>NC_142028.1:33459105-33764480 GCF_982192425.1 Myodes glareolus
CTGTGGAAGCAGAAGCCAGATAAATCCTTCCCGTTGGTCATGGTGTTTCAACACAGCATTAGTAACCCTAAATAAGACAGCGGCTTTCTGGTCCTTTGCAAAGGCACTCAAGAAGCATCCAGGGACACAGGCTCCTTAGGCCTCTTGGCTGCTGACACCAGAGAGATAAGGGTGATGTCCCCCAGGAGCAGTCACAGGCTTGAGGAGTCAGACCGAAACCGTGGGCATGCCAAGGGCAGGGCCGGGCGCAAGGCTGGAGTTGCAGCCTTTTTCTGAGCATCCTACAGGAAAACCTGTAATAGACCTAGGGCCAGCAGACCCGGTGAATTCTTAGAACTGGTGGATAATTTTAATACACTGTGACACTGTATCACACAGACGGCAACTTTGTTGCTTTTCATTTTAGGTTGTTATTGGCAGTTAGGGGCAGAAACCCTGAATCTGGGGGCCTAACAGGCCAGGCTGGGTCACCTATCCTCAGTATAACAAATACAAAGAATGGGGAGCAGGGAAAAAAGGGCCAACAATGTGAAACACGAAGATTAAGTGGTCCAGTAATCCCCATGCCCATTTTTGGGAACTGATCAAACATTTAAGTTTAAATATGGAGCAACTGGGACAGAGTGTGAGAAGTATGTACACTTTAGCAGTCTGTAGGAGAATTTTGTTTGTAATCTAGCAAATAAAACTTGTCTGAAGATCAGAGAGCAAAGCTAAGCCACTAGTGAGGCCCTAGAGGCCAGGCAGTGGTGGCACTCACCTTTAATCCCAGGACTCAGGAGACAGAGGCAGACGGATCTCTGTTAGTTAGTTCAAGGCTACCCTGGGCTACACAAAATTGATCCAGCCTAAAAGAAAAAGAGTTCACACAAAGGTGGACCCAGCACTTGGGAGTCACACCCCTTTAATCCTAGAGCTAGGGAGGTGGAGACAGGAGTGATATGGCTGGGAGGAGAGAGGAATATAAGGCGGGAGGAGACAGGAGCTCATCGCAGTCCGAGGCAGCAGTCTTGACGGTCAAGTCTGAGGATACAGTCTGAGGACAGGAGTGTCCATTTGGTCTGAGGATCTGGTGGCGGTTAAAGGTCTCTCTAGTGACTGCTCTGCTTCTCTGATCTCTCAGCTTTCACCCCCTAATATCTGACTTCGGGTTTTTATTATTAAGAAAAATTAGAATTCGTGCTACATCAGTCCTGGTCAGAGTGTGGTCTAGCCAGTCATTGTGTCAGCCATGATTCTACAAGAAGCTTCAAAGAAGCCCTTCTGGTTTGAGGGGAGCAAGCTGGTTCCCATCAGGTGATTGCTCTGCATAGCTCTGGTCTCATGGTGGAGCGATGGTCTCTCCACAGCCTCTGCTGTTTCTGGAGTCACAGGGGACTTCAGGTTTAGGACCAAGGATCTCCTGCTGCTTCTGGAACTCTTATTTTGTTGCCTCAGCCTTGCAGGGGATGAGGGGGAGGGGCTAGTTGCCACCAGACTTTCTATAGACTCCTTGAGTGGTTAGTATGCCCACATACAGGTAAGTAGGTACCAACCACAAGTAAAGAGTACAGATACAAAATGATGGCTGTGGAGAGGTGCCGGGTTAATATCTCCTTGTGGGTCGGAGTGCAGCCAATGCTTTTCAGCAAGCACAGTTTCTAAGTGTCTGTTACAGAGTCTTAATAGTATCAGGTTTAATTCTGCACAGCAATTTCGACAAGTGGATTTGACTTTATCTTATTTTTGGTGAACATTATTGACTTATGAATGCATCTTTTAGGTTTTCACAACACATGTATGTGTATACACACTTGTACACATATATGCATACACATGTATATAAGTATATGCACATGCATATACACATGTATGCATGTACACATCGATACACAAGTGCGTGTATAAACATATGGGTGCACATGTACAAATGAACACACATACAGGCACACATGTGCGCACACACACTGAAACCCGACACAAATGAAGAGCTATGAATTTGCCATGTAACATGAGAAGCTTTCTGTACTCTTCTCAGGACCTCTCCCTTCCTCCCATAAACTCCTGATGTTTGAATTCATTGCACCCGTAATTTTCCATGTATGTTACATCTTCAGTTATGCTGTTTAATGAGACTACAGCTGCTGTTGTATTGAGAAGTGGCTCACACAGCTGTCACAAACAGTGGTTCTGGACTCAAACCAATTGTGCTGAAACATGAAAGGAAGCATTTACTGGTCATGTGACCCTGAGGACAGTCTTTGCCCTTTCTGGAAGTCAGTTTGTTTAGCTCCAAATGACGTTAACCCTGCCACTTCACCCTCTACAGGGGCTCTGAGGATTTCATGGAAAAGGAAATGGCAAGATCCTGTAATTTCTTTTAAAAATATATTTATTTTATTATTTTATGTGGACATGTATGTATACTGAGTGTGTGTATAGGCACCACGTGGATCCAGGTGCCTGCCCAGGCCAGAAGAGGACCTTGGCTCCCCTGTGAGCGGCCACGTAGGTGCTGGCAGCTGCCCCATCCTCTGCAAGAGCGGCGTGTCCTTTTCTGGCATGTCTCTCAAGACTTCCTTGTACATTTATCTCTTTCTGACTGACTCTTTTGTACCATTGCCTCTCCCTGCTCCTATGCTCCAGATGTCCCCAGAATGCCTGTGCAGAACACTGACCCTTTCCTCCAGGCTTCCAGACCTTAAAGAAGCAGCTAGGAAGGAGCCCATGCGCTGAGCAGATCTCCAGTGTTTAATGTTCCTACAAAGATAAACGAACTGGACCGCAGACTGCAGATGACGATACTAGATTGCTAATTAGCAAGTTTCTTGGCCTGAGCAGGAAGTCATTCGTCATGTTCAGATTAGTAAAGATTGTAGAGCCACCAAGCTGTCCTCCCTCCTTCCGCGCCAGTGTGGCAGCTACAACTCCCCTCTGGAGCTGTCCCTCCCACGATGTCTTACTGAGGGAAGTGACCAGGGTGCTGGGTGAATGTAAGAGTCTTGAATTTGGAAAGTGCTGGGGCCAAAGGGTCCCAGGGCTGGAGATCCAAGCCAGAAACCCCAAAATATATGCAAAGACCTCTGGAACAGGATGAGATGGATGGACTATTTACATGGACATGATGTTCCAAAAAGTTCATTTCTGCTGCCAAAGTAACCCTCTTGAAATGCACAGGGAGTCTCTCTGGGGCTCCACATGTGGCCTTAGTGGAGGGGGCTTGTTTCACAGCAAGCCAGTGCACAGAGGAAGAACATGGGGCCCCAAAAGTGAAAGTTACTGCCCACATTAAAATATCTAGTAAGAAGCTGGTTTGGGTTCCAGCCAACATCGGTCTGATTCCAAAGGTCAGGCCCACCCGGTTACACCATCTTCTGTCCCTCACATGAAAGGTCACCTTGAACGCAGAAGCTGTGTCCCAGAGGGTCTTCATCACTGACAGTGAGTTCATTGCCTTTCACACTCACAGGGCACACAGAGCTGGAAAGATGGTGTGTCTTTGATATGGTCGCCTCTAATCTCAGCAGCCTATCATCTCTGGTAGCATTGATCTCAGACTGGCTGAGCTCCGTGGACCCTGGGCATTGACAAATTTGTTAGATGTTAGTGAAAGTTGTGTTATCCCTTGAGCTAAGAAGGTAAAGAGACCGTCATCACCTGCTCTTAACGGCAGGAATGTACCAGAAAAAAAAAAAGCTGTAGATGACTTTTCCCTGAGGAGAGAGGGAGGTGGCGTAGCAGGAAGGTGTGTCTACACCAGCTCTCCAGTGTAAGCAGACGGGTATGGTCTGTAAGATACCAGCAAACGGAACAGAAAACATTGCCAGGAACCCGGATTTGTCTGGACGTGGAGGCCACAGTCTGGAGCTGGGCTATCAGGTGATTACATTTGTGTTCTCACAGGAGTAGGCTGTACAAACTGCAGATCCTGGCCTAGGCCGAGGGTGAGGGGCAAGGGAGGCACCAGGATTGTGACTACCACTGAGCTATTTTCCCAGCAAGAGACATGAGTGTGGAGGAGGGGCTTCTGGCTTTGCCAATCTGTTGTAGTTGGGTTAAATGACAACTTTAGGATATATCTTATAGTCTTAAATATAAAGTTAAATTATTATAAAGAAACCACATGGGATTCATAGTCTCTGATAGAATTAAGAACTAATTTATTTATTTTGTTAATATCTGTTGAGAAGAGATGTTTAGGTTGGGACAACAGCATTTAGCTACAATTTTCTCTTGCTTTACCTACAAAATGTCCCCCCTTTATCGCTGCTGTAATGCCTCCAATGGATAATGTAAAAGAAAAGCAGGTATTGAAAAATTTTATCCAGAATTGCTTAGCTGTTCATCTCTAAGAGAAATGGACTTACTTAAAAAACAGCCAGTTTGTCATTATCACACTGGCATGTGAAGTAATCCGTTCATATCACCTACTAGCCGGTCAGTGATCAGATTCCCTAGTTCTTCTCACTGCTGATTAGTAGCAGGCAGTGGAAGGGTGTATTTGTTACACACAGCCCCCCCCCCCTCGGTTTGCCTTGTTATTCTCTTGGAGAAACTGAATAAGGAGCCCCATGGACATTTTCACACGCTGGCTTTGGCTGACTACTCAGTGATGCTGCTCTCTGTCCTGCGTGAACTGGCTTGTTCAGCTTGGAATTTGTTCAGCAGGAATGTTTATCATGTACTTTTGGGTTCCTCCCATTGCCTGCCACCACGGTGCTGGGAGCCTGGCATCTCTCTCTTTGGGATCCAAAGGTTCCTAAGTGGGAGTTTTCTTCTCAGATTCTCATCTAATGGCTTTGCTGGCTATCCATGGTCCTTGCACACCCATGGTTTTCTGAAGGGTGCTGATTGTGACATTCTAACATGGTAACTGTTTCTGAGTCCGTTAGCTGGACTTTATCTACCAATAGGCGCTTCTGGCCTGTCACTGGTCAGCTGCCCCAACGAGAGTGTGTATAGAAAAGTCCACTTATGTTCTTTTTCTCCCCACTTACCAGTTTTTGGAAAAGTGACTTGATGTGATCAATGTGGGCATTTTATTGCTGTCATCTCACCCATGGATTTTTAACTTATTTCCTATAATTCAACTCATGGGTCTCTTTGTTGATTATTTGTTCTCCGCTAGTGGGAATCCTTCCAGCTCGGTCCCCCAATATTTTAGAGATTTCCCAGATAACTTGGTTGGCCTTCGTGTTTTCCATTACGATGAGATCACCTAGAGTAAACACATGCATGGGATTTCTGACGGGAGCTGGATGGAGCCCTAGGAAAACACTTAGGGACCGAAGTACGGGTGCTGGGGGAATTCATTACTGACACGATGTTCTCTGCTTCTGGGTATTTTTCTTGGAAATCAAAGAAATAAGTATTCATTGCTACTACAGGTGAGAATATGTGGTTTTTTTGAAAAGGTGTGTGTTGTGAGTTCATATTTATATTTCTAAGTAAAATCCAAGGTTTCAAGGGATTTTAGCTTTTTTGATTTTATATTACTTTTCCTAATCTTACATTAAGACTAGATTGATTTTTTAAGTATTTTGTGTGAGAGTGCAGGGCACAATTCCAAATGCTATCCTCAGTACCACGTACTAACAAACAGGACAACTGACAGCCACTGAGAATGTCTCCGTGTCCTTTGTCCTCAATCCCAACCGCACTGGCATGTGTGAGCCGTTCCAGCCCTACGGCTTAGGTTTATTTAAAATGGTTCTCCTCTGTGCGGTTAAACACTGTCCCAATAGGTTTCTTTGTTTTGTTTTGATTTGTAAGAATTTTCCTCCAAGTTTGGTTCAGTTTTTTGTGACTTCACGATGGGATTCTGGAGCTAAACTGCCCAGAAAGTGCATAGAGCGCTCCCGGCTCTTCTCCAGTCTCCTCCTCTCTTCTATGTTAAAATTAAATGTTTTTTCTTCATAGTTTTAAACAAGAGAAAGCAGGCATACACATATCATGCCGCTTTTCTCAGACAAGGGGTATGGTACTGCACTCACTATTAAGCACACTGAAGGTGTAACAGCGTGTAAAGATCTTTCCAGCCTCTTTTAACCCTGCAGGAGCTCAGCGGACACATCTGCTTACTAGTGTGTCCTCTGCTGATGAGCATGTGGTGGGGGGTGTTGTTATTTCATTTCTTTCTTTCACAAACAAGCAACTCTGTCCACACGTCCTTTGGCTCTCTGGGTAGCAAACTGAACTTAGAAGTCATCATCATTATTATCGTATTCCATGGTCTACGTGCACAGGTTTGCTCACTTAGAATACAGGTATTTCTTGACGCTTTTTGTGTACCCAAAACCTGCCCTAATTTTGGGGCAAAGGGTTGAAGAGAGTCTTGAGCATAACAACATGGTCGTTGTCCTTGTAACTTGCAGCCATGTAACTAATCTTGGAAATACATGCTCATTAAAAGTGTGGTGGCAGCAGGGGAGCTCAGGGGGGTAAAGCCACTGACTGTGCAAGCATGGCAACCCAAGTTCAATCCCCGGAACCCACACAAGTGTGGAAGTAGAGAACTGACTTAGCCAGGTGTCCTCTGAGCTCTGCGCGTGCTCACACTCGTATGTGCGTGCACATACACACTAATAAAGATTTATCAAAAGTGGGGAAAAATGAAAGGATCAGGTGAAAGGGGCCCAAGGAGACAGTGTGTAGCCAGGAGAAGCCTCTGTGAGGAAATAGTCATTAGCTGAAGAATCTGGGAGGATGCAGGGCAAACAAAGAAGTAGCAGAAAGCGTGCCTGGCAGAGGGACAGGATGGGCTAGGGTGATGCGGAGGAAGAAGGAATCACGTGACAAGGTGAGTAGCCAGTCAGGGCACTGTGAGCAGGGAGGAAAATGGCAGAGGAGATGATGAAGTGTGCGAGCTGGTCAAGACTTGGAATTTCATCTTAGATGGAAGAGGATTCTATCAAGAAGTTTATAAAAATGGTATATTATTTCATTTTTTAATTCAGACTAACGTTTTTATTTTTTGGTTTTTTGAGACAAGTTTTTTTTTTTTTTTTTGTATGTAGCTTTGGAGCCTGTCCTGGAACTATCTCTTGTAGACCAGGCTGGCCTCAAACTTACAAAGATCTGCCTGCCTCTGCCTCCCAAGTGCTGGGATTAAAGGTGTACGCCACTACCACTGGGCTTCAGACTAACTACGAACTCACTGTGTGGACAATGCTGGCCTTGAACTTGGAGCTATTTTTCTGTTTCAGCCTCCAAAGTACTAGGATTATAAATGTGTTGTGCAATACCCACCTTCAATTCATTCTTTAAAATAATAGATATTCATGTTCAAATTATGCACTAGAAGGACTGGAAAGGGTTGAGAGCTAAAAAACAAAGACCAATGAGCAGTGAGCTTACAGGAGTGACCTTGCAGTGGTGACCTCACGGAAAACTAATCACGGCTCCATTGTGTGTTGGGTGTGACAAAGAGGGAGAATGGGTTGAGCCCTCTGGATGTAAAATGAATCAGGGTTACCACATGGACAGGATGAGAGAGGGAGAGGGAGAAGAAGAGGGAGAAAGAGGAAGAAGGAGGAAGATAAGGGAGGGAAGAAGGGAGAGGAAGGAGAGATGGAGGGGATGGGGAAGGGAGAGGCAGAGGGAGGAGATTTGCTCAGAGAAATGCTTGTTCTCCATCACAGGTAGCTGTTTTCTGAGATAGATGACCCTAAGAGAGCAGAAGGGAAGATGCTCAACCTGAGACTATTGAATGCAAGATACTTATAGGGAAGGGAGATGAGGTGCAGGCCAGCAGTCTGGACATGCCTGTCTGGAATTCTAAAGGTATCATTGGTGGTTATGGCTGTACATAGAGGATGGTATCTCCCCAGGGAAAAGTTTTTGAGTGAGGAAAGGGACTTCAGAATATGTACATGCGTACACACACACACACACACACACACACACACACACACACACAGACACACATTGTCTTAGGGTTTTATTGCTGTGAAGAGACACTATGACCATAGCAACTCTTATAAAACAAACATTTAATTGGGGAGACTCACTCACAGTCTCAGAGTTTCAGTCCATTATCATCATGATGGGGAGCATGGTGGCATACAGGCAGATGTGGTACTGGAGATGAGAGTGCTACATCTTGCAGGCAACAGGAATTCAACTGACTGCCACACTGAGGGGATCTTGAGCAAAAGAGTCACCGAAGTCTGCCCCCACAGTGACACACTTCCTCCAAAAGGCCACACCTACTCCAACAAGTCATTTTGATAATGCCACTCCTTATTGGGGCCATTTTCTTTCAAACCACTACACACACACACACACAAAGACACACAGACACACACACATACACACACACAAAACTCACATACATACATACACATCCCTACACACATATATACATATACATACATGCATACACACATGCATATACATTTATACATGTTCCTGTTCAAAAGAGCTCAGGCAGAATGAGGTGCTGACTGAGGAGACAGAATTATCTTTCAGCAATAGCAGCAGTGGAAACCGATTCTCCTCAATAATTTACATTACAGCATTTTGCAACAGATCTCAGCGATATGCAGCTTGGCTCCTTCACTGAACTGGGAAGAGGACAAGCCGGGGAACTCCTACTGCTGGGCAGCCAGCTGATCTGCCCTGTGCAGACGAAAGTCCGGGAGAGGCACTGCTTTCAGTACTCCAGGAGGTGACATCAGCTTGGTTCTGCCAGAGCTCATTAGTCATTTAATCAAGACGGAATTCACAGTTAGTGTTAGGCTTGAAGCTAATCCTATGTGGTAGGTATAACTCAGCTAGAAAAGTTAGCTTTCAAACCTAAGACAATGGGGAAGGAAAATTAAAACCACAAGAGAAGAGGCCGTCTCTACCGAGAGATGGTTTCTCTTCTCGCGTCTTCTAGATCAGCGGTTCTCAACCTTCCTAAGGCTGTGGCCTTCAGTACAGTTCCTCATGTCATCCTTATGGTGATGCCCAATCATAAATTTATCTCTTTGCTACTTCATAATGGTAATTTTGCTACTGGTATGAATTGAAATAAAAATATCTGATATGTGGCCCATGTGGAGTCACAGCCCACAGGTTGAGAACCACTCTTCTAAAAGGACCTAATCTTGTCACAGCCGCCTGGGAGACTGTGCTGCTTGGGACTCTCATGGATCTTGGTACCACTGACTGCAGCAGGCAGGATGTGGCTGAACATTGCCCCAGGAAGTGCTTTGTCATGTTTCTCTCTGTATAAGCACTCAGTAGGGTCGCACTTCTCAGTCCATCTGTGGTGGGGTGGAGAACTGAGATTATTTCTGGAGAATGTATTATCGATGGAGAGGCTGCTGCATGTCTAACTCAGCATTTTGAACTGACCTCAGGATCTTCCCAGGGCTCCTGTCTTCTTGCCCAGTGACCAGAATCTTTGAAATAGCAGCCGCTGGAAGGCCGAACCCTCGCTGAGGAGCAGAGCACTTTGATAAGTTCAAACGGATGTGGAACAGACGAAGACATAAATCTGTGTCATTTTAAACCGCAGAGACCTGGACACTCTTTGTTACTACATCAAACTTAAGACCATACTGACCAACACTGTGGGCATTCTCCTTGCTCTTGTGGGGGCTGAATGAACAGCGGATGTAGTCAGTTTTTTAAGGATGATTAGATGTCTCCACGTTCCCTCATTCCAGAATTTTACCCTCAGAAGAATCTCAAGAGGCTTGTGGGAATACTGTGATTTGGTCTTAATGTTTTAATATTTCGTTTTGTTCTTTTTCTGTCAAGAATATGGAGACGAGTGCGCACCCCCCCCCAAGGGAGTGGCCTAAGGCAGACAGAATGCGCATGCTGTACCTAGGAAAAGGTAAACAAGGAACAATAACTCTGGCCCCCAGGAAGGGAAGAGGAGAAGGAGGTAAGCAGAGCCATGGGAAAATGACTGTGACTTTCTTTTGTGCTCATAAAACATCCTCTTGCTCCTTTCTGCCTTTTTTCCCCTATAAGGGCCTGGAAAAGCAGTATTCCATTTGTGAAGGTTAGTATTGACTGTAAACTTGAGGAGATCTAGAATTATTTAAGAGAAAAACTTCTAGGCACGTCTGTGGGGGACATTTTAGACTGGGCCAACCGAGGGAGGATGACTCACCCTCAAAGTGGTCGGCCCTTCCTAGAGTTGGATTCCTGAACTGGGGAAAACAGAACGCAAACAACACCTTAGCATTCTTCTTCCCTTGCTTCCTGACGTGGTGCAATGTGACCGGCTGCCTCACGCTGTGCCTTCTCTGCTATGATGGACCGCGTGCCCTCAGACTACGAGCCAAAGCAAACTCCTCCTTGAGTTGCCCTTTTGTCACAGCAGGGGGAAAAGCTGGTACTGAGCAGTGGAATCACTGGTGTGATGAGGTTCTTAGGGCCTAGAGCTGATTTGTGGGAGGAGCTTCAGGCTAGAATAACCTTGAATATTTAAACTGAGCTCACTAAGCTGCTCTGATGGAAGTTTGGAAGATTCAAAGCCTGGGAGAAATGTGGGAAGTGGAGGCCCAGCTCACGATCTTTCGGAGAAGAATAAGATTCTATTTGGAACTGGGATAGGGGCCATTTGAGTTATAGTTAGGCAAAAAAAAAAAAAAAAAAAAAAAAAAAATTGCATTCTGAGCATGACCTGAGAATTTTATTGTGACTAAATTAAAAAGTAATAATTTGCTTGATGGAAGAAATATCAAAATAGGATAGAATATAGGCTGTGGAGTGGTCATTGCTCTCCAATCTGACCTAGGTCAATAGTGAGAGGGAGCAGAGAGCTGAGCAGAAAGATACACGAAATACACTATTTTGTCAGGGAAAGGAAATGTGCCCTTGGTATAAGACTCCACACATAGAAGGTTCCAACTCATAAAACCATAAATCCCTTTGAAAGGAGAGACCTTGAACTCAGAATGCTACTAAAGGTGTTCCCCAGCTTGCAAAGGACTGCCCAGGAGAGCTTTTCCCTTAGATTCAGCTGTCTAAGCTCACACAAACCTCTACAGCTTTGGTCCGAGCAGCCAGGCTGTACTCCAAGTTGGCAACAGATCTTGGCAGTGCCATTCGTAGGCTACTGGTTTTGTAGCATGAAAGATGCAATAATGAGATCAGCGGGCGGCCTGCACCAGGTTTCAGAGAACTGAGAAGGCCAGCAGCGTGCGACTGGGTTGGATTCCTGCAAGGAGGCCCTTGGAGGCCCTTAAATGGTGCTCTGAAGGTGAAGTTTAGGTTGCAGTGGAGACCCCGGGATCCTGGAGAAGCCTGGATCATAGGATAATCATCAAGACAAGCAGAAGACACATAGTGGAGCTGGTCCAAGAGTTGCTGTCTGTGCCGGTGGCAGAGCAACTCAAACCCTTTGGGTCCCAGATGATCCCATCGTGAGTCTTAACTGCTGGACATGAAGCTGCAGGCCTTGGCCTTTCTGTGTTCTCTTCATTTCCATCATTCCCTGCTCTTCCCCATTTATGATTTTTATAATAGGAATGTTCTGTGTAATTGCATATTGGAAGTAAATAATTGGTTTTTGAATTGTTTTTAGGGACTTGCAGTTAAGAAATGGCCTCAGAGCATATCTGAACAAACTGTACTTATGTATTTGAATAGTGTTGTAACTGTTAAAAATGATTGGGACTTTTGATGTTGGACTCGATGCATTTTGCATTAGGAGATGGCCGTGAGGTTGTGGGGCTAAAAGGCAGGAGGGTATGGCTTATGTGTGATATTCACATCACATATTGACAAGGAAGGGACTTGTAGTTAGTATTGCTCATCAAATTGATGGGATTTAGAATTAAATGGCAGATGAACTGCTGGGCGTGGCTGTAGGGGAGTATCTAGAACGGGTTAGCTAATGTGGGAGACCTACCCTAGAAGTGGGAGGCACAATTCCACGGACTGGGGTTCCAGGCAGAATAAAAGGAAAAAACCAGTGGAACATAAACATATTTCTGTGTTCTGACCTCAGACACAGTGTGGCCAGTCACCCCAAGCTTCTGTTACCCTGCTTTCCCTGCCACGATGGACTGTACCCTCGAACTAAGCAAAACCAACCTTCCTTCCATTCTTTTGTCATGTGTTACAACCATGGCAAGGGATTTCCCTTCTATTCTTAGGCAGAAATGCCACTGTGAAGGGCACACTGTGTGCCAAATGGTGGCACCCCTTCAAATAGGGTTGATAACTGTTAATAGAATGGCATTCCATGTTTACTATCTGTATGGTCTCTGCGAAGGATCTCATGTGTCCGAGCTCAGTTTTTGCCATCCGTAAAATAAGTCTCACAATACCCGCACTTAACTCCACTCTGTGGTGCTTCTGTGAAGATGAAGAGGAATAACGTATACAGGGTCCTCAGCACGGTACCTCACACAGCCTTGCAGAAGGATAACACTTCTAACGTTTATTCATACAAAGGGAAAGCAGGAGGAGAAATGAGAGATGTCCGTCTGCTCTAACAAAACCCCATAGACTGAGTACCTTACAAACAACAAAAAGTGATTTCTGAGTTTTAGAGGCTAGAACTTCACGATCAAAACACCAGCAGAATTGCTGTCTGGTGATAGTCTGTCCATAGGAGGCACTTTTCGGTTATTTTGACATGGCGGGAGGGGAGGAAGCTCTCTGAAAATTCTCTTACAAGAGTTCAAATCCATTGTCATGACCTAGTCAGTTTCCCAGAACACTGTCTCCTAATACGGCACCTGAAGTTTCATCACGTGAACTGGGGGTTAGGGACTGAGGATGTGGCATGAAGCAGTAGGCAGATTTTATTTGTTGCAGATCCTTAATGGGGTCTGGCACCACCCAGAGACTCCATCACTATACTGAGATCCAGGACCAGTTCTTCCCTGGGAGACTGCTTGAAGAAAAAGGGGTCAAGGGCTCTATAAATCCTCTGGACAGTGGATGGAAGGGGCTGCTGACCCCGCCCCCCAGCCCCGGGAGAGTGAAGAGTGGCCCAAGACAATCGGCATCCTGTGTGCTTGTCTGCAGATGCCAAGCGTGCAGACATGGCTTTCCTGTTTTCTCAGAGGGGCAAAGATGAGAATGAAGTCGTTTGGGGATCATTCCGGAGCTCCAGAAAGCCGTTAGCTGGAGAACGTGGACAAAGAGCAGATCTCTAAAGCCGCTTTCTTCAGGGAGCAGCGGATGCTTTAGAAAAGCATCTGCTTTGTGTCCGCAAAGATGGGGCGGGAGAACCCGAATTCTCTAACAGCGGAAAAGCCTCCAAGAAAACACATGAGTTCCACGGGGTAGGGCTGAGGGAGCAAACGGCATTAGAGGTGTCTTTCCCATGAGCACCTCTGGGATTAGAAGTTCAAGTCTAACACCAGGGCAGACTGGGTGGCCCCTATGGGAGCTCTGTTCAGCTCAGTTAAGTGTTGATATGTAGGACACAAGCCATTCAGCATGAATTCTGTCACTCTGGATCCTATTCCCACCCACTCTTACCTCCCAGACTTCCCTGGAAATTGCCTGGAAAGCAAAGTGCTGTGAATTCCAGCTTCTCTGTTCTTCCATCTTTGTGGGGAGGACGCCACCTTGGAGCCAGCTCTCTATGACAGCCCCTCCCAAGGTTCCACGGGCCTCCTTCTCTAAAGATGTATAGGCAAAAGTTTAAAAATCCCAATGCTATAGAAACCAGACAAGACTGAAAAAGAACAACAAATCCGCCATATCAGTTTTCATTTGTAATAAGGGCCAGCGTTCCTTCAGGAAATGGACTGACTCCAAGAAAAAGGAGAAATCATTTAAAAACCCAGATTTGGAAGCTCAGGAAAATGTCAGAGTGACGTGAGTCTACGACAGACAATAGTATGTGATGAGAGAAAGATTTAAACTGAAAAACATAGCTCCCTCCAACAAGAAGGTGCAGAAACAGTGAGGAAAGTATCGGGTGGAGAAACCTGCATGGGCAACGTTGGTGGGAATTACCAGGCGGCTGTGAGAGAAGAGTGCCAAAGGCTTCCCTCAGGGAAGAAAAATTACAAAGGGGTAAGGAGGATGCAGACCAATGACAGACCCAGGACAGACTCCACAGTGACAGATTGTGGGCTTGAGCCACATGTAATGCTCAGGTCTCTCAAACAGAGCAAAGCCAGAAGTGGCAAAAGGACAGGCAGGCCAAGCTGGAAAACTCCCCCGCGACCCTAAAACAGTTCTTCCTGTCTCAGAAAAACATGCATTGACACAGTCCTTCAGTAGTGACTGCCGAGATGCTGTGGCTGTCGTGTAAGAATAGATCACCTTCTGAAGGTGGTCCTGCTCCTGCTGCAGGAAGGAACGCGTTTTCAAGTTCCTTAAAGGAGAAGGCGCAGACCTGGTAAGAAGCAAAGTAAAAACATATAAAACTACAGAAGTCTCCGGGCTGAAAACAGCGTGGTATGGATGCCACTCTTCCTAGTGACAGGCAGACAGAGCTGTAGTCAGTGTCCCGCCAGCACTTCTTTACAGAATGTAACCAAAAGGTTTTAAGGTTTATCTAGACCTGCAAAGAAAGCCAAGAAAGTTCTAGAAAAAAAGCAATTGCCTTGTAATTGCTCTGGCTATTAAAACAAGTCGAAGCAAGTCGTTGTGTTTCAGTGATCAGAATAGCCTTGGAATGACCTCAGGGGAGGCAGGGCAGAAACACGTGCCGAGAAATGTGGATATACGTAGACAATTTCCTAAACAATAAAGAGGACATTAAATCATGTTAGGAAAGGGCTATTACCCAGTAAAATATATTAGCACAACTCATTATACATTTGGCAAAATACTGCCCACAAAATTACGGCAGTAATAAACTATGATCTTTATCAAGTTAATTAAATGCAAGATAGAAAAACCACAGAACATTAGAAGGAAGTACAGGGCAACTCTTGTAATCTCGAGTCAGAATCTCAAAGCTCTTGAAGGAAACTGGATAGAAAACAAACAAGCAAACACCACCACCAAAACATCTTTAGGATGGAAAATGTGATAATAAACATTAAAATAAAGCTGAACTAAATTCTGGGTGTTTGTGTGTGCATGCGTGTGAATTTCGTGTGTGTGTGCATGTGTATGTGTATGTGTGCTGTGCTAGGTGTGGCACCAGCCTCACACATCCCAGGGAAGTTGCCATTCATTGCTCCGTTGCTCATCCTAAAACTGAGCTGGGAACCTTTCGGAAATGCTCTGTCTGTATTTCGTGTGTGTGTGTGTGTGTCTGTGTGTGCGTGTGTGTGTGGTGCTAGGTGTGGCACCAGCCTCACACATCCCAGGGAAGTTGCCTATCATCGCTCTGTCTCTCATCCTAAAGCTGAGCTGGGAACCTTTGATAGGAGCTGAATATGATTGCCGAAGAGGCTCAAACAAACATACAAAATCCCGGTGTCTTGATTGCTGCCACCCACGCCCCCTCTCCAGGACTGCATCCATCCCGCTCTTGACTGACTGAGTGTTGGCTGTCCAGGGATCTTCTCAGGAGTCGCCCCTGCTGAGAGGAAAGCTGAGGTCCAAGGACTGTAGCTCCTTCTAGTGGCAGTGGGCATGCATGCGTCAGCTCTCCAAGGCTGATCGGATTGGATGCCCATGCCATGTGAGGCTTGGGGATGTCGCAGCTGAGCTTGCCTTACCCTGCTGTCTTCTCTCCTTCCAGATGTTTCTCAGAAAGCCAGCTGTCTTAGTTCCTTTTCTATTGCTGTGATAAGACGCCATGACCAAGGTCACTTAAGAAAGGAAAGGTTTATTTGGGGCTATAAGAGGTATAAGTTTGTACCCATCAGGCAGGCGTGGCAACAGAGCTGGGAGCTGAGTGCTAAGGGCTCACAACTTCAAGTGCAAACAGAAAACAGAGAGAGTGGGTCTTTTGAAACCTCAAATTCCGCCCACAGTGACACATTTCCTGCAGCAAGGGCGCTTCCTTCAGCTCTTAAACCTAACAAACAGGGCCACCATCTCATTCAAACTACCGCACCTGCCAAATTCGATGCAGGTAGTGTGTTATTACTTCAGATCTGATTACAGGGCAATGTGACTTAAGAGACTTCTTCTGTTTTCCATCTCCGTGACGAAATGCCTGTGACAGTTACCTTACAAGAGGACAAGGCTTATTTTTGGCACACAGTTTCAGTCCTTGGGCACCGTGCGATCTAATATCTCCTTCAAGGATGCGCTCCCAAAGGTCTAGCCTTCTTCCACTGGGATGTACCTCTAATGGCTCCTTCCCCTCTGTAGCACCATGCTGGGAAGGAACTAAGGCTTTCTAACATTGGGCCTTTGGAAGACACTTATGTAATCTCAGGCAGACACCAACCAAATAAACTGTGCAAAAAACATAAGCACAGGTCACAAAAGGAACAGAAGGAAAAAGGCAAACTAGATGGCTAATAGCGCTGAGCATGCAAACGCAGCCCATGAGAAGAGAAACAGCCGAGAGCCCGAGCTACCTGGGAAGCTAAACATCTCCAAGGGCAAATGTGGCTGTGCACTGAAAACTCAGAAAGGCCCATGACCATGCTCGGGAAGGGTTCTCCTGGTGCATGTACTCTAAGGAGATAGCGGTACAAATATAAAGACAGGTGCCTTAGCGTTCTCCCAAGAAAGAGAAGCAATAGTGTGTGTATGTGTGTATTTTGTGTATGTGTGTGTGCTTGTGTATGTGCCTATATGTGTGTGTGCATGTGTATATAAGTTTGTATGTACATATATTATACGTGTTTCTATATTGTGTGAAAATTTGTGTGCATATGTGTATGCATGTGCATGTGTGTATATGTATGCTTGTGTGTGCATATATATATATGAATGTGTATGTATGTGCGTGTGTGTTTGTATGTGCGCATGTGTGGGTGTATATGTGTATTCATATGTGTATGTGTGTTTGTATGTGTGAATGTGCATAAGAGACTTATTGTCTCACATGATCATGGTGGCTAAAAAGTCTGCAGCTGCAAGTTCTGAATGCTTAACTTTTCTGTTTGGGGCTTTGATTGATTAGATGCATCCCCTCCATATTGAGGACAACCTGCTCTACCCAGTCTACCAATTCAGATTTATTCTTGTTCAAATACACCTTCACGCACACATGCGCAGCGGTCTAGCTGATCAGGAATTCAAGCACTCCGTGGCCAACTTAGCATTCACAGAAAGTGTGTACATTATCTGGTTAGCTACTGCTAACTAACCCACTGCATGCATCCATAGCCATGGGCTGAGAGAGTAGCAAAGCCACAGAAAGGCACAGGCCAAGCGGGCCACATCTTCTTTCAGTTCTGAGGTACCTAGAACCCAGCTTTCCACCCCAACAATACCCTGGGGTACACCAAACCTTTGCTGTTAGGCTCCCGTGCTACCCAGAGTAGGTGACAGGCGACCCTCTCATCACTGGGCTGTTAAGTGAAACTTGGCTGGAACTTAAAGATAAGCCACACTGACAAACCTTTGCTTCTCCCTACTCTCAACTCATTGCTCAGGGTGCATGTCCCAGCCTCCTGACTCCTCCTGCTCCCCTAGGAACTAAAAGACAATGCCTTTTAGTCTTTTATTTTATGTTTCCTCAGACTCACTTTTGAGGCTTCTGGGAATTGATTTCTTTTGGACATTAAACTCCTAATTGTGGCATTTCCTATGTTCTTTGTAAAAGCCTCCTTACTCTAACCCATTACCAGGGATCCTTGCCAGCTGTGCAGGGAGGGGAATTTGACTTACCCTACAGATGTGCCAGTGGCCTGTGAATAGAGAGCTGCATGGGGGGCACTTCCTGTGTTGGCTTCTTTATTTATATATTTATTTATTGAGCCTTTTCTAGCTAGAGCATCCCTATGAAGCCCTGGCTGTCCTGGAACTAGCTCTGTAGTTCAGGTTGACCTCGAACTCAGAGATCTGCCTGTTTCTGCCTTTCAAGCGCTGGGATTAAAGACCCTGTCTTGGGCTTTGATGTGATCTCAGTCATGAAGGGTCTCTAGGAATTTGTACCAACATATTCTCTCTGGAGAGCTCAGGACCCTGGGTACCAGCTGTCCCCAGCAGCAAGGAAGGAAGGCCTCTAGATAGGGCCAATGATGGGAGTCCTTCACAGCCTGTCCGAGATCAGCAACACACAAACGCTCTCCCTTCCCCTGTCGCTCCCTCTCCCTCCCCTTCTGTCTCATATTTCAAAGTTTAGTTACTATCAGAAAAATGAGATGATAATTAGCTCTCAGACCTTCACTAGGCACTAAATAAATGTAACAACATAGCATTCTCCTTTGAAAGCTCAAGGAGGCAGATTATTATTCTTGAGGGACTTCTAACATTTCATAGGGTGTCAGGGTTTTCAATGAATTTTCTTTCCCTTTAAGAACCAGATCGCAACTGCCCAGCTTTCAGCATTCCCCCAAAGCTCTCCTGCTTTTAAAAACTAAGTACAAAACACTAAAACAAAAGTTTTATTTACTTATTTTATGTGTATGAGTGCTTTGCCTGCGTGTGTGTCTGTGTACCATGTGTGTGCCTGGTACCCAAGGAGGCCAGAGAAAGATGTCAGATCTTCTGGGACGGGAGTTACAGATGGCTGTGAGCTGCCGTGTGGGTGCTGTGAATTGAAATTGGGTCCTCTGTAGGAGCAGCCGGTGTTCTAACCACCGAGCTACCTTTCCAGCTTCTACATTTTTTTTTCCCCCACAAACAATACCCACCCAAAGCAAAAGCTTCCGACAGCACAGTGCAGTGTAAGACAGAAAGGCGAGCATTGTTGTCTGGGACACCAGCTCACTCTCCAGAGGCAGCCCCCACGCACGCTGCTGTTTCTCCTAGCGCTTTTCCTGCACACAGAACCAGAGAAACCTGGGTCGATCCAATTGTTAGTACAGATGCTGAGATAGTGATGCATTTAAGGCTCGCTCCTTGCTCTTGGGCAGTTCATATGTGCTAGGCGCATTCCCAGGACTTTGCAGCAGGCCACTGCCCTGTTCAGATTCAGATGTTTTGTTCAACTGCGGCAGATACTGTCGATTACCCAACCAGCACGCCACACTGGGGCACATAGATCAGAGTACAGGGTTTAACAGTAAGTGTCCCAATGGATGCTCTTTTTACATATGTTTTAGATGAACTGGGTGAGTGAATTATTAATGGGAAGGAAATTAAAAGTCTTTGAGTGTTCTCTTTTGCTGATAAAAAATTTAATAACAAGCAAATCAAGAGGACATTTTTAAACGTTTTACTCTGTTTAAGTTTTTTTTTCTTATTATCTAATGGCATTCTTTTTAATTTGGTCTGTAAACCCATCCCTAAGCTGTGACAAAATTAATCTTAAAAAACAAAACAAAACAGAACAAAACAAAAACCCCGGGTTGACCCCCTGTATCCATAATTATTTTTCGTAGATCGTTTAAACAATTATGTCTTGGACAGCTCCGGGCTGGCCTCCTTGTACCAGCTCCTCCCCTGCCGCCGTGAACCAGGCATTCCTCTGCCTGGCTTGCTGACCTTCGCTGATTTTACTTGGAGCTATTATCCCAATTGACTCAGCCTTGGCTGACATCTGGATGTATTTTATAACAGACTGTTTTCATAATTCCTCAGAAAAGTTCTCAGGATTAATACTTGTTTATTTTCATCTTCCACTGGACCTTAAATGAATCGGCAGCGCTCCTTACTGGAAGCCATTTTACACAGACAGGATGGAAAATCCATCAGACTTCAGGTTCTGCTGCTTCAAAACCTCGTGGCCACCGGACATTTCACCAGGATGGCATTAAAGTCAATGCATGGCTCACATGGCTGGAGTAACACATCCTAGTAAGGGATGTGTGCCATGGGGTTACCTTCCCCATGTGGATGGGACCTGACAGGAAGCCAGACCCGAACGTGCACACCATGGGAAGACATCTTGGGTACTATGTCTTCTGTTCTATTGTGTTTTCTTGTTCCCTGTCTTAAGATTTTCTCTTTGCCTTTCAAGTTTTTTAGCTTTTGGGCTGGGGATGCACAGTGCTGAAGCAGAGCCCTTTCCTAGCTTGTGTGAGTCAGGGGTTCAGTTCCCAGTACAGAGGTGCATAGATCGGAAACAGGGCTTTGTTTTTGAATAACTAGGATCATAGAAGGGTTCAGTTAGACCTTCCTATTAGCAACACAAGTGACTGACTGCCTTGGAATGGAACGGGAGGGATTTTATTGGTTTGTCCTTCAAGCTGTGATAAAACCATCAATTTAAAACCCCGTGGATCTTAGACCGAGGAAGACAGAGGCAAGAGGATCAGGAATACAGCTATGTAGTGAGCTTGAAGTGAGCCCAGGCCGTGTAAGAATCTGACAACAAGAACAACGACAATGACAGTAGCAGCAGCAGCAGCAGCAGCAGCAGCAGCAACGACAGCAGCACGAATGGTAGTGGTGGCGGTGGCAGCAGCAGCAGCAACGCCTGGAGTTGAAGCCTGCCTGATGCCTCATGTAAAAAATTCCCAGCATGCTAGGTGGTGGTGGTGGTGCACACCTTTAATTCCAGCACCCGGGAGGTAGATGCAGGTGGATCTTTGTGAGTGTGAGGCCAGCCTGGTCTACAACAGCTAGTTCCAGGACAGCCAGGGCTGTTACACAGAGAAACCCTGTCTCGAAAAACCATTAAAAATAAAATCCCAGAAGAAGCTGAGGTAAGATGATTATTAGAATTCCTATGTTAGCCTGGGCTACAGGGTGAGAGCATAAAACAACCCCGCCCCAACCAACCCAACCAAACACACAGTAACAGAAGCAAACTGTGTCGAATTGTATCTTAGTTGGTATTCTATTGCTGTGAAGAGACACCATGACCATGGCTGCAGGGTAAAAGGGCCAGCCAAAGAAACCCACCCCGTCCCTGAAATCAGAGCCAGTGAAAGAAACACACCCTGACTCAGAGACCTGAGCCAGTGAAAGAACTATTTTAGCCCTGAACCCAGAACCAAAGAAACACTTTGACTCCTAAACCAGTGCCAAAGAAACACACTTTGGCCCTAGAATTAGAGGCAGTGAAAGAAATATGCCCTGACCCCCAAACTAGAGCCAAAAAGCTTTAAAAAAAAAGGCCAGTAAAGAAACACAGGTTGGCCCTGAAACTAGAGCCAAATCTGCCCCGATCAACTAAGCTGAAAACCAACCAATCCCTGTGCAGAGATCTAGCCAGTCTGAGCTCAAGGGACAGAAATCTGACCAATTCCCACCCTGAAAATCTTCTCCCTGGGAAAACCCCACCCTTAAGAAGCCCTGTAAGAGCTCTGTGCTTGTTCAATTTGTGGCTGCCCTTCTTCCACCCTAGTGGAGGTGCCACTCCCCTGGATTCTTTCCTCCCAGGTTTGGGTGAAGAACTTCTTTCACAGGGACAGAGGTAAGAGTTGAGCAGAGCAGGACTGTAACACTTTCACTGGGGAAACCTTCTCCTAGCAGAACATAGTTGTCACACTTTGGAGAACAACAGAGTCGAGCTGTAACAACTGAGCTGTAACAACTTCACTAAGGAAGCCCCCTCCTTCAAGAGCAGAACTGTTAGGTTGGGAAAACCTTTCCCTAGAGCAGCAGCTGCTACGCTACTGTTACCTGTGCAATGCCCTAACTCCTGACTGCCAGAATACCCTACCACCTGAGCTGTAGCACTCAGTATTCCCTGGCTCCGGACATCCAGGATCTCTTTCCATCTGACCTGTGACATTTACAATGGCAACTCTTACAAAGGAAAGCAACGAATTGAGGCTGGCTTGTAGTTTCAGAGGTCTAACCCTTACCCTCATGGAGGGGAGCATGATGGCACTCAAGCAGATGTGGTGGCTGAGAGTTCTACCTCTGGATCTACAGGCAGCAGGAAGAACAAAAGTCTCTGGTCCTGGCTTGGGTTTTGAAACCTCAAAGCCCACTCCCAGTGTCACACTTCCCCCGACAAGGCCACACCTACTAATCACACCTACTAATCCCTACCAAGTCGTACCACTCCCTAAGGACCAAACATTCATATACATACATATATATGCCTATGAGGACCATTCTATTCAAACCAGCATATAATCCATGATCTCTCTCTCTCTCTCTCTCTCTCTCTCTCTCTCTCTCTCTCTCTCTCTCTCTGCGTGTGTGTGTGTGTGTGTGTGTGTGTAAAGCTGACCATACTTTGTGAAAACAAACACTAATACAATCAAACTATGTTGACTTGCTATGACCTATAAATTCTCACTCCACCCTCCCCGGTATGTGTGGTTACCCTGGTGTCACATTGGCAGAAACATCCAAGGTTTTTAGCATTGTCACCCCAAGCTTTTCTTCAGTCTCTTGTGGTTGGTCTAATGTGAGTGGACAGGCACCAACATTTGTCCCTGAAGTCTGAATCTCTTTTCCAAAAGTGCAGTTTTGTTTCTGATAGCCGACTGGTATTGTCTTCACATTGTGTTTGAAGAGCAGAGAATTGTGACCTGGTCCCAGGTAGACTGTGTGAGTGTGGGGTGGGCTGGGGATACTGGGCCCATTGTGTGATAGACCACTTTGGCTCTTGGTGGCAGACTCCTGATCACAGGCTGTGGCATTGATTTCCAGGCAACAGTATTCTTTAAACTCATGGATATGCACTAAGAGCCCCTTCTTTTATGAATATGCAATAAGAACCCCTTCTTTAGTTCAGGAAGGTAGGAGAGCATGTGTGTGTTTATGTGCACATGTGTGAATATGTATACACAGATGAACTCACTAAGGGCATATAAGTACATAAAATGAAAAAATGTTTGTTTTTTTTTAATTTAAGGGAAAGTATTTACAATAACGAATTCTTGGGCCGAGGGTGTGCTCACTGGTAGGGCTCTTGCCCTTTGATGCCCAGCAATAGAAAGAAAAATGGAAAAAGAAACAAACAATAAACTTCAGGCATTCAAGGTAGGAGCCACATGGTCCCTCCAAATCTCTATAGTTACCACAAGATCTTAATGCTTTATGTAAGGCACACAGAATTGACTCTAAGTAGACTGTAAACATTGAGCTATGTGTTATAGCTTCCAGAGAAATCACTAAAGATACAGTGCACCCAAGAATTGCTACACAGATAAAAAACACAAATGAGTTAAACGGAACTCTGAGCACTTCAAGTAAGTGGTGAGAAAAGCTGGGGATAATTAAGTTAAACTCTTTAGGTAGGGACAGATGACAATCTTGAGGCAAAGACCAGAAGGCAATTAAGTTCTGTCACAGCCATGGCCTGTTTCCTGGCACCAACTTCTGTATTAGTTACTTTTCTACTGTTGTGATAAAACACCATGCGCAGCTTATGAGAGCAGGGCTTACTTGGTTTAGTTGGACCTATAGTCCATTTTAGTCCATTTTCCTCTACATGTCATGATTTCATTGCTCTTTTGGGCTAAATAGGAGTACATCAGGTATGTGTGCCACCATACTTTATGAACTCCTCTGTTGATGGACATCTGATCTGGGCATATTTCTTAGCTCTTGTAAACAGTATAAGCATGGGGTGACAAGTATCTCTGAAGTAGGACTTGGGGTCGCTATGGTGTACCTTCAAGTGGTACAGCTGTATTATGGGACAACTATATTTTTAGTTTTTCCGGAAGCTTCCATACTTGCTGTCATAGTGGCTACAATAACTTATACTCCCAGTAGCAATGAACAAGTGTCCTTCCTTTCCTACATTCTCATTAACCTTCCTTGTAATTTTATTTTTAATTTTTTGAGAATTTCGTATGAGTACTGTATATCATTTTCATTCCTTTCCCACCTCCAACCCCTCTGTGTCCTTTCTACTTCCGCCCAAATCCATGACGTCTTTGTCACACACCTATTACATACATAATCATCTGAGCCCATTCAGTGTTGCTCATATACACATGTATTTAGGGCTGACCATTACTTTTGACTCTCCTATCATGGGGCGCTCTCAGCAACCACTGATTGTCTGTAGTTCAGGTTGGCATGTGGCCTTGTGATATCCCCCTCATGTTGGCATGCCAACTGGCATTATCGCTGTGCAGGGCTTGTCTAGGTGGCCACATTACTATGCTATGGTTTTACGGATTCAGATCCTTGTGTCTAGCAGACACTTTTCAGCAGCTGGCATTATTGTTCTGGCTCTTACGTCTTTCTGATTCGTCTTCCATGAAGTTCTCCAAGCCATGGTTGGTTGGCTTATTGTTTTGAACAATGACAGGGCAATCTATCATGGTGAGATCACTTAAGAGGACAAATCTTGTCTCAAGACAGAAAGAAAAAAAAGAAAGGGGAAGAAGGTGAAACCATGGCTATACAGTTGTTGTCAAGGGCACACCCACAATGACTTGAACACCCCTTCCTAATGCCTGCCTCTTAAAGTTCCCACCACTTCCCAGAAGTACCACTCACATCTTTAAGAAAATGGATTCCAGGGGAAAGTCAAGAGCCAAACCACAGCTCTACATGAGAGAAATTGGGAATTTTTTACCAGACAAACATGTCTCTCTCTTTAGTCTCATGCATACTTCTTGAGAGCGTGTAAGGTTTCTCTAAGCAACACATAACTTAGAAATTGTAACAGAAAAGACTGATACATATGAGTGCATAAAAACAAGATTAAAATCCACCAAAGAGAAAAATGACGGAACTTAAGTTACAGCATGAAGCTAGAAAGATATTTGCCAAATATGTCAGATGAGATAAAGCCCGGGATTATAAATCCATTTCTAAAATCCAGAAAATCAGTAGACAAATTGAGAAAGAACATGATCAGGCAATCTGCAGAGAAAGGAGAGATCAAAAAGACAAAACGTAGAGCAACATTGTCCTCTTTTAACAGGGCAGAGAGTAAGTAAGCCATCTTGGGAAAATAAGGATGACGAGCCTCTTATGCTGGAGCACACATCTGTGCAGTGTTCCTGGAGAACAATTTAGTACTTTGCGGTAGATGAGCAAAGGACTTTGAGATCACCCCTCGAAGGGTGTGTCACACAGGCATGCTCATGCCTGGGCAGAGTTACACACACACACACACACACACACACACACACACACACACACACACACATGCACACAGGTGTGGTGTTTTCTGCAAGGTCAAAACCAGAAGGTACTTAAACACCAATCTGCAGGAGTTTGGGGGAACACATTCTCATTCTTCCATAAAACAAAACAGTCCAGTTGGAAAGGACTGAGTGTTCCTGAGCATGCCAGATGAAATACCTTGCAATGGGTGCTGGATGCTTTCATGTGATATGAGGAGACCACGAATGCACTCAACAGGAGTGGACACCAGGGTTTGCATATGCAAGGACCCTCGTGGAGGCTCACAGAAACCATTTATAATGGTTCCCTTATGCAAGGAGCCTGGGGGCATGATTTGTGAGGGGGATTTGCTGTACACATTTTTTAACCTTTATTTTTTTAAAAATAAGATTTGGACTTTTTTTCTAACACATGGTTGGCCTTACTTTTCAATGCACAAATGAGAGTGGATTAGGTCAGAGCCTGAGAATGAATCTGGGATCCTAATTATGACTGCCACTTAAAGAAATATGCAAACTGTCTCTAGATTGTGATTTGCAGACCGGCCTTTGTAAGTCTCCGAGTTTTGTAAAGATTGGAATCCGGTCCCATTCTGCTTTTACACGGTGGGAGTGGCTTGGGATGCAGATGCGAGGAGAATGGAAAGCCAGGGCTAGGGTTCAGGTTTAAAGAGATATTCAGGTAAGCAAGACTTGCAGAGAAGGCAGTGAGGTGAGGGGAGAGGAGAGACCACTGCCCTCCCCTTGTTCCCTGTTCTGTAGCAGGGCTCCACCCCTCAACCTTTGCCCTCTTCCTTTACATACTCAGGGCTGTGCACTATTATTGTTGTTTTGAAACAGTGTTGCTCTTTGTAGCTTAGGCTGGTCTAGAATTGGCACCCTTTGCCCAACCTTCCAAATGCTGGCCCTGTGAGAGTGTGCCACCAAACTCAGCAGGGGTGTCTGTTGTTTTTTAATTTTCTGCACCTGGGGATTGCAGATGCCCCTTGACTTAGGATAGGTTGTATCCCCAGTAATTCCACCTCAATAAGAGAGTCATGTCAAAATACATTTAATAAATTTAGTTTCAACACACGATCGCTTATCCTAGTCGATCTTAAACAGGCTCAGAACCCTTACTTGGGCCTACTGTTGAGCAAAATCAGCTAACACAAAGCCTACTTGATAACAACGTGTTGAATATCGTCTGTGATTTTCCCAAAGTGAGAAACAGATGGACTGCACAGACACACATTTGCCCTTTTATATCGTGGATAAGTCCTAAGCAGAACCACCATAAATCAGGACCTGTCTCGTCTTTTGTGTCTATCCTCTCTGGTTTAAGAATTCTGGTCATTTTCTTTGCCCTAGGTCTGACCAAGGTTGGAGTCAATTACCTCTTACTAGGTCTTAGCACATTGCGGTCTATGAGGCCGCCTGTGGGAGTCCTGCGAAACAGGGTGCAATCTATTAATGGGGTGATGGCTCATATATCCTCTGGGAGTTCAGAGAGTGCTGAGAGCCTTGCGAGAGTCTGCAGATAATACCTGCCTTGTCCGGGCTCATGTCTGAGACAAAGCAGATGTGGGGTAATTAGTTGTTGGGTCCAAATTTTTGAAAGTTTTTGGAAGACATAAGTAATTCTCTTCCCTGAAAAAAAAAAGAGCAGAAAGCATTCCACTTCATTCCACTCCAGCAGGATGGGGTGCTGGGCGAGAATTTAGGGGACAAAGGGGAGGAGAACGAAAGTGTGCAAAGGATGAGGAAAACTTCACCGAGTGGAACGTGGTCTCAGAGTTAGAGAAGAAAGGTACAGGGGAGAGGAAAACATCCCTGAGGATGATTTAAAAGCGATGGGGACTCCACCTACTTCCAGCTCACTCCTTTTGAGGTACAAGGTTCTGTGGAACAGTTCTGTGTATCAACACACAAAGCACGCTCCTGCGGGAACCTCCATGTTCCCCTGACAACAGGTAAATATTGGTACCAACCTCCGGACCTCTTGTGCCCAGCTCATCACAGTCACTCAGGAAACACCGCTTCCCTTTATCCCTGTGAATTCTTTTCGACTAACTGTTCATCAGCTCAGCGTTGAGTCTTCTGTTTTGAAATACAGTATTGTGCAAATGTGCCCTTCTGAAGTCTCTCAATATCAGACTTTTATTTAACAATTAAAATTTTTAATGAATGTATCCGATTAATATTAGTTTGGTAAACTAACTCACTTTCCTCAGTCTTCCAGAACCTTCTACCAACTGCATTCTGGTTCTAAAATCAATGTGGTCCCCAAAGCACAGATTCAGACTTGGGAACAGGGGTGTGACTGAAGGGGTATGACAGGGAACCCCACCATGAGCAAGGAGCCCAGCCATGCTTCCATGCTGGACCTTTGATCTCTTGCTTGAGGCAGCAACAGGCTCCATGAGAGTAGAGCGCCATGCCTCTTCTGCAAAGTCAGAGTGCACAGACGTCATGGGGGAGGAAAGTGGCATTTGTAGGTGTCTGGAGAGATGTCTCCCACTGCCTAGGAACCACTTGTTTCCCCCTACAAAACTTAAGTGTAGAAAGGACTGATCTGAATGAGACAAGAAAGTCTCATTTAGTGAGCATCACAAAAATTGTGCTTGGATGTCATGGTGGGCCTATTGTTTTGGTCTTAATAAAAGCAGCTGAGGATCAGAACCACCTTTTAAAATTAAAAGGTTAACTTCTGTGTATGGGCGTCTCATCTGCATGTAAGTGCATGCGTCATGTGTCTGCCTGGTGCCCTTGAAGGCCAGAAGAGGGTGTCAGATCTCCTGAGGCTGGAGGGAGACAATTACAAGCTGTCATCTGGGTGCTGGGAATTGAACCCTGATCCTCTGGAATACTGGGCTGTGTTCTTCCCCGTCACACCTCTGTTCCCAATCCTGAGCCTGTGCTTTGCGGACCATACTGATCCTAGAACCAGAATGCAATCTGATATTGAGGGACTTCAGCCCACCCCACCCACACCCCCTTATCTGAAATGGCTGCTGGCTTATCCTGTTGTGTTCGTCTGTGGTAGATGTGAGCCACATCTGCTGTTAACCAGAAGCAGAGAGCAGCTGTGGCTCTGGGCCCTCGCTGCTTGAAGCAGGGACCACGGGGAGGGAGTAAGATCCAGCTGTTCCTTGCTACTATTTTTTTCTTTTATTAAGATTCAAGGTCTGTACTAGCTGGTTTTGTGTGTCAACTTGATACAAGCTAAAGTCATCAGAGAGGAAGGAGCCTCACTTGAGGAAATATTTCCATGAGATCCAAGTGTAAGGCATTTTCTCAATTAGTGATCAATGGGGGATGGTGCCATCCCTGGGCAGAGGGTCCTGGATTCTTTAAGAGTGTAGGCTAAGCAAGCCAGAAAGCAGCACCCCTCCATGGCCTCTGCATGGTTTCTGCATGAACTCCTGCCTCTGGGATCCTGCCCTGTTTGAATTCCTGTCCTGACTGCCTTTGGTGATGAACAGTGATGTGGAAATGTAAGCCAAATGAACCCCTTCTTCCCCAACTTGCTTTTTGGTTATGATGTTTCATTGTAGTGATAGAAACACCAGGACACATTGGTACCAGTGTCGTGAGGGTACTGCTGTGCCAGACCTGACCATGTCTTGGGAGAATTGTGGAAGGACTTTGAAACTTTGGTCTAGCAGAGCCATTTGAGTGGTAAGAGCCCAGAGGGATGTTTGGAAGGTTAAGAGCAGTGCAGAAGATGGAGGCCTGACTTGTGAAGTTTCAGAGGGAATACTAAAGCCTCTGTCGGGACCATCTGTCATTTTGAATTAGGATCCTGTGGTTCCGGTTATCTGGGACTGAAGAATCAGCTGTGACTGACAGGATGCCAGAACTGCTAAAGCAGAGTTTTGTTTTGCTGGGTTAGTCGATGCTGCTTGGCCGGAGCAAAGAAATTAGCGGTGATTAAGAAGAGATCAGCATCACTGAAGTGAAATCGTCTGGACAGTGTTTCCTGAGAGCACAGAGAAGTTGTGTTCCAGAGGGTGTCATGGTTGTTCCCCGTATTGGCAACAGGACTTGGTAATATGTAAGAGTCCCCCAGGTGCTACTGGTTTGGAAGGCATGAAGGGGCCATGGAAAGCAGCGGAGGCCTGGAGCTCTGAGAGGCCAGAAGAGGCCATTGGAAAGGCTCAGCCTCAGAGGCAGCTGAAGCCCAAGGATCGAAGGGGTCATGCGAAGAAGTTGAGGCTTGGCAGCAGGGAGAGAGCCAGTGAGAGGCTGTTGGTGAGAGTGCAGCCCAGTTGCAGCAGAAGACCCCGGTGTTTTGGAGATGCCAGTACTGTGGATGACCAGCAAGAACAGCAGCAGCAGTGGATGGGGCAGCTGGAGTCCAGAAGACAGCTGTGTGTGCTACAGAGGGCGGAGCCAGAGACGCGACCCAAGCAAGAAAGAGGTGTCCAGAAAATCCTGAGTGGATCCTGCGACGTTGTATGGGTGGAATTTGGGTTTGCTTTGATTTGATTGTGACTTTGTCTTGAGTTTTCCCTTTTGATGTAAGAAAGTATTTGGTTTATCTTTGGTTTTACTGGAGCCCACAGTTGAGAGACTTTGATTTTTAAAAGACTTTGGATTTTTAAAGAAATTGGCTATTTTAAAGGGACTAAAATTTTAATGTATTTGAATTTGTAAAGACCATGGGATTTTTAAAGTTATTTATATTCTTCATGTGAGATCTCTGAATGGATAAGAAAGGAAGGGTTGTGATGTGTTTATGTGTTAAATTGACAAGGGGCCGCTTGTACTGGCTAGTTTTGTGTGTCAACTTGACAGCAAGCTAGAGTCATCAGAGTGGGAGGGGCCTCAGCTGAGGAAATGCCTCCATGAGATCCAGGTGTAAGGCATTTTTTTTTTCATTTAGTGTTGAATGAGGGGAGGACCCAGCCCATGGTTGGTAGTGCCGCCCCTGGACTGGTGGTCCTGGGTTCTGAGCCATGGGAAGCTAATCAGTAAGCAGCACCCCTTCATAGCCTCTGCATCAGCTTCTGCCTCCAGGATTCTGACCTGCTTGAGCTCCTGTCCTAACTTACTTCTGTGAGGAACAGGTAAAGCCAAATAAACCCTTTCCTCCCCAAGTTGGGTTTCGGTGTTTCACTTTTTTTTTCTTTTCTTTTCTTTTCTTTTCTTTCCTTTCCTTTCCTTTCCTTTCCTTTCCTTTCCTTTCCTTTCCTTTCCTTTCCTTTCCTTTCCTTTCCTTTCCTTTCCTTCTTTTTTTCCGAGTCAAGGTTTCTCTGCAGCTTTGGTGCCTGTCCTGGAACTAGCTCTTGTAGATCAGGCTGGCCTCAAACTCACAGAGATCCACTTGCCTCTGCTTCTCAAGTGCTGGGATCAAAGACATGTGCCACCACCGTCCAGCTGTTTCACTCCATCTTAATAGAAACTCTAAGCCAAGGTCTGGTTATTTGTGTCTCTTAGAGACTTCATGGTATCTCTTCACTGTAACAGAACAGTGATTAAGAATTGTAACTGGAATTGTGAGCCAAAGAAATCGTCCACCAAGGTGCTTTTTGTCCAGATATTTATCACAACCACAGACATTAATCAAGAACAAGGTCCATCTCTAACTTATTAATTTGAGATCTCTCTAAGGCTTGAATGCAGCTTGGAGAAAGGCCAGCCTTCAATGTGTCCTATAGATTCACTTCCCTTGATGTGAGTGGGGTAGTAAAGCCACCTACTACAGCAGTGTTGAAGCTACTCTGTGAGTTAATGCCCTGGCAGTATTTGTTTTGTGAAATTTGGTGTGCTCAAGTTTGGTGTGTGTATATTTAAAATGTGTGTCTGTGTTCTTTCAGGGCTTGAATTACATTGTTCCAAATTTGCACTGAGGGCAGGAGAGAAGGCTCAGTTGGTTTCCCAGCATCCATATCAGGGACCCATATTCACAACCACCCATAACTCCAGCTCTGGGGGAGCAAACAGCCTTTTCTTGTTTGTGTGGGCACTGCACTTACATTCGGCATACATACATACACAAGTGATAAGATCCTCAAGGTTTCCATTGAAAAACAGCTATAACTCCAATTATTGCTGTCTTTATATATGACTCGGGTCTTTGTCAGCTAACAATACCCTCCCCTTGTTCTGGACATTTAGTGTTTCAACTATAATGTAGCATGGGGAGTTTCTTTTCTGGTCCTGTCTGCTTGGTGTTCTGTTTGCCTCTTGTCCTGGTTCTACATTTTATTCCCTAGATTTTATAATTTTTTCAGTGACTTTGTTGAAAATATTTTCTGTGCCTTTGACCTGGAATTCTTCTCCTTCTTCTGCACCTGATATTAATAGATTTGCTCGTTTTGTGGTGTCCCAAAGATCCTGCATATTCTGTTCATGTATTTTTCAGTTTTTCGTTTGACTCCAATTCCTCTACCTCATCTACTCACCTCGATCTTCTGCTCCCTGTGTGATCCATTCCTTGCTTGGGCTTTCCACTGAGTGGGTTTTTTTTTCATTGAATTTTTTTGTAACTTCCAGCTTCATTTCAGTTTGGATTTCCTTCAGTATTTTTATCTCTATTGAATTCTATTTTCATATGGCTGGATTGTCCTTACCTCAGCTCTTTGTTTGTGTTTTCTGAGCTTCAATTAGTTTATTCCTGTCCTTTCTCTGTTACTCCAGGTGTTTATTTGTGTCTCCTTTGAATTCTTTAAACTCTTTGAACATGTTTATTTATAATTGTTCTTTTGAACACTGTGTCTCGCATTTCATATCCAAGCTTAGTTGTGCTTATTAGGGACTATTACTGTGGGATTGGTGCTTTAAAATCTGAATTGCATCCATCCATCCATCCATCCATCCATCCATCTATCTATCTATCTATCTATCTATCTATCTATCTATCTATCTATCTATCTATCTATCTACCTATCTACCTGTCTATCTATCTATCTATCTATCTATCTATCTATCTATCTATCTATCTATCTATCTATCTATCTACCTACCTACCTATCTACCTGTCTATCTATCTATCTATCTATCTATCTATCTATCTATCTATCTATCTACCTACCTACCTACCTACCTATCTATCTATCTATCTATCTATCTATCTATCTATCTATCTATCTATCTATCATCTATCTATGTGTATGTGAAAGTCAGGCTGTCCAGACCAAGCCAGCCAGCTCCATGCTCTTGGACTGAGGCAAACATCACTCTTACTTACATGACCTGGTCTCAGGTACTTTGCAGTAACAATAGAAAATGGTTCAAGGCAGGAAGCTTCATACTGAAGACCTATATCACTGTGTTCTCTAGAAGTCAGAAGGCCAAAGTTATTTATGCATGGTGGTGGGTAGTGCTTACAGACAAATAGTGTGAGGTCACAACCCAGGGAGGATGTAGGGATTACTGGGGTTCAGTTCATGCTCTGATCTAAGCTCAGAGACAAAGGCTAGGGTGTCCAGATCCTTGGTCTAGGGTGACCCTGGGCCTGGATGGGGTTGCCCTGGGGTCCGGAGCCACTGGTGTAGCTGAGACTGGGTGTATATGGATTCACGGAGGCTTTTCTGGAGTTAGCACTGGAAGACAGGCTTCAGAAAGAGGGTGTGGTTGGGAGCATTATGAGTATCCCGCAGGAAATAGCTCCCTCTGTTGGTAACAGGCAAGGATGCACCAGCGACCAGGCAAGGTCATTTGCAAAGGAAGCCTAGAAATAAGGTAACAGTTTCACAAAACTTGCACATAATTTATAGGGAGAGAAAGGGTGTTAGAGAAGTCACCAAAGAGATTAGTGCTCTTATTTTTAAATATCTTAGGGAGAGCTTTCTGGAAATGTGTGCTTTTCCCTTGACAAATGACAGATAGCGTTTTCTGTGAGTCCTGCTGCCCCTGAGCTTCCTGCAAGGCTGGGGTGGCTTGGTGTACTGTGCTCTGTAAAATGTTTGGGGAACTCTGTGATTTATCACCGTCTTCCGGAACCAGATGTTTGGTTTTTCTTTTGTTTGTGATATTCCCTAGTTAAAAAGTAGTGGACTTGTTTTCAGTCTTCCTCAGATGATAAGATGAAGGTGAAGATAATGAAGACTCTAGAAGATGACCCAGGATGAGCTAGAGAGATTTCAAAGGAGAAAAGCCTCAGTGAGCCTTTAGCAAAGGGCTGGACGGGTAGGGCTCTTATAAACTGGGCCTTCCAAGAGTATTCCATTCAACTTGAAAACTGAAGTAGGGACCCTGGATAAGCCCTGGAGAGGAGACAGCCCCCCGCTCCCCCAAAGCCTTCACTCAATCATCCCCTCTCCAAGCATTAGGTTTTTATAATAGTGTCTTTATCAAGTTCAGTTTCCAGGAAAATTCAGTCTTGGGCAACACTGAGCAAAAAGGCCTTGACCCCCAAGAACCTCACTACTTAGGCGATGAAGCAAGGAGTCGGTGTATTGCTTCTGTGAGCACAATCTGAATGGAGAGATGGGGCATCCCCAGAGCTTACGGCCATCAGGAGCAGATGCTAAGGCAAAGCTGCCCTTGAGTCTGACCTCAACGATGGCCACCGCTTCAGCTACAGTGAAAGCAAAAGTCACTTTTTGTGAAACGCAATTCACAGGCAGGGTATCTGGGCTGTTCTGTCACTGCTGCCACCACTTGCTACTGAATGACGCTAGTGTAGGAATGCCTGCCCTCATCCTGCTGGTATGGTCTCAAAACCTGAGTTAGACTGGGAGAGGCCAGCAGCTCCACCCAACTGTCTGAACTTGTATGCAGTACTAAGCTTAGAGATTCATGAATCCAGAGTTCTTGGTTGCAAAGGTCTTGTCTTTCTGATTTCTGTAGTATGTTCCCCCCCCCCCCCATTTTTTTTTTTTTTACTCCAGGCATAGTATACTCCCTCCATCTCTTTTTGGGGCAGGGAATACATCTTTGACAAGTAGCCATGGCAACCAACTGAGCAGAGCAGTGAGGAGGTAGCTAGGTGTACATTGATAATGGAGCTGTTGACAATCCTTTTTGAGAGGGACGAGAGGGTCACAAGACTCTCACATAAGATTCCAGCCCTTACATTTTCTTGTCCCCAACAGCTGCTTGGTAGATCTGAGAGTACTAGGAAGTGGAATGTTGTCAACAGAAAGGATACCTGTCTTCTGGGATGGGGTGAGACTGTGCGGTGATGTAGCTGTTTTGGAGTCCTTAACCCTCCTGTAAGTAACCCTTTCTCCATATTCTGTAAGAATGGCCAGTAAACTTATTGGCACAAGTTGGACTCTTGTAGAATCATACTCTGTTACTGTCCTGTTCTGGGTGAGCAAATGTTTGTGTCTCTCCAGGAAAGGTGTTTGCAACACTGCTAAGTCTTGGAATAGTGGTAAGTACAGGAAAGGAAGTCGTTTTTCTCATTTAGATTGCCTGGGAAGTAACGAGAGCTTTCTAACGTCTTTGACCACATCTGTGTCCAATCACTTAGGAGTTTACACTTGCGTAGTGAAATCACCCCCGCATCCTAGGAAGCTTGCTTTCTTACAAACTTCAAACATGGTGGAGCAAAGTAGAGCTGGGAACTCCTCCTTCACCGTGAATTCCAGAGACACCCCTCCCACCTGTGTGTGTGTGTGTTCCCACAAACGTGTGTACATGAGTGTGTGCGCATGTGAGTGCATGTGTGAGGAAGAACGCTTATGTGCATGTGTGCACATGCGTCTCTCTCTCTCTCTCTCTCTCTCTCTCTCTCTCTCTCTCTCTCTCTCTCTCTGTAGGTCAGAGGACAACCCTGGGTATAGATCCTCCTCTTCCACCTTGTTTGAGACAGGGTTTCTCTTTTTGCTGCTGCCTGTGCCAGGTTAGCTGGCTCCAAGCTTCCAGGACCTCTGACTCGACCTCTCATCTTGCCATAGGAGTGCTGGGATCATGTTCAGCCCTGTCTTGGTTCTGAGGCCCTGACTTCATGGTCTCACACTTGCACAGCAAACATTTTACCCGCTGAGCCACCTCCCCAGCCTGGGGATGATTTCCTAAAGAAAATTAAGCAATCAAACAGGGCACTGTGGCTATGCCTTCCGGCAGGCACCAAGTAGATGGATGACATTTGGTATTCAGAGACTGTAGGTGGAGACCCTTTGTTTGTTTCCCAGCTACCCAGACCCCAATAATAACACAGAAACTATATTAATTACAACACTGTTTGGCCTGTTAGCTCAGGCTTCTTATTGTCTAACTCTTACATCTTAGCTAACTCTTATACCTTAAATTAACCCATTTCTATTAATTCATGTATCGGCATGAGGCCATGACTTACTGGTAAGTGTCTAGCAGACATCTTTCTCCTTCAGTGGCTACATGGTGTCTCCTCAACTCTGCCTACTTTCTCTCTGTATCTCTGTTTGGATTTCCTTCCTGGCTTTACTCTACTAAGCCATTGGCCAAAAAAGCTTCTTTAATAACCAATGGTAATAAAGCATATTCATAGCATACAGAGGGGAATCCCATATCATATCCCCTTTTCTTTCTAAATAGAAAGAGAAGGTTTTAATTTTAAATAGTAAAATTACATATACAAAACCGGTATCAAGCAAGAATTACAGTTACAATATTTATATCTTCCTTCGGCAGCTACATGGCATCTCTTTGACTTTGTGTACTTTCTCTCCATATCTCTGTTTGCGTTTCCCACCTGGCTTTACTCTACTAAGCCATTGGCCAAAACAGCTTCTTTAATAACCAATGGTAATAAAACATATTCATAGCATACAGAGGGGAACCCCACATCAAGGGACTTCCAGATGTTTCTGACAAAGGGCTGTAAATGAGGGAAAAGGGAAAGAGGTCTGGGTATGGTTAGGCAGAGTCCCTGATTACTATTGCAAAGGGATAGCAGAGATTCTGTTAGGAGTAATAGAAAAATATTCCTTGAGCACAGGGGCTGAGCCCATGCTAGCTCCAAGAGGGGTCATTTGGAAATAAGTTAGTGGACCAGGGAGCAACAGAGGGAATAACAAAGCCTCTCCCTCCATCCCTACCTACTGTGAGATGCCTTACATTAAGGGGGAAACCTGCCAGTTCCCTGATGCTGGATCTATGCCTGTGGATGACTGCTGAACCTGGTCCCCACACAGCACCAGGCTGCAAGGCAGCCATGGTGGTGTGCAGACAGGATTGGGCAGTCAGTGGAGGCAATCCCAGTGAGGAAGTCTCTCACTGCCATTATTGATGTTCTTTCTACATGGCCATCTGCTGAGTTCTATGAAGGGGTAGGGTCTTCATGCCTTCACCTTGAACCTGGATGGGTTTTGACAGCTTCTACCAATGTAGTGAGACAGGAAAGATGCGGAGTCTCATGGTTGAATTGGAATGGATACTCTTGGGACACTTGACTGGGAGCAGAGTGACTACTACATGCATCACTCTCAGCTGACCGAACCTCTGAGTCTCAGCGTGGTTCTGGTATCTTTTGGTGGGAGCAGGGAGTTAGTACATATGTGTGTCCTTTCTTGTCTCTCACTCCTTATGAGGCCACCAGGACTTGATTGTTGCCTGAGGTTTTCTATCCTGCCCGGTTCCTGCAGTGGTTAAGTCCCAAAGAAATCACACAGAGGTCTACATTAGTTATAAACTGATTGGCCCATTAGCTCAGACTTCTTATTAACTCTTATAACTTGCATTAGCCCATAATTCTTGTCTGAGTTAGCCACATGACTCAGTACCTTATTCGGTGAGGCAGTCACATCTTGCCTCTTCTGTGGCGGGGTCACGACTGCGGACTGTGTTTCCTTCTTCCCAGAATTCTCATTGCCCCGCTTCTACTTCCTACCTGGTCACTCCACCTATACTTCCTGCCTGGCTACTGGCCAATCAGCATTTATTTAAAATATAAGTGACAGGGTACAGATCATTGTCCCACAGCACTTGTTCCTGATGGCCTTACCTAAGTCTAGTCACCTCCTGGCACCACATTCAGGTTGCGTTTCCCTCTCCTCAGGGCTCACAGTGGGCATTGCCTTTTTGGCCCGTGAATGTTGGAGGACACTGCAGTCGTATTCAGATGACAACAGTTACAGGTGTGGCCTCTTGGAATCTGGTTCTGAACCAGCTGTGTCAACGGAGAAAGTTCAGTGGAGTGGCATTCTCATCGTGCACAGCAGAACTCCTGGGTCATAGAACTTGAGGGCAGAATAAAATAGATGCTTTGGACCTTGTGTATGCAACCATTGTTGTGTAACAGGCAACCTGTGTGCAGCCCAGGTATGAGCTCTGTGAACCTGTGTCCTGTCCCGTGTCTGCTGCTCAGTGGCAAGGGAAGTTTGAGTGATGCGCACTTGCAAGTGAAGACAGAGAAAGAAAGGGAAAATGCCCTGTTTACCCTGGAGAGAGTGCTTGGGGCTGAATGGAAACTAGGAATTACCTTGATAATTAGATGAAGGTTTATAGATTAGATTAGAAAAGAGACGAAAATTAGATTTAAAAAGCTAAAAATAAAATGGATCTTCAGAAGAATACAGGCAAGCATGGATAAAATGAATTAAAGACAAGTCCCGTGAGCACTATGAGAATTAAATTTTAGTTAAGAATTGGTTCAATAAAATTCTAATTTCTATTGAATTAATTTCTGATTAAAATTAGGAAAAAAGCCTGTGAAACACAGGGCGGTTCTGGCCGCCTTTTGCCGAGAACATTGGTAGGGCTTTGAAAGAAATGCTCCTTGCAGCTGTGTTACACTAAAAGTGTGTGAGATCAGATGTTCACATGTACACAGACTAGAGATGTCTCACATGGAAACTGTACTTGCAGCCCTATAATGAGCTGGAGCCAAATCAAGGGAACCATCTTGGGAAGTTCCAGAAAAGGCTCTGAGATGGAAGTGACAGGTCAGACCTGAGTGTGGAATGCCAGGCGCCCTTTGGCATCCCTTTGCCTGGCTAGAAGATGCTTCCAGAGCTAGTGTGAACTCTGACCTTTGGGGAGAGTCCTTTAGCCCAGTTGCTGGATAATAGAATCTGGCAAAAGGAAGAAAAAGCCATGTGTGCAAACGGGGGTTACATCTGGGGGGACAGTGTGACCTATTTTTACCTGCTCCTTTGGAAGGGAGGTGAGCAAGGGTATCAGGAGTTACCTCAAGGAGAACCCATTATCCCTGACCCACATGTCAAGTACTTGGTGGTCCCAGTGTGCTTTCTACTTCCCATGAGTTCCCATGAGTGTGTCTGGAGCTACGGTAGGCAGAGAACCACACTGCAGACAGCAGTGAGGGTTGCAGGGCCTTTCTCTAGAGACCTATATCAACTGAGGCCCTTTGTGACTGGCCAGGGACAAGACTGGGGTTCTAACTTCATCTGGCAGTCACCCCTGCTTCAGCCTACAGCGGTCTTCAGGACGCTCTTTCCTGGAGTGGAGGCCTGGAATTGGTAAGTGCGATAATCCCCGTGTTCTTGAGACTCTGATGCCCATAGGCACAAAGGCAGGTTATTGGTAATTCGCAGTCCCTGGAGGGATCCCTTCCTCGCACTTTCTCTATGAGGCAGGTTCCAAGGCCCAGGAGCAGAGAGAGATGCTGTACCCATCCTTCACTAGAGAGATAGGGCCGGCAGAGGCTTTGTATGCTGAAGAGTTAGACTTTAGCAGATACATATGGCTTCATAAGCCAAGTATGAGAGACAGGAAGAAACCAGGCTCGAACACAGGAGGACCTAAAGTATTCTCCATACATGTTGGACTAGATAGTCACATGGGAGGTGACTGGAGCTGCAGCAGGGTGTCCTCCTGTGAGAGAAAGCGTAGACGACCGAACTCTACCTGTCATGGAGAGGATACGTACGGGAGTCGTTGATGTGTTAGTAAGTGCAGGGCCCTGAGGCAGAAGGCTGGAGGGAAGCCCAGGAGAGGTTGAATGCAGAACTGGGTGAAGCCAAGCTGAGAAGGCCAGCCGGCTCATGATGTGTGAGCAGACACAGAAGAGGTGGGTGTTCAGAGGCGGCCCCAGCTCACCTCTCTCCTTCCCAAGGACAAATAGAATTCTCGCAGCTCCCTTATTCAAAGAATCTGAGTATTATGTAATCAGAGTAACCGTGTGAGTGTGTGTGAGAGAGAGAGAGGGAGGAAGAGAATAAGAGAGAGAATGAGCGTGTACACTGTTCCTTGTATACAGAAGATAAAACATGGATCCATTTGGAGTTAGAGGTTTACTTAAGAAGTAAATAGATCCTATAACCAGCAAAATCCTTCAGTTTGGACTAAAATCCCTGGGTTACTGCCCCAAGTGCTTTAGAAATGCAGGAAGTGGCCGATTCTGAATGCTGAAGAGAGAACGCGTCCGTCTGACCTGCTCATGTTCAGACTTCAGCTTTACCACTTAGTGTGTGACCTGGGCTGGCTCAGCCTCTCTGTGCTTCCACGCTCTCCTGCAGAGGAATGACTTCATGGTCCTCACTTCCTGGTTGTTTCCGTGACTCTAAGTGGTCTACACATCATTAGGTAGACGTTAGCTTTTACTTTCTCTTCCTGTCAAATTTAAATGGTTCAGCATTTGATAAAAGCAAGATAACAAAGTTTAGAGGAGGTTGTAAAAGGGAAAAAAGCAACTGAGTCATAGACTCAGGCCAAAAGCTTGCGTATAAAATTAAACATAAAAAGCCCTGCTAGTGAAATGCGTAGTTTCTGGCAGCAGCGTGATTTTCCATTGTAAATACTGTGGTTATTAAGTCCTCGTGTGATTTTTGGCGTCTTTTCACTTTTTAGAGGATATTTTTAATAGTTTTGTTTCCTTCTGACTACTCTTGTATGACTTCATAATGCTATTTGGGGAAATTAGGGGCCTTAATGGGGGATATTAAGTGCACAGTCGCAGAGTGTTTTTAACAGCGGTGTCACCAGCCTGCACGTGGAGCTGTTCCTGGTGTGTTGCTGCAAACTGTGGCATTTTCTGAGGGAGTGACAGGGAGGAGTCAGCACGTGCTACATACCACACGATACCGTAACTTTCTTTCTGTGATTTCCTTTGCTACCTGTCTTTCATTATAAAGTGTTTTAGCAAAGAGTGGAAGAAAAAAAAAAAGCAGTAGATTAGGAAGCCGATGTGGTAAGCCTTCAAAGAGGCCTGTTTTTAGCACAGGGTATTGTTTTTGTGGTTTCTTTAAAAGGCTGAGTATAGCATTATGCCCTGAATAGGGTTTGCTCAGACTGCGGAAGATTTAAGGTTAACACGGGAGATTGAAAATTCACTTCGTTAAAAAGGAACTGGCATTGGTTGTATTTACCTGCTTTCAGTGAAAATCAAGTCAAGTGGATCAGATATATAATTCTAACCATTAAGGTAGTTACTTGGTCTTTGGAATGCAAATGCATACTTTTATGATTGGATCAAATTGCCTTAGTCATGCTTAGAACTGTGTAAGCATCTCCTTGTGGGACCATAGACCCACAGAGGAGTAATTATATGTAGTTATTTACTTATTCGTTCCTTTGTTGCTTTTCTCATGTATTTATTGAGGTACTGGGGCTGATCCAGGGCCTCCAGCATGCGAGGTGCACTCTCCCCCTGAATCACACCCGGCCACCAGTACGCTATTGCAAGCTCCAGATGCCATTCACCTTCTGCTTTCTGTAGCCTGATCTTCTTTGTGCTCCTTTTCAAAAGATACATTTTAATTTGTTTGGGTTTGCCACAACTGGCTCGCCCCTTATCAAAAACAATCCCAAAGAACAATGTTCTGTGGCTCGGTTTCCTGCCCAAAAATGCAGTCTTTAATTATTGGGCAACTCCATTTCATCCCGCCAAATTAGGAGAAGTCGGTGTCTCGGGAGAGCGAAAGCAGCGTCCAGGACCTTGCATGGGACAGAGTCCAGGGGTTTATGGGAAGACACTTGTTTGGAAACTGACCTTGTAGGCCCGCTGTGATTTCATAATTCAGAGGGCCAAGCCCCATGTGGTTCAATCCCTGAGTGAGCTGTGGTCGAACCAACACAGTCAGCTACTAACAGTTATTTCAAAATAATTCATACTTTTTTAAACCACACTTATTTTAGAAAAAGAAGGAAAGAGACAAAATGTGGAAATTGTTCTTCAGCTTTTCTCTCAGCCCTTGACTGTCCTGAGGTTGGTTCTCTGCCTTGAAATTGTTTTAGCCCTGCTCCACGTTACCTCCCCACCCCAAAAGAAGGCCCCTTTCCACTCAGAGTAGAAATGGTTTAGTCCAGGTTCTGAAGAAAGTCCCAGTCTCATAGAGATAGCCCAGAGATTAAGTGCACACCACTCTTACTGAGGATCTGGATTCAGTTCCCCGCATCCAAGTCAGTTCACAGTGGCCTCTAACTACAACTCTAAGTATCTGACACCCTCTTCTGGCCTATGTGGGCACCTGCATTTACATGTATATACCCACATGCATACACACACACACACACACACACACACACACACACACACACACACAGAGATATATAACCAAAATAAAATAAATCTTAACGAAAAGAAACTCTTGGCATGTAGGCCTATAATCCTCACGCTGAAGAGGCTGGAGCAGAGAAATCTTGTGGTGGAGGCTAGCCTGGGCTACATAAAGCCCTGTTTCACCCCACACCCCCAAATGATGAACAGCACAAAATGAAACTCTAGGCTAGGGGGCTACGCCTTGAATGGAGTGGAGGAGGCAGAGCTATCCTTGAACAGGTAGAAGGAAGGGCAGGGCTGGTATTTAGCCTTCTCTCTGGCATGCTGGTTTGGATGACTCTCTAGACTCCACTTCACCTTAAGCTGAGCTTACTATAACCACAGAGTCTGTTCCAGCCTGCCAGAGGGGCCAGATACCACCCCCCCCACCCCCAGTCTTCACAGCGGGAGCCAGTGGGTGGTGCGCTTTGCATAGCGCTTGCTGCCTCCCGCCACTCATGTGTTTCCTTTACTGATCAGCTTCTCTTCAGTACTATTTGTAGAGGAACTTTCTAGATAATGTGGAAGGAATTCCCCCAGTTGCTTTTTAATAGCTGTGGGCAGTGCGTAGCTGTTTGCTTGGGGAGCTCACTGACTTTGCAAGGAGGAAGGGAGAAAAAGACCCAATAAGTTTTCCATGGATGAATCAGAACAAGAATAAATTGAGTAGCACTGATAACACCCTCTGGCCCCTTTATCCTCCTTGGTCTTCCGGCGTTGGTCTTGTAGGGCAGTTAGAAGGGAGATGTGGCAGGTATGGTGACTGTCACCTTCAGCTGGGGGAAAGGCATGCCATTGGAAGAACGGATGTGCTCTGGGGAGAAATCCTTAGGTTTGTTCCCCCTCCCTCTAGCGATGTGAGAGATGCCCTCAGCTTCTTTTCCCCCTTCCACTAACGATGCGTGTGAGATGCCCATGGTATGCAATCCCAGCGTGCCCCCTTTCCAACTGGATCTGCATTGACATTCCATACTGGGCTCTTCCCCAGGGTCTATGTCACTTCCTGTGTTTACTACCATCCTGCTGGGAGGCTCATCCTACCATCCATGTTTTCTGGATGAGCAAACAGGCACAGAGTGAGTTTTTGTTCAAGGTGACATAGTGGGGAGATGGGATTCAAACCCGAGTTGAACGTTCTGTCTGGGCTTCCGCCCTCAGTTCTGTCACAGGGTTGACCCTGTGCGAGCCACAGGGAGGTGCACTGTACACCGGACATCTACACCACTGTCAAGCGTATGTATGTCACCATGGCCTTATTATTGAGAGACTGATTTGGTCCTATCAAACGTGTCTTCTTGGGTTTTTTTTTGGCTTTTATGTGTTCATTGTAATTTAAGTAAAATGTGTAGAGACTCTGGAACCCCACCATGAACCCAGAAAGTAGGCCTGAGGGTTGTAGGTTCTGCACATCAGTTTTACTGCTGTGAATTTGGAGTGCAAAGGAGTCTGGCCCAGGCTACAGTCGGGCTTTGCTCTAAGTTGTTTGGGTGTGTTTTCTTGTAAATCACAACCTCAAAATAGTAAAATTGAATGGTAATGTAAGAATCCATAATAATGTGACTTAAATCTCACCAGAAACATCGCAACAAGAGAATCATGTTAATTTGACAAAATCATAATTATGCCCCACCCCACCATGTGGCATTTTGTTTTCTTTTGCCCTTTTCTTCTCCCCTTGTTTGCTTAAAATAAAAAACAAAAACCAAACAACCAGAATCAGTATGCGTAGCCTTGTAGTAGAGAAGCCGAGGGAGAGAGCAGATGCTCAGTAGATGACAGCAGCCCTAAAAGGGCCTCGGGCTCTCCTCTCCTCCCATCTAAGCCTGCTTGAGTTGTTTTTTCACTTGAAAGGAGTCTTAAAGAGTTATGACTGATACCCACTGCAGTAAACCTGAAAACCCAAGGATTTTAGAAAAGCCTGATTTTCTCACTTGTCTTCACATAATAAATGCTTCCAAATCAGAGAGAGAGAGAGAGAGAGAGAGAGAGAGAGAGAGAGAGAGAGAGAGAGGAAAGGGGAGAGGGAGGGAGGGAGGGAGGGAGAGAGAGAGAGGGAGTGAGGGGGAGAGAGAGAGAGAAAGGGGGGAGGGAGGGAGAGAGAGAGAGGAAGGGAGAAGGGAGGGAGAGAGAGAGAGAGAGGGACGAGGAGAGAGAGAGAGGGAGAAAGAGAGAGAGAGAGGAAGGGGGGAGGGAGGGACAGAGGAAGAAGAGAGAGAGAGAGGAAGGGGGGGAGGGAGGGAGGGAAGGAGAGAGAGAGGGAGAGAGAGAGAGGAAGGGAAAGGGAGAGAGAGAGTGAGAGAAAGAGAGAGAGAGAGAGAGAGAGAGAGAGAGAGAGAGAAGAGTGAGAGCGAGCTCAGAGCCTCCTCCACAGGGCTCAGAAGGTTGCCCCCAGCTGCGATGCTGTGATTCCTGCGGCCTCTTCACTGCTAGATGTCTGACCACTGACCATTGCTTTCCACCTCTGGGGCTGAACCAGAAGCTGGGAGCTCAGCCACAACCCTACTTCGGTTCTATTGAGAAAGAGTATTCAGTTTTTAACCCAGAATCAAGGTCGCTTACTTTTTCTTTAATTTCTTCTGCAGGGCATAGACATCAGCAAATAGAATGTTCCTTCACATGGTGCCCAGTTAAACACCAGCCAACAGGAGCAGACTTGCTAGACCCGGTTATTTAAAGTTCCATTTCAAATACAAATCGAGTGGTGGTTGTGGGGTGTTACATATGTGGCACCAAGCTGTTGTAGCTAGGTCAGACCCTCTGCTCATATGCCTGCCCGAGGCTGTTTTTTCTTATATTCTAGGATGAGAGTTTTCAGCTGGTCATGTGAGGCTGATGTCCCCTCATTCTTTCAAATAAAGGAAGGGACTAAAGAAGGGGGGGGGGAGAAGAGGAAGAAGAAGTAGAAGGTAGGAGAGAGAGGGGGAAGGAAGACAGAAGAGGTGTTCTGTGGGAAATTCCAGTATTATCATTTCCATCTTAGGCAGCAGCGTGAACTAAATATCTGGAAAAACTACACCAAGATATAATACCTAAAAAGGTGGAGTCTCCCAAGTACAGTGGTGCACACTTGCAATCCCAACATTTAGGAGGAGAGTTCACAAGTTCAAGACCAGGTTAGTATGGATGGTGAGTTCTACGGGGCTACGTAGACTCTGTCTCAAAATCTACTCCCAAATGAACAAATGAAAAATGTTGGATGAAATACGTTAAAAATATTTTAAATGTATAATCAATGACACATGGAAGCAGAGAATGTCCTCAGAAGTGACATCAATGAGTGTAGTCACAGTGGGAAAGACAAGCAGGATGTCTTGTTTGTTCTGGGAATAGGTGGGGACTGATACTCAGCATCCTTTGTGAAGTGCAGGACCTGGCCTTGGGCTTTTCATGGGCCTCACGATAGGCCTGAGGACAATCTTAGGGTCTGACCAGAAAGCACCACACAAGCTGGAATTTGGAAAGAGGGACTTCAGAAAGTGAGCCCAAGGTCCAAGGAGGCATTCTTCAGTAGACCCTTGGATGAAAGTGTCCTGGGTTTGCAGTTGTGGCTGTTGGGTTTGCATGTGCTCAGTGGCTGGAGGAACCAAGCTTTAAACAACAGTTAAGTTTAACTTTGGTTTGGTGCCAACAGGACAAGCCCAGTTTTATGGGTACAGTCACAACCGTATTCTAACAATTTTCTCTGACTGCTTTTGAAGCCCCCAAGACCACGGAGTAGAATATGCTTGCTATTGGACTTCTACAAAAAAGTTTGCTGTCCCCTCCTGATTTGATCTTGCTTCTGAGTTTAAGGAAGAAAACAAAACAAAACAAAAAGCCAAATCAGTCCTTAGATTCAACGTGCAATAAAACAGAAAGGGCTTTAAAAAACAAAAAACAAAAAACAAAAACCATTACCTGGGTTAAGCAAAGGCACCATAACAAACTGAATCAAGATTTAGAAGATAGCAAAGACCATAAATCATGAAGAAGACCTTTATGACAACAAATCCAAAATCAAGTAAAGGAAAAATATTAATAGAAAATAAATGAAGAAGAAAAAAAAATCAAGATGTATCAACCTGTGTTTATGGAGAAACATGAACCTTTTGTTAATAGAAAGCCTAACCTTAAGGAAAAGTTAATTTTATTAGCTAGTTCAATTGGCTGCTGAAGGGGCTGAGGGTTCTGATTTTACAAAAAGTCTTGGAGAGGTTCTTAACATGAGAAAACTAAGATGTGTAAAGCAAAATCAGCTCAAGCTGGATTAGAACCCAGATTTAAGACCTGCAGCAGTAAAATTGCTGAAAGAAAACATCTTGGCAATTATTTTTCTCCCTGGGAAATCTCAGGTACCAAAAAGTGAAGTTGGACAAATGTTCCAACTGGATGCTGTGCACAGGAAAGGAAGCAATGATCAGAGAAGAGCCGTGCCTCTGTAGACCCAAGCCAGAGAAGGGGAGACACCTACAAGATACTCATCTCCTAAAGATGTGGAGGAACCCACACATCTCTAAACCAGGACAGCAGCCTAGCTTTAACAAGACTCTGCTGAAGAAGTTCTATAAATGTCAGTGGGAGGCGGACACGTGCATCAAGCAATGGGTCTCATTTTGAAATTCCCTGTACATATTTGTGTTTTGTTCGTTCACACAGAAATTTTAGAAGAACATGTTTAAGAGAATAAGTTTATGACTTCTGGGGCTAGGAAAGTTTTCTCCCATCTGTAGACTGCCTCTTTATTCTCTTGACTGATTTCTTAGCTACGTGGAAGCTTTTTAAATTCATACATTCCCACTGAGCAATTCTTAGGGTTATTTCTGGTGCCGCTGGAGCGATCTTTAAAAGTTCTTGTCCTGTGCCTGTATCTTAGTGATTTCCCTGTTTCCTTCAAGCAGTTTAGTACTTCAGGTCTAACGTGAGGGCTTGTGATCCATTCTGATTGATTCTTGTGCACCGTGAGCACCGTGAGCACCGTGAGCACCGTGAGCACCGTGAGTTTCCTTTTTCTGCATGTAGATATCCAGTTTTCCCAGCACCCTCTGTGGCAGAGGTATTATTTATTTATTACCAATGCATATTTTCGACACCTTTGTCAAAGATGAAGTAGCTATGTGTCGGTTATTTCTGGGACTCTTTTTTCTTATTGTTGTGATGAAACACTTAACAAGAACAATTCAACAAAGGCGAGCATAAGGCCAGGCATAGTGGTGGCGCAGACCTTTAATCCCAGCGCTTGGAAGGCAGAGGCAGGTGGATCTCTGTGAGTGTGAGAGTTTCAGCATAACCAGAGCTCTGTAGTGAGACCCTGACTCCAACAACAACAATATCAACAGCAACAAACAAACAAACAAACAAAAAAGGGGAGTGTAGTTTTGACTCACAAGGTGAAGATAGCCTTTCACGGTAGGGAATCGGGTCATGGTGTCAAGAAGGTGAGGCAGCCAGTCAGAACACAGAGAGAGCAGAGAGCTGGCGCTTAGCTATTGTCTCTTCTGGACTGAGTGCCAGTTACCTGTGCCCAGGATGAGGGGTATCCTCCACATGTTAAGTTTTATGGACAGTCACAGCATCTTTGAGTAACTGAGACCATCCATTAGTGACTGGTACAGACAGTGGAATAGGACATGTCTCTCGGTGAACTGGCACAGTATGCCTCAGACACACATCATTTCAAGGTCAATGCTGATCCCCTACCACAGTGATCGGAACCATTATGACGTTCCAGGCTCCACAAGGCCGGAGGCTCTTGAATGCCACAGCAAGATAGCTTGTGACTGACGTCCTCAAGGGCAGAGCTGTTGAGAGCTGGCCTCTGGGCCCATCTGGCCTCATGAGGTTGAAACAGGGGTTCATTCATGCTGAAGAACACCTGGACACAGAGAACTTGGCTTTGGTCATTGGGTCAAGCGAAAGGCACTGTTGTAGGCCTTTGTTTTCAGGACCTGCTTTGAGGAAGTTCAGTTAGACTCTGGGCTGCTGTTGGCTCCGCCCAAATTCTGCTGTTCTTGCTTCGTTTCTTTCCTATGCTCTACAAGTCAACGACTGCAGCATACACCAAGGAGCGAACACATGGTGATGATAATGAAAGCCAGACCCGCGTCGACTAAAGGAAGGGGCTAGAAGATGAAGGCTCTGGGTTGCATAAGCAGACGGGTCCTGATGAGCTGCCCCACAGGGCGTGTTGGCGGGGGAATTCCTCATGAGGGAGCGTGTCCCTCCGTATCTGCATTCAATAAAGACAGTTCTTCACATCCAGTGTGATCTTCATGCAGGCTGTGGCTTCTTTCCCAAGATCTTTCACCTACATTTTAAATGTAAGCAAGTGTGGATTTAGGGCTGGGCTGGGAGACGTGAGGGAGAGTTTGTGATTCGGAGCTCCACACTCAAACACCATCTGTACCACACCAAAACAGGCTTCTGAAATCATGTTCTTAGTCATAAAAAACCCATGCAATTCCATGACCTAAGGGAAGCACAAGCCGCCGTGCTTCGAGAGCCCAGTCTCCAGGTGGGTAGGTCAACGAGTTCTGCTGTGAACGCAGAGGTCCACCTGTGAGGCTGAGCACTGTCTGCGGGAAGGGGAAAGAGGGCTCCAATTTGTCATTCCACTTCAAAGTCATCACAGAAAGGTCCGAGAGGGGGTCCCGCTTGACACAAGAACAGAGAACAGAGTGTGAGTTTCTGACTTCTTAGGATCTGTATGATGTCTATAGTAGAGTGTCTGTCAGCACAGCAGTGGTTGCTTCTCACGGGGCTAGGAGGGGCCACACTCTTGGATAATAGAATTACCTCTTCCAAACCAAAACAGGACAACCATCCCAGTCAAGTTGGAAGGGAGGAATTCTCCTACAAAGCTTTTTTAATTGATTATTTTAAACTGTTGATCCATGTGAATGTGGATATGCAATCCTTCAGTTATGCTTTGCTAGATAATTTCCAGCCCCTAAGAAATTTCTCCTGGACCCATGTTCTCTGTTCCAGGCATAAGCACGGTGCTCAGAAGACAGTAGGTTTATAACTCATACAGTCGTTTACTTTTTGAGTCAGTATTTATTGGGTGCCTACTGCATATTGAACTATATCAAATGCCTAAAACAACAAAAATTATTTGCTCCTGAAACACGCAGTCAATAAAATGTATGTGAGAGACCATCTCCTCCCCCGAAAGGGAAATCTGTAGGCTGCGAGACTGCACCTGTGGGGAGTGTCAGAGTTTAGAAGCAGTGGCCTGTTTGGGAGGAGATTAACTGAGATGATTCTACTTGTGTGAATTCCAGAAAGTATAGGGTTATAGGTGAAAATAAACCATTGTAGCGAGAGGAAACTCTCGAGCCAAGTGCCAAGGGCTTGAGGTGGAAGCTTCTCCTCAGGTCAAACATCAGTGCAGGGGCCGAAGGATGGGGACATCAGGGTTTAAGGTCAGTTCCAAGGAGGACTGGGAACCAGATCATGGTGTGTATGTAGGGGTTTGTGACCATTTGGTTTTTTGTTTCCCTGGGTGGGAGCTGTGGGTGGGTTTTGGGTTGGAAAGTAACGTGATCTGACTCAAATTTTGCTTCAGTCAACATGCCAAAAATACCTTAAAAGGTGGCGCCTGTGCAAACAGATAGGCAATGAAGGCCATTGCAGTGGTCCAGGAGGGAAGGATGGAAGCTTAGACCAGAGGGTATTAGTAAGGTCCTGAGACGTGGAACAATTCTGGAGTTTTTCGGCAATAGTCTTTCTGAATTGACGGCTGTGGTGTGTGAGAAACAGAGGTGGCAAAGCACTCAGCTTCTGGTGTTTTGTTATAGTAAGTCAGGATGGACTGCCACAGTGTGTAAGGACAGACAGTGTGTAAGGACAGACACAGTGTGTAAGGACAGACAGTGTGTAAGGACAGACACAGTGTGTAAGGACAGACACAGTGTGTAAGGACAGACAGTGTGTAAGGACAGACACAGTGTGTAAGGACAGACAGTGTGTAAGGACAAACAGTGTGTAAGGACAAACACAGGGTGTAAAGGGATAGATATTGTATAGTTGTTTCACAGTTTAGATCTGTTTCCTTGACTGTCCATGGTATGAACACAGCTTATACATTTATTAAGTTTTGGATTGTCTCTTTTTTGAATCATTGTTAATATTATTTGCTCCTATTTTATATTAGATTATTTGTATTTTCTTCATTTCTAGTAGATCTTTACAAATCTGTACATGGATATTATATACACTTAAATATATTCTTTAAATCCAAAGCCTAGTCATGCTATCTTTCAATGTAGAGATTTTTTAACTTTAATAGAGTCAAATTATTATTTTTTAAGATATATGTCTGTGTACCATGTCCATGCAGGCCAGTGGAGGCCAGAAGAGGACCTCAGATCCTCTGGACTAGAGTTACAAATAGTTGTCAGCAGATGTCTGAATGTTGGGTACCAAACCCTGGTCCTCTGGGTAAGCAGCCAGTGTTCCTAACTGTTGAGTCATCTCTCCATCCCTACGTCAAATTATTTATGTTTTCAATTATGTTCATGGTCTTGGCATCTAATTTAAAAAGTTCTCATGTCCCTTGATGCCACAGAGAAACTTAGCATGTCTGTTCAGCTGAATTATTGTCATTGACCTTAGCTTGTTTATTGAACAAACATATTTGTATACATCAGATGTTGTTCTGAGTAACAAATAAAAAGCCACCTCATTTACTTTACTCTTCCTGATGTGTAAGGAATTATATGTAATTATGCCTTAGGGTTTCTATTGCTGTGAAGAGCCATCACAGCCAGGACAACTCTTAGAAAGGAAAAACATTTAATTGGGGTGGCTTACATTTTCAGAGGTTCAGTTCATTACCTTCATGGTTTGACATGGTATACAGGCAAATATGGTGCTGGAGCAGGAGTGGAGAGTTCTATATTTTGACTTATAACAGGAAGTTGTCTGAGACACTGGGTGTGATTTGAGCCTATACGAGACATCAAAGCCTGTTTCCATAGTAACAAGGCCACCAACAAGTGCCCTCTCTGAGTTTATGGGGGCAATTACATTCAAACTACCACACTGTTCCACTTTGTAGATGAGGAGATTAGGGGATGGTGGTTATTTGCTTAGTGTAGTTCTGTAAGTGGTTGTGCATTTAATCCATCTGAAATTAAGGGCTGCAATGTGGGGTAATTTTTCAACTTGGCCTGTGAAGAAGACTCTGGTCATGAGTCCACCTTCACCAATTTCTTGATCATGGTTCAGTTTCCTGTGACCGTGCCACCGTTTCTGGGTTCTATAGTGTTAAGTTGGCCATTTAGAGGTTTCTGTAAATCTAGGAATTTGGTACATTACGTCATCCTTCTGTCCTTTGGCATCAGAACTGCCTGAGCTGTTTTGATCTTTGACCCTTCATATGTCCTTTGAGATTACCCCTACGTGACCCACAGAGCTGACCTTCGGTGAGCTGCCTTGAATTTCACTCATTGTGACATGCAGGAAAGAACATCTGCCTGTCACTGTGACTAGGTGCCAATCCAACTTCCTGGTTTCCTTGTATTAGTTTTCCAAAAAAAAGTTAAAAATGTTCCTTCATGATGGATTCATACATTTTGAGTTTCTCTCTGGTCTCATTATTATAAACACAATCATGTTTCTTAGGCTGCGCTTTCTAACTTGTTGGCTATGCTGTGCATTTCTGTATGTTGGCCGTGGAGCTAACAACCTTTCTCTCATCTTGGCCCTGAGAGTTGGCTCAGGGTTTGGGGGAATTGCTGTCTATTCCAAGATGATGTCTTCTTCCATGGCTCCTTGTGTTTTCTATTCCTTGCTTCTGTGAACACCCCTCTCCTGCAGCTTCTTTCCATCCTGGAGGTCTCGAGTTCACCATTTGTTTTGCTAGCAAATGCTTCTTGACTTTTCCAAAACAATTACACTTATCAACTTTGGGGAGTTTGTCTCTGTGGCTTGGAGAAAGAAACACATGGGCATGAAGTTGATGGGTCAACCCCAACCTAACCTGATGAAGTTATAAAATAAGAATTCAAAATTAATGCATTCTTCCAGCAACAGAGCACGGTGGCGATATCAGCAGATAGAATGTTTCTGAAATTACAGTTTGTGAGCTCCACGCTGAAGCCACAATTATTAGATGCTTATGTGGGTTCCACAAAGCCTTAAAATTACATTATTTAAAGATTCGCTTTATTTTGAATCATGTGTGTGTGTGTGTTTGTGCGCGGGTGCACGTGCGTGTGCAGGAGGTATGTATACAATAAATGCTGGAGTTTGTGGAGGCCAGAGTGGGCAAGGTATTTCCTTGGAGCTTTTAGGTGCTCATGAGCTGCCTAATATAGGTGCTAGGAACCAAACTCAGGTCCTCTGCAGGAGCAGCAAGAACTCTGAACAGCTGAGCCACCTGGTCAGCTCCTAACTGTATTATTTTAAATAAATTACCTTCTTTGTCTGAGAGGGTAACTGGTCAGGAAGACTTGGATTTTCTTTGGATCACAGGATTTCAGGATATCAGCAGGAACCTTCACGTTTCTGTTCTGCCTTCAGTTACTCATGTAATCTGCCTTTGTGGTACCCAGGAGCAAAAATACACATTATGTAACAACTGCCGCCCGTTAGAGGGTATGCTAGGGGCAGATCTGTGTGCACCCTGGCTGGTGGTATAAAAAAACTGGCAGAAAGAAGGAGGGAAACTTTCCAGTGACATTCTAGTGAAACATTGGACAACTCTCCACTTTTAGATAGGGTCAGTACAAAAATGAGGTAAAAAGTGCTTTGAATCACTCCCCGGGGTTGGAAAGGCTTATCTGTGGCTGTTCATGTGAAAAAAATTAACTGTATCTCATAAAAACAGCAGCCAATGTGTAGAAGAAAGAACTAACTAGGTATTAAAATTCAAATAATATGGTCGCGGTGAATTAAATATGGCCTGAAAATTCATGTGTTGGGGTTCTAGCCTCCCATCAGTGGTGCTGGGTATAGAACCTAGGGCTCTGTTATGATATAATTACCCAAACAGTCTACTATTAGGCACATCCCCAGACCTCTTCCTTATTATTTTTCGTTTTGAGACAGAATATCAGCAAGCACATAGACCGTTAAATTTGTTGTAGCTAGGGAAAGCCTTGGATTTGTGTGATCTTTTGTCTTAGTCTCGGGAGTAGCAGCAGTTATGATTATCGGTTTGGGCCACTAGACTCAGAAGTGCCTTGGAAACTTGACCCGCAGTGCAGTAATAATGAGCAGCCAGTGTTGAGCGAGTGAAGTTGAAAGGGCCCTGTCCTCAAGAAAGGACGCCTGCTGTGATGGCGAGAGTGGCACCCTAACAAAAAGATGAGCTCTGTCCCCGTTTCATGTCCAGTCTTCCTCCATAAGCTGACACAGTCATCCTTTCACCCCCAACTTTTCTCCATAAGCTGACACAGGCAGAGAGCTTGCACCAGGTGTTGAACAGTCTGGTCTTAGAGTTCCCAGCCTCCAGAACCATGAGCCAAATAAATCTGCTTACAGATTACTTACTTGCCTGTGGTATTGTTATAGCAAACAAGATTGGTGATGATAACGGCTATTTTGCCTGCAAAGCAGTATTTTAATTGTGGAGAGGCTTGTTTGTGGCAAGGCAGAAACATTGCTTGGCAGATAAGGTGACATCTAATGTCCTTTTTAGCTATTAAATTTCCTTCATTCAGAGATAATTACAAATGAGCCCATGTAAAATTAAACTTTGACCCAACACCAGCCCTGCTTTCATAGCTCCATGTTACCTGTTGTATAATAAATACCTTCCAGGTGAAAGCATTTTGATTTGGTGTGAAGAACTATTTCCTTACTGGCTCTGAGCCAGTTTGGGTTTGTGCCAGTAAGAGTAGATGGCACAGAGATTTTCTGTACCCTTTCTCTTCCGACAAATGTTGCCCATCTCCCATTATCAGCATCACACCATCATGGGGCTTTGTTAACACCGATGGACAATAATGGCAATTCACCGTCACTCAGAATCCATAGTTTAGGCTACACTGAAGGTATGACACCATCTATCAGGTGTAAGAGACTGAGCCCCACCACTATGCTCTCATCCCTCTGTAGCCCTCAAATTCGCCACGCTCTGCTTAGTTACAAGCCCGATTCTCTGTTCCCTGAAAATGACTGGCCTTTCCCCTGAGCCCACAGTTTTGTCTTCTCAGAATATAAAAGTGCAGCACTAAACTCTTGAGGTTGACTTCATCCCCTTACAAATATGCATTTTTGTTTCTTCCATTTCTATCCATGGCTATGCAACTCACTTCTTTTTTCGTGCAATGGAGAAGTATAAAATTAGCCGGCTCCAGAAGTTAAAACTTCCCTCAAGATGTAAATAAATGAAATTTATTACAACCAGATAATAACAGGCTAGTGTTGTTGTTGTCCTGGATGGACTGAATGTCAGTTTCCATGTGTATAAATAAGTGACTAATAAACAACCCCATGTCCTTTGCATTATTGAGAGCACACCGTGAAATCACATATACAGGTGACAGTTATTCTCGAAACAAGATGCGGCAATATTTTTAGCAGCTTCCTCACTTTGTAGCTGTTATTTATTTCAAGATTCTGGAACTTCAACAGCCACATTGGCCTAGTTAAGGCTTCTACTGCTGTGATCACCTCCATGACCAAAAGCAGTTTGTGGAGAAAATGGTTCATTTCAGCTTACATTTACAGATACAGTTCATTGCTAATGAAAGTCAAGGCAGGAACTCAAGCAAGGCAGGAACTTGGAGACAGGAACTGAAGCATTGGCTAGGGAGGAATATTGCTTTACTGGTTTGGTCCTTATGCCTTACATAGATTTCTTTCTTATACCACTAAGGACCACCTGCCATGGGTGGCATCACTGTGGGATGTGTAACTGGAGGTTTCTCTCCTGCCCACCAGTTTCTGAATATCCACTTTGAGGCTTACTATTAATTACACACTGTTTCACCAAGGGCCAATTTGCTTGAGGCATTTTGACAAACAAAACAAACAAAAAAGCAAAAACCAAACAACTAGCAAGCACAATTTATCTCTTGTCAACTTGACACACAAACATATTATTCAGGCACAACCTTTCCTTTCTTGTCTATCCTCATGATTTCATATAGCACCAATATATTAATATAAAACACAAATAACTTTAAAAGTTCCACAGTCTTTAAAAATTCACTTTAAAAGTCATTTCTTTAAAATATCCAAAGTCTTTTTCGAAGTTCAAAGCCTCTCTAAAATATCCAAATCCCTTTAAAATATTTAGTTTTGCTAAAATTATAGAATCTTTAAAATTCTAAAGTCCGTCTAAAATTCCCAAAATTCATAACTGTAGGGTCCTGTAAAATAAAGAAATAAATGTCTTAGTTAAGGTTATTATTGCTACTCTTCATCACTGAGGAAAGTCAGGACAGAAACTCAAGCAAGGCAGGAACCTGGAGGCAGGAACTGATGCAGAGGCCACAGAGGGGTGCTGCTTGTGGCTTGCTCCTCACGGCTTGCTCAGCTTGCTTTCTTAGAGAACCCAGGACCACTGGGCTAGGGGTGACACCACCCACATTGAACTGGGCCTTACCCCCATCTATCACTAATTATGAAAATGCGCTACAGGTTTGCCTGAAGCCAACTCTTAGGGAGACATTTTCTCAATGAAGTTCCTTCCTACAAGATAACTCTAGCTTGTGTCAAGCTGACGTAAAACTAGCCAGCACAATAAGCTATATGCTTCTTATGTCAAAAAGGAAGAACCAGGACACAGCTGCAATCATATAAAAAACCAAAGTCTAGCAGTGTAAAAGCTCAGTATCCAGTGTTTGGGGTTCGCTTGTGATCTGCTCTTCTCCAGAGGGTTCCATTTCTCTACCTATGCCGTTGTCAGCATACACGGGTGTTTTCTAGGCTCAGGCTGGCTCCACTCCACACCTGCTGCAGTCCTAGGTGGTTGTCCCATAGTACTGACATCTCCAAAGTGCTGGGGTCTCTGCTCAAACTGGACTGCACCTCCATCAATGGCCTCTTCTGTGCTCTCTTCAGAGGCTCCAATCTTGCACCAAGTACCAATACTTGGCTTTTCTTCATGATCCCTTCAATCCTGGGGTTTCTACTGCAACTGGGACTGCACCTTCACTAGTGGCCTCCTCTGGCATCTCCTGGCATCAAGCTTAAGTTGCTCTCCATGACCCCTTCATGCCTTCCAAACCAGCACCACCTAGAGACACTTACACCTTACCAAGTTTCCCCGCCAGCCCAAGGTGCAGTCTTGGCTACCTCTGAATACGGCTTTGTATGTGGACCCCCAGGAAATACCCCCAGAGATTTTACTTCAGTGATGTTAGTCTCTTATTAACCAAGGCTAAATCCTCAGCTTCTAGCATCAGTGGTCCCAGTAAGCCGATGACTTCATTCAGTGGTTTTTAATTCAAATATCAGCCAAACAGCTCTGATAGAGTCTTCACTTCCTTCTGAAACAGTCAATGGCGTTCTCAACTCCAAGTTACAAAGTTTTTCTACAGTCTTTTCCGAAACATGGTCAGGTCTGTTAAAATAGTCCACTCTCTGGTACCACTGTCTTAGCTAAGGTTTCTCTTGCTGTGATATAACACCCTGACCTGGTGTGGGAGAATTGTCTGTATTCTGTCAATCATGTATTTTAATAAAACACTGATTGGCCAGGCAGGAAGTATAGGTGGGTCAACCAGACAGGAACTAGAGGCGGGGCGATGAGAGCAGGAATATTCTGGGAAGCAGGAAGCTCCCTCGCCATTCCTGCACAGACCACTGAAGAGGCAACATGTAAGCTGACAGCTGAAAAAGGTACCAAGCCATATGGCTACCATAGATAATAATAATGGGTTAATATAAGTTACAAGGGTTAACAAGATGCCTGAGCTAATGGGCCAATCAGTTTATAACCTAATGTAGACTCCGTGTTATTTTCTTTGGGAATTGCCGGTTGTGGGGTACCGGGCGGGACAGAAACCCCAACAAGCCGGCCCTCATGTTACACTGACCAAAAACAACTTGGGGAGAAAAGTGTTTGTTTCATCTTACAACACACACACACACACACACACACACTTTTGAGAAGACAATACCAGTGGCTTGTGGTGTACATTTTTTTTGTTGTTGTTGTTGTGAGCATTCTTCTTCTTTTTTTTTTCAAGATAGGATTTTTTTCTGTGTAGCCCTGGCTGTCTTGAAGCTCACTGTGTAGACCAGGCTGGCCTCGAACTCACAGAGATCCACCCACCTCTACCTCTCGAGTGCTGGGATTAAAGGCGTGCACCACCACTGCTCAGTTTATGGTAAGCATTTTATTGAACTCAACAAGACTTACAGTTTTGGTGAGGGAAATCAAGAAAAAAAAAAAAAGAAAGAAAGGAAAAAAAGGAAAGCAATATCCAGCTTCAGTTCCCATTTGGTTACCAGAGCTCCTTCCTGGCAGGTAAAGCCTCTGTTCCTACATCTGTCTATTCGGTGAGAAGACAGAGGTAGGCCTGGGCTATGTGAGTTCTGGGCTGAGGTTGAGTCCCTAGGAACAAGCGCAGTGCCAGGATGTGGTGAGCGGAGGGAGCAGCCCTAGCGCTGGGGCCAAAGTGCAGGATGTTGGTAGGCAATGCGCTTAGAGATGCAGTCAGAGAACAGGGCTTTTCTCAATCCGGGGAAGAACAATGAAGACACGATGGGTCTGTGCCCCATGCCAGAGTGAGGTGCTCTGCAGGGCACACAGGGCACAAGGGCCCTGCAGGGGATCACGACGACAGAGGATCTCCCAGCAGTCGCAAGGTTGCTCCTAGCCTAGTGGAGTGACAGACGAAGGGACTGGCTCTCCAGAGCAGCGTTTCTGAGCATCCTTGCTGGGTTTCAGCTGCAGGGTGGGGGCATTCCTGGAGAACAGCTTGGGAGATACGGTGCCAGAACTCATCCGTAGGCGTCTTCATGCTCAGTATCTATTCCACACTTCTCTGAACCCAAGGGGAAGATTTCACGTCTTCCCGACTCCAGCAATTAGTTCCACTTAGTCAGTGGGTCTGTCTGTTGATCTGCTGGATGCCCGGAGGGGTCCCCTCCCTAAGTCCTAAAGATCCAAACTCAAGTCTATTGACTCCGGATGTCTCCTTCCTTTGGGCCCTATCACCTTCCTGGAGTGGACTGGATTCACAGTTGTTCTGACTGAAAAAAAAAATGTGATTTCACACATTCCATCCACCCATCCATCCATCCAGCTTCTTGTCCTTAGAACCTTCCACCAAGACCCTTTGGCTAAGTCAGTTGAATTCTGATGCAGCAGAGGCCTTACATTTTCTTAAAGGGCCCACATACAATTTCTCATGTCAGAACTCTGTTTGTGATTGCTTGATTCCTAGTCAGATATGTTCATGGGCCTGTCATAACCTGGGCATCAACAAAAGCGGATCTGGTTAATGATACTTCCTACTGCCCCTACCCTGGGATCTATTCACCTCTTTTTCTTGAACCAAACTGCTTCTTTTCATCAGTGGTTTATAGTCCTTTTTCTATTTCTTCTTTCATCTTCAATGGAGAACTGGTTATTTTCTCTTGGAGTATCCACAATCTGGAGACCTCCTTATTTTAGAAGCAGTAGCTTCCAGGGCCTTGCATTTCCCTGAAACAGGGAGAGAAGGTCAATGCAAATGGTCCAGAGGCTTTGACAAGTGACAGTGTGGCTAGAGCCTGTGTCCTAGACACGAGCAGGCTGGGTACATCAGGGAAGAATGAGCACACTCTGCACTTCACAGTGTCTGGACCACCTGATGACCTTATGACCCCATGACCCTATGGCCTTATGGTTGTCAAGTTAACCAAAACTCACCTGTGGACTGGGCCTTGGGCCATAGTTTAGTTGATTTCCTTAAGGCCAATCTTCCAGGAAAATTGCCCATTGCAGAGAGGGACATCTGTCTTTGGACCCTGCTGGTAATCAGGGTGTCCCGTCACAGTGAGCCTTCTCTCCCCGCAGGAAGCTTGTCCTCAGTATTTGAACTCATGGGCTGCTGTGGGGAACACACACAGCTTGAGGTTCTCCCTGGGGTCCTCAGAAGGGATGGGCTTTTAACTCAACAGGAAGTTTATTTTCCAGAATTCCTGAACAGAATTCTTGTTTTTAGAGAAAAATTATGCCATACTCCGATATATCCCACACAATGCCCTTCCTCAGGCATTTCTCTGTCCACAATAAGTCCTACACAGAGCTGAGAAGGCTCTCTGGCTTCCAGGAAGGCCCATCAGATGTGGGTGTTCAGTGCTGAGGACAGAGCGCAGGAGTAGGAAGCCTCCTTTGCTGGTTCAGGGTTTCAGAGACCAGCCGAGAGAGAAAAGCATTTGCTCCAGGGTGCTCTGGATAGGGGCTCCGCAAGCTCTAGGTGTGTGAGTGTGATGGTTTCTGCCTGCTCTCTGTTGGTGTGTGAGATGCTTTTGCCTGTTTCCTGATGGTGGTTTCACACAAGGCAGGGCCACCTAGAACTTGGTCTCCGATTCAGGATGGGTGCTAAGCATAGAGCTATTAGGCTCACCAGGTTGGGGAGACAGCTATGTCACGTGAGATGTTGGGGCTCTATGTCTTAGGCCATCTATAGGAGAGTGAGATGGGGCCTTGGGTGGCTGTGCAGCCAGCAGAATTGGCAGAGGGGATGCTGAGCCTGGCTGAGATCAGAAATCAGCTTGGCACTCTGCTCAGCGGGTGCCTGGCACCAGGCAAGAATGACTTCAGATGCCTCAGCAACTATCACGGCTCAGCATCTGGCTTAAGGTGGTGGGGCTTTTAATCTTCTGCGCTCTGTAAGGTTACAGGGCTGCTCCACACACTCTTCCAGAGATCTCCTTAGAGAAAAGCTGGAGGACGGTTACAGGAGAGCTTGAGCAATTGCCCTTAGCATGCGCGCGCGCACACACACACACACACACACACACACACACACACACACACACACATTTGCTCTTGAAATAAGCTTGACAGTCAATCCCAGGATGTAGCAGGGTGACTGGTGAGATCCTCTGTTCTGTCTGACTGGGAGTTGTTCTCCTAGGATTGCCTGGGATTGTGTGGTGAGAGTGGAGGCCTCTTAGGACCTCAGACATGGCCTTCTTACGCAGTGTGACCTAGAATTTCTGTGGTTGCACCTGGCTGGCAGTTAAACGCTGCTGTTCCCATCAGCCTTCTCTCTGGTTTGCGCCCTCTCTGAGTCATTTCGTGGGATGGTGGCTATGACTTGGGAAGGATGGTTGTATACTGGTGATGAACCACAGTGCTGTCATTAGAGCCAGGGCTTCTGCCCAGTCTCTCTCATTTGGCGTAAGTGACCACCTCACCTCGCACCAGGACCCAGGAGCCCAGGGTTTGGGACTAGGGTTTACTTAGAAGTCCAGTTTTGTTTTCTGGGCTGTGACTTGACAGGTCATTTCTACTTGGACTCGGTTTTCCCCATCATAAATATTAGTTACTACTACTACTACTACTACTACTACTACTACTACTACTACTACTACTACTACTACTACTACTACTACTACTGTTATTTTGGCAATAGGGGTAAGTCACAGGGGAAGAAGCCAGATGGCTAGAAAGGATGTTGGTGTAACACATAAAATAAGACCTCAGGAGGAGCCTATAGTCCAGCAGGTCCCCACCACTGCTAGAGGGACTTGTGTTCAAATTCAGATCTGAAGAGAGCAACACAGAGAAAGCAAAGAGGAGAACTGGTGGGAAAAGAGGCCAGCAATGACAGAGCGGCTAGAGCCAAGTGAGTTGGAAGGCGTCCTCAGGTTCCCAGGAAAAAGCCTGGAGCTCACCAAAGCCTCAGGGCCAATCTTTTGACCCATGGACCTCTCTTTCCGGTACTGCTGCTCTACTAGGAAGTGGTCCCAGAGTTCGGGAAGCCTGATCTATAGTGGATATCAGGGATGTGTCTAAAGGTGAGAGCAGGTAAAATGAGCCTTGGAAATGGGAAGTAAAGGGACTTGGATTTGGGATTTGTACATTTGGGTCTTGTAGGTCCCTGAATTTACCCAAGTATGTGCAGTTAGTCTATTCCTTTAGTTGCTAAGTTCTGGACCTGACCAGTGCCATCAACTCAGTTACAGAAACATGTTTGGTACCTTAGCGCTCCACACAGGAAACACCCTTGCAATGCGAAGATAAATTAGAACCGGTTCAGATTTGAAGATGATTGCTGTCAAGTGGGGGAGACTAATGTAGAAAACAATAATCGAATCATCGAAATTTGTTCCAAACATGGGAGCATTTGAGTAACAGTGGCAGAGGGAAGAAATAATCAATTCAACAGAGAGTTTATAAATAGCAAAATATGAAAATTATTTTTAGCATTACATTTGCCTCCGTAGAGGGTGCTTGGGTATCCAGGGGAAAGAGAGGGAACAAGGCTCTTTATCACACAACCTTTAAATACATTTCTACTTTGACATTTAAAATGAGAATAATTCCAAAATAAAAGAAGCTTAATAAGTTCCCAGAGCACTTAGAGACTGTGACCATCTCACATTCATGTACACGCTGGGAATATATTATTTACAATGCCAAAAGACTGACATGCTGAATTTATTGAGCAAAGTAAAGAGAAAATAAAGTTTTCCAGAGTATTTTTTTTTGAGAACACTTGGGATCCAGTGCTGTGTATGCCAAATACTAATATGCTGGATGAAATAAATATGCAGACAGAAACTTTGAGTTACGCATCTCTTGACCAAAAATAGCTTTTTGATTTTGTAATATATATACACACACACACATGTATATACATATATCTTATACCAAAAATCATTTATATAAATTTTTCCACAAATTATTTTTCTTTTTTTTATTGATTTTTATTGAGCTTTATATTTTTCTCTGCTCCCCTCCCTGCCTTTCCCTTCCCTTTCAACCCTCTCCCAAGGTCCCCATTCTCCCAATTTACTCAGGAGATCTTGTCTTTTCCTACTTCCCATGTAGATTAGATGCATTTATATCTGGGTCCTCATTGTTGTCTGGGTTCTCTAGGATTGTGACTTGTAGGTTGGTTTTCTTTGTTTTATCTTTAAAAACCACTTATGAGTGAGTACATATGATAATTGTATTTTGGGGTCTTGGTTACCTCACTCAAAATGATGTTTTCTAGCTCTATTTGCCTGCAAATTTCAAGATGTCATTATTTTTTCTGCTGTGTAGTACTCCATTGTGTAAAAGTACCACCTTTTTCTTATCCATTCTTCAGTCGAGGGGTATTTAGGTTGTTTCCAGGTTCTGGCTATGACAAACAATGCTGCTATGAACATAGTTGAGCACATGCCCTTGTGTCATGATTGAGCATCCTTTGGATATATACCCAAAAGTGGTATTGAGGTAGATTGTTTCCTAATTTTCTGAGAAATTGCCACACTGATATCCAAAGGGGCTGTACCAGCTTGTACTCCCACCAGCAATGCAGGAGTGCTCCCTTTTCCCCACAACCTCTCCAACATAAGTTGTCATCAGTGTTTTTGATCTTGGCTGTTCTTACAGGTGTAAGATAAAATCTCAGAGTTGTTTTGATTTGCATTTCTCTGATGGCTAAGGATGTTGAATATTTCTTTAAGTGTCTTTCAGCCATTTTAGATTCTTTTGTTGAGAGTTCTCTGTTTAGGTATGTATTCCTTTTTTTATTGAATTATTTGTTCTTTTGAGGACCAATTTCTTGGGTTCTTTGTAGATTTTGGAGATCAGACCTCTGTCTGATAGGAAGATCTTTTCTCATTTGTAGGCTGTCGTTTTGTCTTGTTGACCATGTCCTTTGCTTTACAGAAGCTTTTCAGTTTCAGGATGTCCCATTTATTAATTGTTTCTCTCAGTGTCTGTGGTACTGGGGTTATATTTAGGAAGTGGTCTCCTGTGCCAATGCGTGCAATTGTACTTCCCACTTTCTCTTCTATGAGGTTCAGTGTGGCTGGCTTTATGTTGAGGTCTTTGATCCATTTGGATCTGAGTTTTGTGCATGGTGATAGATATGGGTCTATTTTCATTCTTCTACATGTTGATATCGAGTTATACCAGCACCATTTGTTAAATATGCTTTCTTTTTTCCATTTGATACTTTTTGCTTCTTTGTCAAAAATCAGGTGTTTGAAAGTATGTGGATTAATATCCGGGTCTTCGATTCCATTGGTCCTCCTGTGTGTTTTATGCCAATATCAGGCTGTTTTCAATACTGTAGCTCCATAGTAGAATTTGAAGTCAGGGATTGTGATGCCTCCAGGATTGTTTTGGCTATCCTGGGTTTTTTTGCTTTTCCATGTGAAGTTGAATTTCTTTCCTTCGAGGTGTGTAAAGAATTTTGCTGGGATTTTGCTGGGCATTGCATTGAATCTGTAGATTGCTTTTGGTAAGATTGCCATTTTTACTATGTTAATTCTGCCTACCCAAGAGCATGGGAGATCTTTCCACTTTCTGGTGTCTTATTCAATTTCTTTCTTCAAAGATTTAAAGTTCTTTTCATACAAGTCTTCCACTTGTTTGGTTAGAGTTACTCCAAGATATTTTATGTGTTTTGTGGCTATTGTGAAGAGTAATGTTTCTCTGACTTCTTTCTCAGCCCATTTATCATCTGTGTACAGGAGGGCTTCTGATTTTTTTGAGTTAATCTTGTATCCTGCTACATTACTGAAAGTGTTTTTGAGTTGTAGAAGTTCTTTGGTAGAATTTTTGGGGTTGCTTATGTAAACTATCAACCATCAGCAAATACTGAGAGTTTGACTTTTTCTTTTCATATTTGTATCCCCTTGATTTCCTTTTGTTGTCTTATTGCTCTAGCTAGGACCTCAAGTACTATATTGAATAGATATGGAGAGAGTGGACAACTTGTCTTGTTTCTGATTTCAGTGGGATCGCTGGGAGTTTCTCTCCATTTAGTTTGATGTTGGGTGTTGGCTTGCTGTATATTGACTTTATTATGTTTAGGTATGTTTCTTGTATCCCTGCTCTCTCTAAGACCTTTATCATGAAGGGATGTTGTATTTTGTTGAAAGCTTTTTTTCAGTGTCTAATGAGATGATCATGTGGTTTTTATTTTTCAGTTTGTTTATATGGTGGATTATGTTGACAGATTTTTGTATGTTGAACTATCTCTGCATTTCTGGGATGAAGCCGACTTGATCATGGTGGATGATGGTTCTGGTGTGTTCTTGAATTCGATTTGCCAATATTTTATAGAGTATTTTTGCATCAGTGTTCATGAATGAGATTGGTCTGTAATTCTCCTTCTTAGTAATGTCTTCCTGTGGTTTGGGTATCAGGGTAATTGTAGCCTCATAAAAAGAGTTTGACAATGTTCCTTCTGTTTCTATTGTGTGAAACAATTTGAGGATTATTGGTATTAGTTCTTCTTTGAAAATCTTGTAGAATTCTGAGCTGAAACCATCTGATCCTGTGCTTTTTTTGGTTGGGAGACTTTTGATGACTGTTTCTATTTCCTTAGCAGTTATAGGTCCATTTAATTTGTTTATCTGGTCTTGATTTAATTTTGGTAAGTGATATTTATCCAGAAAATTATCCCTTTCCTTTAAGCTTTCCAATTTTGTGGAGTACAGATTTTCGAGATATAACCTGATGATCCTCTGTATTTCCTCCATGTCTGTTGTTATGTTTTCCCTTTTCATTTCTGATTTTGTTAATTTGGATATTTTCTCTCTGCCTTTGGTTAGTTTGGATAAAGGTTTGTCTATTTTGTTGATTTTCTTGAAGAACCAACTCTTTGTATTTTTTCTTTGTTTCTATTTTGTTGATTTCAGCTCTCTAAATTTGATTATTTCCTGCCATCTAGCTCTCTTGGTTGAGTTTTCTTCTTTTTGTTCTAAAGTTTTCAAATGTTCTGTCAATTCACTAGTGTGGGATTTTTTTCATCTTCTTTATGTAGGCGTTTAGTGCTGTGAACTTTCCTTTTAATACTGCTTTCATTGTGTCCCATAAATTTGGATATGTTGTGTGGTCATTTTCATTGAATTTTAGGAAGTCTTTAATTTATTCCTTTATTTCTTCCTTGACCCATTGATGATTCAGGTGAGCATTGTTTAATTTCCATGTGTTTGTGAGCTTTCTGGAATTAGTATTGCTTTCTGGAATTGTAGTTTTAAGCCATGGTGCTCTGATAAGATACATGGGGCTATTCCAAGTTTTTTTTTGTATCTATTGAGGTTTGTTTTGTTACTGAGTATGTGGTCAATTTTTGAGGAGGTTCCATGAGGTGCTGAGAAGAAGGTATATTCTTTTATGATTGAATGGAATATTCTATAGATATCTGTTAAGTCCATTTGAGTCATAACATCTGTTAGTTCCCTTATTTCTCTGTTCAATTTTTGTCTGACAGACTTGTCCAGTGGTGAGAGCGGAGTGTTGAAGTCTCCCACTATTAGTGTGTAGGGTTTAATGTGTGATTTAAGCTCTAGAAGTGTTTCTTTTACACATGAGGGTGCCATTGTATTTGGGGCATAGATGTTCAGTATTGAGATTTCTTCTCCATGGATTTTTTGTGTGACTAATAAGAAATGTTCTTCTTTGTCTTTTTTGATTGATTTTAGTTTGAAGTCTATTTTGTTAGATATTAGGATAGCTATACCAGCTTGTTTCTTAGGTCCATTTGTATGGTATATTTTTTCCCAACCCTTTACTCTGAGGTTATGTCCGTCTTTGAGGTTGAGGTGTATTTCTTGTATGCGGCAGAAGGATGGATTTTGTTTTTGTATCCAATCTGTTAGCCTGTGGCCTTTTATAGATAAGTTGAGTCCACTTATATTAAGGGATATTAATGACCAGTGATTGCTATCTCCTGTTAATTTAGTTTTCATCATTGGTGACGTTAATTTGTGTGTTTTTCCCTTCTTTGGGATTTGCTGCTGTGAAATTATTAATTGTCTGTGTTTTTGTTGATGTAGCCAACTTCCTTGGGTTGGAGTTTTCCTTCTAGTACTTTGTGTAGGGCTGGATTTGTGGCTAGGTGTTGGTTATATCTGGTTCTGTCATGTAATATCTTGTTTTGCCCTTCTATGGTGATTGATAGTTTTGCTGTTTTAGCCCACTCTGGCCTAAGTTGCTGGCTCAGTCCTGCTTCTGTGGAGCTGGACGCCTCATGCCTTTTCTGGCCTAGGTAGTGTGACTACTAGCTAGAATGACTTCTAAAATCTAAAGGTTGTATGGTCATAGTTGGGGAAATCTAACAAATGGGCCTAGAGCTATATCCTTATATATAAGCTATATCACTTATCCTTGCAAGTGAGCTCTTATTAGAAATGAGCATCTTCATGGAGAAGGATACGTGCATCAGTGCAAGAAGGTGTTTGGTCATGAGAGGTTGGATGGGGCAGTGTGTGTGTGTGTGTGTGTGTGTGTGTGTGTGCGCGCACGTGCGCGTGCGTGTCTGATGGTCAGCTTGACCTCAAGTGTAAGGAATTTGGTTTTGCTGTAGACAATGGGAGTCTGACAGGCTTTCAACAGGAAGCCTTGTGATCAGACTTCTGCTTTAGAAATCAAGGCTAGTGTTTGAAGTCCTGGAATGAGGTTGTCAAAGCTTGAAAGGACATTGATTGTTCTTTGCTGAGTCCCATCCTCTCCTTGTGTGGCAAGCCCCTGCTAATGTCACCAGAGTCTTCATGTCAAAGGGGCTGCAGAGCGAAGAAAACCGATGTAACCTCAGCGCTTCCGGGCCTGCCCTGGTTCATCATCAGAGTCCTAACAGACAGAATTGATCACTGGCAGGGCAGCCTCTCTGTGTCTCAGGGGCAGCCCAAGCCTTCTCCACAGGAGCGCCTTCTGGAGCGACCCTCTGCTGACTTGCCTTTGTCTTTGTTCCTTAGACTGGACCTAACCCAAGGCAAGCTGTAATGTTGGTGGCATTTGATTTTCATCCCAAGACAATTTGAATTTAACATTACTTAGTTTCAGGAGAAGTTTAATGAGAACGAATTATAAAAAAATGTATATGTAAGATGAAAAAGAGTTGAACTTATAGCACCCAAACTAACTTCTCAAGGTAAAATGCCATCCACACAATGAACCATGAAAGACAAAGAGCTGTCTGATTAGCTGGGTGCAGAGCTAAGCGGGGATGACCCAGTCCTTGGGTCCTTTTGTCATGGTAGCAGGGGCAGGAGCTGGGCACACAGATCCACGCCGCTGCCTGCCTTGGCCCGAGACCTCCACTAAGGAGGTGTAGAACCTTAGCTTCAGCATAGGAAAGCAACGCAGGGGACTTGGTCCAAATGGAGCCAGAGCGTATCAGCAGAGATTCAGTGTGTGTTTGAAGGAAGGTGTCCCTAGAGTGAGGCACTTAGGGAAAGGATGGAGCTCACCTGTGTGTCACATGAGCTCAAGAGTCACACTTTAGTTTCTCAGCGTAGCCATTTGTACACTTGGGGGATTTCATTTGTCTATTGTTTATTTATTTTGTAAAAGAGATCACAACATGGCTACTGAACTTCAGGCTAAGGTAAAACAAGGGTCACAAGAGTCAAAGGAATCCCATTTTTATTTGAAATCCCTCTCTTGTATTCCTTTATAGAAAATTGTGTTAGTTGTACTGACATTCTCCTCTCTCACTGAAGAGAGACTTAATCAGACTCCGGGTGAGGGGCTTCTTTTCCATCCCATGCCCTGTACTCTTCCCTGACTTTGTATTTGACCTTACATCTGTCCACACAGTAACCTTTCGTTTACTACCTCTCAATTTTAGTGTGGGTTGACAAGAGCTTTTTCAACTCTTGCAGCCTAGAAACGTATCTAAATATTTAGTGGTTTAAACTAGCAGATGATACTCTTGTTGCCCTATTGGTGGGAAGCTGTGCTCGGGTACCAGCTGGCTCTGTGCTCACCTGAAGGTTTTCTTGGACTGGTAGGTTTGGCTCAGCCACTGGCCTGTAAGATGCTGTTGACACTTAGTGACTGTCTATCCTCACGTCTTAAGTGGCCACGATGCCTCATCTGCAACAGCAAGGTTTCAAGAATGACAGCCCAAGAACCACAGAAAAGCTTCCAGGTTCCTGATGAATCAGTGTCAGGATTTGCTGGGTTGCTCTCTGCCACATTTTGTGGCCCAAGCCAACCTCTCAGATCAGCCTAGATTTAAGGGAAAAGACATCGGAGTCCTCTTCTCATTGTGCTAAAGGAATTGAGGCTGTAGAGGTTTGTCACAGAAAGTAAGGAGATAGTAAGCTAAATAGGGATTATTCTGAACAACTCAGTTTGAGAATCGTTTTAGGATGAATACAGGGAAATCAGGAAATGAATAAAATTAAATAAGCAAAAGGCTGGTGATCTAGGTATCTAGGAACTAGAAAAATTCCATCTTTATCATTGTTTTTTTTTCTCCTTTTTTTGAGACAGGATTTCTCTTTGTAGCCTTGACTGTCCTAGAACTTGCTATCTAGACCAGGGTAGCCTTGAACTCACAGAGAGCTCCCTGCCTCTGCCTATTAAGTGCTTGGGATTAAAGGTGTGCACCACCACCATTCAGCAGCCACCTTTTATCTTTGACTATTCATGCTAGGACACAAACAGGAAGCAGTTAGTCCCTTAAATGGTATAACAAATGCCTACTAACTTATAAGTCTGTCTATCTGCCATCCATCCATCCATCCATCCATCCATCCATCCATCCATCTATCCATCCATTTATGTATCCATCCATCCATCCATCCATCCATCCATCCATCCATCCATCCATCCATCCAAATATTGACTCACCCACTCATTGCTCATCTAGCCACATGTATTTTTAGTTTAATAGATACTTATAGGTGTTCTGGAACTAGGATCTCTAGGCCACTGAGTTTATATCCTAGTAAGAGAGAGCTGGCAAACATGGTTAAGAGTGGGGTAGGGAGGGAACTGCATTATTTTTACAAGATAGGTAGTGCTGTCTGGAGGATGGTCCGCATTCCTCCAGGGAGAACCTTCCAGACAGAGATGAGTATGGGTTATGAATATTCTTGAGTGACTCAAGGATCAGAAAAGAAGCATAGCATGACCAAAGTCTTGGGCTGGGGAGGGATGGTGTGGGGAGAGGCCTCAGCAATACTGGCAGCGCAGAGAGTGAAGGGCCCCAATCTACCTGTGGATAGCTGATGGTCCCAGTCACGTGACAGGTTAGTTGGGCCTTGAGAGAGAAGAAATGTTCTTAGGTTAATAAACACATAAGAAAACATGACGTAGGTGAAAGCTATGAAGTCTGAAACAAGTCTTCCACGGCAGCACCCATCTTGAGAGAGACGAGTTCATGGCCTCACAGGGCACAGATGGGAGAATGTTGAAATGTTAACCAACGTCACCGTATTCCCCAGTAAGAATCTCATGAGATGATTTTATTGTTTTTGTCTCGTGTGCTTAGACTTAACTTTTCGTCTTGCTTTTGCAGATTCATCTCTACCGCAGAAGTGACGGCCACTGTGAGGTAGCATGGGGCTGCAGCGTCCTGACCTGGGTGCCCTGCAGAAGCTTCCCAGTCAGTAGTCAAAGCACACAGCTGTGCTGGAGGTGCCTTGGGGGCTGGCAGCGGTGGCCAAAGGGTTCAGGACAGAAGCTCTGGAGGACTGACCATGGTTCAGGCCTGGAGCCTCATCCACTACTCAAGTTCTCTCAATTTAGCTTCATTTTGTCTATACTTGATTTCCCAAGAGCCTGCCTGTACCCTTTATTTCTCCATCCGTGCTGTTTGGAGCTGCACGTGGAGTGCCCTGTAATTGGTCTCCTCTGTGTCTGAGCGCACACACACCTTCTTGCTATGCTTGGTTTCCTCTTTTTTCTTGGCCTGACTTAAAGATGTTTGTCGGTTTGTTTTTTTAAAAATAACCAACTGTTTATTTGACTTCCCCATGAAGTAATTTCCTCCTATATAATTTGAATGTGTGTGTTTATATTTTTCCTATTGATTTTGGATTGTTTTGCTATGACCTTATGTTCAGCACTTAACTCATTTACTTCATTATTTTTACTTCCAAGGGGCATGGCTGCAAATATTCCTCCGTGTGCCACAGGGCATGAACTCTAGGAGTTTCTGGACGGAGCCTTTGATCACAGCTCAGTTGTGGTTTCTTTCTGTGCTAGCTCTTGGTTTCTTGGGTCGCTCAAGCACTGGAATTGCTGTCCTTCCTTTGCTGCTAACTTCGGGCTTCATTACATTGTACAGAAAAAAGCATTTCAGAGAACTTCATTCTTAAAAGTTACAGAAAGAATTTTTTAAAGCCTCAAATGTCAATTTTTGAGTGTTCCAAAAACATATCATAGAATTTTCTTACCTATAGCATATAGTAACACACACGAAGTAACACATACTACCATACGCATAAATAGCCATGTGCTGGCATCTGCAGGGGCTGCTTCTAGGAACCCTTGGGAATACCTAAATTGGATGCTGCCCAGACGCAGCATCTGCATATAACCTCCTCACATCTTCCTGCGGGCTCTCAGTCACCTAGAGATTACGTACAATAGCTGAAGGCAATGCGAAGGTTGTCTAAGCAGTTGTTTCACTGCATTAAGTGAATAATGTAAGAAACAAAGGTCTGTACTCATTCAGCACAGATAAAATGATTTTCAAGGCTTCCATTTCATAGCTGTCTGACTCTGGATGTGGAGCCCCAGAGGTAGGGAGCCAATGTATGTCTCTGCACATCCTGTTGTGCCAGCTTCTTTGGAGAGCCCTGAGTAATACATACATTGAAGTTTTCATTTGTTTTTTCTGGTCGGATAAATGAAATTGTTTTGGATTCCCTAATTCTGGCTGTGCAATGTCTTTCGGCAAGGAGATAGAGCATCCCTCTTTGTAGTAATCTCTGTTGAACTTGGTCTACCTCATGACAATTTTCTAGATGTGTGAATATTTCTGTTTCTAACACTGAGTTCTTTGGGAACTATCTGATTTCTTTTCCTTAGTAGGCTGTGTTTGAGAGGAACTTTTTTTTTTATCATCAACTAGATTGCCCTTGAATACCCCAGGACACTAGCTATGAGAGTCTCATTCACTCATGTCTTCCCATGAACTTTAGGCCCAGTGCTTTGGCTGCTGTGATTCCTGTCAGCTATTGAGTTCCCTCAAATTCTGGGTGACCATTGACCATTTATACTGCTAAAGAGCTAGTGCATGGTGTTCAAGGTGAAGTTCAGAGACCATTTCCTCTGCTCAGCTGTCCAGACTCACTTCACCAAGGCTGCTGGGACATGGTTTCTTTCTGGTAGTGACAGAGCATTGACAGGAGCAGGTAGGGTGGAAGCCGGTCCTACTGTCAGCCCAGGGCAGGTACAGTCCTGGGCCAAGTGAGTTTGGTTAGTACCGTATCAAGTAGGTGTCCCCTGTCCCCAGTGCTCAGCCAGGGCCCTAGTGCTCCTGCCTGACCCTCCCCAGTGCCTGTTCCTCTATACTTTCTCCTTTACCCAGAGCCAGAAACTCTTTGGAGCTTTTAATTTTCTCCATTTTTTCTTGGATATTTTCTGTTTTTGTCATTATTTTTAATTTCAATGGGCTCTGGGATGGAAGAGATACATACTCAACCTAACTTGCTATGTAGGGTCAGAAGTTTGTGTGTAGACTTCAGTAGCTGACATGTGCCAAAAATATTCTTCTACTACTTTTGTCTTTCCTGTTAGCTAACCACACAGCAACAGTAGAGATCTTTAACTGGGACTGAAGTTAATAAAGGCCAAACCTGGGGCAGAACTGCAATTCTTGCTACTCAAGAGGCTGAGGCAGGAAGATCGTAAGTTCAAAGCACCACAGAGCCAGTTCAAAGCCAGCTTGAGCAACTGAGCAAGACCCTGTTTCAAAACAACAAAATGGAAAAATGGGCCAGGAATGGGGTTCATTGATATAGCACTGGCTGGCTACTTAGTACCTCTATCCTCTACGCATGCATGTGAGCATGTGTATGCATGCACACGTGTGCGTGCACACACATACACATACACCTAATAGTTGGTAGAGGTTATCCCTCCCCACAAAGCTACGGCACTGTAACATCCCTACTCATATACATGCAAAAGGTTCAGCCATGTTAGTATGATGTCAGTTCTGCCCACTCAGCCTGGCATCTTCTTGGCAGCATTTGACTGGCTTGTTAGGGGTGGTGAGAGCAGTCTTGCAGTAGTGCCGTAAGGCAGGTAACTGAGGACAGAGGAGGTAATAATATTTGGGGCAAATGACAGAGGAAGGGAGATGTGGGGCTCACTTAAGGAAGAACCTCATGTGACTAGATCCTAATTAAAGGTTGTGTGGGTGGGGCTGAGCGGCCAGGTGGGTGCAGGCTTTTGGGGTCCATACAGGTGGAAGAAGTCGTGTTATAATTAATAGGCAGTGAGAGTCATACATAGCATTTTGGGCAGCAGCGCGGGTCTGGGGCTGCTATGTGTGGAATACAGAGGGGAGCACCAGACCTGGACCAAGATTCCAAGAAGGATGACATGGCCTCTCGGGATCAACATGGAGGTGTCCCTCAGGACTCAGAGCAGTGTTGTGGGTGGAACTTCTCAAACAAGAGGCTTGACAATTTGGATCCAGTGAATCGTCAGAGCGACGTGAAGTAGAGCATGGTGGGGTCTGTCTTAGAATCGATGCAGGCTTAGAATCGATGGAGGATAACAGGAGAAGATGGGTGAGTCTGGTCAGCAGCATCAGAAGGAGCCCATTCATGCTTCCATCATGCCCATGACTAGGGGTGAGCAGGCATGGCAGGATCTGGGATCCAGACATAACATTCAGGGCAGTGAGCAATGCTGTCGGGCATATTACAGTTCTACAGCCAGAGCAGCACAGAATGATGGCCAGGGCTTCCTAGGGCCACAGAGAGACTTGCTGAGGACAGAGAAGGCAGGAGGAGTGGCACACTTATGGGGAAAGGTATTACGTTTAGTTGGGAACCTGGACCCCCTACCGGAGATGCTCAGCAGACAAGCAGGGGCATCCAGTTATGTCTTGCAAAGGAGACCCCAGGGACTTGTTACTGAATGACAACTGGTTTAGGTGGTGATGGGAACCTGAGATTACACAGTTCAAACAAAGAAGGCATGCCAAGGAAAAATCCCACCAAGGTCAAGGTGAGTCCAGCGGGAAGATCCCCTCCAGCCTTGAAGTCTCGCTTTGTCTACACAAGATGTTCTAGTTCACATGTAATGAGGATTCCAGCAGCTTATTGAAGTGTTTCACACAAGTGGCTCAAAGGGAATTCTGGCTGCCTCAGAGGATGGGGCGAGCCTCACAGCCTCTTTTCTCAGTTGCCTGACACAATTAGACCATTCAGCCCATTCCGGTGCTCCGTGTTTCCTCTTTTCTGTGTTAGACCTGTTTGCTGGGGAAACAATCTGCTTCTCAGACTTTAATTATGCATACATTGATCTATGACTATTTCCCTAACTACTTTCCCACAGCCCAGTTTTTACTACCTGGGGCTGGAGCAATCCACAGGATGCCAAAACGCAAGTCAATTCATTTAGAACAAAGAATGTATCTATTATTCCAATGGAGGGAGAGGGAGGACCAACAGTCTTAGCCAGGAGGAGGAGGCATGGTCTCAGCAGCTATTCGACTTTGTATTTATTTTCCTTCTAGCTCTATCTTACATTTTTAATTAAACTGTAGATCTCTTTAACACACTGCAAAATAAAGAACAGATCTCTTCTCCCCCGTCCATGAATCAGAAGTGGGCACTTGCCCATAGGTGGGCAAGCGTACGAGTGCCAGCAGGAATGACTTTTTAGAATACCAGGTTTGATCCCGAGAGACTAAGAATGCTCTATGTTGGGGAGCAACAGATTTGAATTTTGATGTGTTTAACTAAAATAATTTCCCTACTCAGCTCCAGATGTGGAGATGAGATTCAAACTTTTGTGTGTCTCAAAGAACACACCCTTTCACACATGTGTGCCACGGGAATGGAATGTGGCTGTAGATCAGCAATATGCTGAAATCCCTCCTTCCCAGGGGAGAAGAGCAGTGGCAGGGACAAAGCCCAGCCCTCTCTTGCTTCTGTGGACTTTTTTCTTTTGCTGACGTATGACTTAAAAGTGATGGAGGCCTACATCATAAGATGAGATTCTGTAGAAGGAGATGAAGGTGGGAAGGGAATGAGCGGCGGGAAGAACATTGGGTGATGTTCAATTGCTAGGTGTCCGATCCATGAATGAAGACTTTGATCACCTAGAAAGACCAGGGGTGCGTAGTCCAGCCCTCCTTAGTGAGTTAACTGGTAAGTGTTAAGGGGACCACTTGATAGCTCCTTACTGGCTGTGGTGGTTGATCTTATGTGACCACTTGGACTGAGGATGCCCAGATGCACCTAAAACATTTTTGGGTCATCTGTGAGGGTCTCCCCAGAAGAAAGTAGTCTCAAATGAGTGCAGAAGGTGGACCCTTGCCAGTGTTGGAGGGCACCCAGTTGTTCAGGATGGGAAAGGCCAGGAAGGGCCAGTTCTTTCTGTGGCTGTCACATATATTTCCCCCGCCCTCTTATGTCAGCATGTCTGGCTCACAGGCTTTCAGACTGTCCTGGACTCCACTGACACTCAGGCCTTCAGATTTGAACTGGATCACTCCATCAACTCTTGTGGGCCTCTAGTTTGCAGACGGCAGGTCCTGGGACTCTCGGTCTCTGCAATCTTACGAGCCAGTTCCCATGATAAATCTCTGTCCACACAGTTATATATATATCTTACTAAAATGTTTCTCTGGAGAACCCCGCCTCTGAAAGCAGCAATAGCCTTACCAAGTGAGCCCTAGGAGTCCTTCCATGGAATCCTGTTATGGAAGAGACCTGAGTCATGTTGAATGTGTGTGAATTTTCTCCACAGACTGCTTTCTAGGGGGCAGCTTAGCTCCTGGTTGGCCATATCCAGGAGAAGGAAATACCGTCTTCTAAATGTGAGCTCAGTCCACTGCTTGGGAACTCAGGCCATCTCTTGAAGAGGCCTTCATATATCACTTTGGCAAATTTCTCTTCTGTTGGGGCTCTTCCATTCTAGTGTCTCAGAATGACTCAAAGGGTGTGAGATGCCCCCTACTAAGGGTTCTCTCTTAACTTCTGTGGATCAAAAGCACCCATGTACTCAAGAGGAATATAGTTGAATAGAGAACAGAAGAAGACAGAAAACCAGGTCCCTCGAGGACAGTAACATTTTATTAGTGTTTCTGCTGGCTGAGGGGCCTACCCAGCCCTGAAGAGGCAGTCCGAAAGCTTCTGCAAAGCCAGAAAACAATGACTGTTATATTTGTGTGGTTATTTCTTCTCTCAGAGTTACAAGTGGGGCCTTCTCATTTCACTAGTGACAACTGTAACCCCAGTCTCTGCTCCCTGCTCTCCATCTGGTGACCCCTACACCTTGCAAGGTTGAGAGTCCGCTCCTGGCTACCCATGCTCTGCCTATGTCTGTAAAGTGTCTGCTGAGGTCTCCATCTACCTTGACCTGTTGGTAAGTTACCTGGTTCAGACCTGGACCCCGGGGACACTTGTACGAGTATCCCGACACTATAAGTTCTCATTTCACTTGTCTGAGGTAGTCAGAAAGGTGTTTCTGCTCTCTCTAAACCTAGCCAACATGAGCAATAACACAGATAAAAAAGGAGTTGCAAGATAGTCATGGTGAGTGACAAACAGGGCTAACTGGCCTTGGAATCGAAAAGAAGAGCAACACGGCACATTACCTGTGGTCCAGGATGAGTCTTGATGTGGCTGTGGACATTTTGCACAGGTGTGTGTCTTACCAAGTAGTGTGCACCAGTCATCATTAGCATATAGAGGAATATGCTCAAGCTGCATGGATGAGCCATCCATTCCTACAATTGCTGCACAGTCTACTAGGTACTAGGTGGGGTTGCCCAAGCTAACCTAGATCCTGCGTTCTGAATAGGTGGAAGTATGCCCAACTAAAACAGCGCACTAAGAAGCTATTAGTAGGCTTTGGAAATCACAGATATGGATATCAAATCTTGACTGTCGGGTGCTACTATTACAGACTACCTGAGACTAGATAATTTATTGAAGAATAGATTTATTTTGTATAGTTCCAAAGTTTAGAAAGTTCAAGATTGAGGGTTCATTGTAGGCAAGAGCCTTACTGTTGTATAATTTTATGGTGGAAGGCAGAAGAGCAAGACAGTGTGTGTGTGTGTGTGTGTGTGTGTGTGTGTGTGTGTATAAATCCTTTCCCGAGACGCTGTTTCTGTGAGGAGTCCTGGTCTACCCGATAAATTCCTGCTGCCCTAATTAATCCCTTCTCTAGGGTTCCACCTAAACACATTCAAGCCACAGATAATATTTTAGTTCCAGTATCATTTGAAAAAAAAAATTAGTTCCATCAGGTTTTCTCACCAGTTTCTTCGTTAATTAAACTGTCTTTTAAATAGAGAGAATCCTTTCATTATAATAATACACCTTTGCTTTTTGCCTTGCTATATTCAACTGCAAGATGAAGAGCAGTGGGGTGGGTCAGGCACGGAGGTCTGGGAAGTCCTCAGGAGGTGGCATTGCAGCTATCAGAATGGGAAGTGGTTAGCCACAGGGGAGCCATAGCACTCTGATGAGGGATGAGGGATGAGGGATGAGATGGACGGAAGCTGCCAACGGCGGAAGAGCATCAGAGCCCACGCCACTCACTGCTGCCTTTCCCGACTCCTTGAAGAGGCTGCCATTCTTCAGTGTTGATGCCAAAGCACAGCTCAAGGGGACAGAGTTTATTCTAGAGTCAAATATGAGCCACCACGTCTTGTGACCACAAATTCAGGGTACTCCTAATACCATGTTCCAACATGGTAACAGGTTCGTGATTTTTTTTTATATAATAACAGAATAAAGAAAATCATAAATTGAGGCACTTAAATAAATACACTGATGGGGACATCAGCGAAAGGGTTGCAGGAAACAAGAAATCACTCCACAATCCCTGAGGCTTTTGTGGGGCAATCAATCTTGTGAATTATTTAACATAGTGTGGCTCCACCCCTGGACACTTCAGTTCAAGTGACCAGTATGAATAGACATGCAGACTAAACTCAAAGATCTCTCTCTCTCTCTCTCTCTCTCTCTCTCTCTCTCTCTCCCTCTCCTTCTCCCTCCCTCCCTCCCTCCCTCTCTCTCTCTCTCTCTCTCTCTCTCTCTCTCTCTCTCTCTCACACACACACACACACACACAAAGTACATGTCATACAAAAAATGAAATATTAAATTCCTGTTGTGTTAGTAAATACTAGAGTTGAAAAAAAGAAAAGTTACAGACAGCATTGGAAGAGGGAGGTGACCGAGTAGAAGCTCCTGGGTTGGTTGGCGTCTCCTCAACTTTGCCCAGAGACCAGTCTAATCCATGGGCAGTGATGAACTCCACCCAAGGTACAGTCTGGGGAGTGTGTGGACAACTTAGCCTTCTCCTTCCTCTCTTAGGACCTTCAACAGAAATGAATGGAAAACACTCCCAGACCTCAAGCTGGTGCCAGCATGCCAGTGGGAAAGAACAGCGGTTCAGAACCAGGGCTCTTTGGCCAGCAGAGCTGGGTGTCAGCTGGGGGACCATGAACTCATTAACTGAGGGTAGCAATCCCTTACTGTGTCTACAGAAGATTAGGGGAAACCTGCATTCACCCTTGTTGGGACATTAGCTGAAATGAGTTAATGTAGCAAAAGTTTCTAGCTAAATTCCTGGTCCACAGTAAGTACTTATATATAAATTCTTGACATATATAGTATCTGTTTGTTTGCGTCTTTGGCCAGACCTTACAGCAGAGGACTTAAGAGCAGGCAGCAAATTTGAGGTGGAGCCATGGTTATCACAAGGGGCTGCCTAGACCACAAAGCTGATTTATTTCAATCACAACAGCAGCAAATTCCTGTTATTGTAATGAATCACAGCGGGTACGCACACAGATGTGAGAGACTGGGATGCGGAGCTGGCTGGCCTTGCAGCTAAGGGTAACACGAAGCAGACTCGCAGTGTTCTAATGATGCAATTTCTGTAGCAACCAAACTGCAGCCTGGTCACACCAAACGGGCCCGTAATGAAATCCAGTATTTTTGTAGAATATTTTCTCTAAGCGATAAGGATTGCATATGGTTCTTTTCCCATTGTGTAGCCATTCAATCCAAAGCAAACATTTTAAAGCTTTTTAACCAAGGTTGGCAAACTCAAACTTACTTCAGCCTGAGAATGTCTAGCCCCATCTGCTACAAACCCTGCAATAGGAAACACACGGAGCTGTACTGCTCCGACTAATCTAATCATGAGATACCATTTCCTGGACCCGAAGGGGAACATTGCTATTTGCCCACTAGGGTTTTCTGGGGAAAGAGACTGTGGATTTGCAGCATGGTTTATTAGTCACTCGGAATTTCAAAGAAAAAAAAAATAGAACAGGGATTTTGGAAAACAAATGTTGACGAGCTCATCATTTCCACGCTGTGCAGATGATTTTAATAGAAGAGTTTTCATTAGAACATTAAAATAGCTTTGACCAAAAAATTGAGAGACATGGCCATCATTCTGCGGCACAATGGTTGAATTGAGTTGTTTGTACTTTGTTTTGGACACATTTAACAATTAAGTGCAACAATTCAATTTAACAATTAAGGACAACTCAACTCAAAATACACAGATGTGATGGTGGAGAGTTGGGGCCCAGATTAGAAGACTCAGAGAGGACTGGGCTCACACAGCGTACAGCGTGGGCCGCTCACCCACTCACATGCGCCATGTGCACAGGGTCATCGTCCTGTTCCCCCTCACTCTGCCACCTGATTCTTTTGCAGAGCTTTCAACTAGTTGGTTCTGGCAATGGTTCTAATCTAGCCCCATCCATAGGCACTAGCAGCTATTTTCTTAGCTTTGGTTTTGTACAAAATAGTTGTCAGGGAAGATTGAGGAGTCTAAAACATGACCTATGCTCACATTCTAAAGGAGTTCATGCCGTATATACGCCTGCTAATTTAGTGAGTATGGATTTAATGCTTTTAGTGTTTTACCTATAAATCTGCACAAATATTAAGATCAGATGTGCACATTAACTAACAATAAGCATATACAAAAAATGGGCCTCTGAGTTGGGAATTTCAAAAATCTTTAGTACTGTTAGGTATTTATTAACTTGAAGAAGGGCTCCAGGAAGCAACTGACATGAATCCTGCCACTCGGGCCTTGACCCCAGATGCAGCCCAGCTCTCTAGGTCCAGTGCCCCTTCATCACGTGGTCACCGATTTTCTCATCATTCTGCACAGCTCTTATAGCATGTTCAAAACTACACTCAGAGCTCCATCTAGGATGTCACCCACACAGAAGGCGGAAGGCGGAAGGCGGAAGGCGGAAGGCGGAAGGCGGAAGGCGGAAGGCGGAAGGCGGAAGGCGGAAGGCGGAAGGCGGAAGGCGGAAGGCGGAAGGCGGAAGGCGGAAGGCGGAAGAAGGCATTCTCTGCAGTCATCGCTTTCACTTTCTGTTCCCAACTTAGGTGGCAGCATCAGTATCTCCTCTTCTGGTCCTGACTCACCGCCTCCTCATGTCTCTAGGAAACTGCCGCACTCAGTTTAGATTTTAATCTGGATGAGGCTGGTGTCCCCTGTAAATTCAGCGTGGGGATTACATCACAGGCGCGATCATTTTATTTATTATCACTCCTTCATAGGTTTCACACGTGTGCCACTGGCCCGGTTGTGCCCAGTCTGTGGGGACGCCAAAAGACCACCAGGGAGACTGACTCACCAAAATGCAAAAGCAAGGTTTATTATGTGCATGATTACAAGCCAGCAGGGACCTCGTCAGCACAGTGGGGAGAGGATGTACCCAGAAAAGTTACATTAGCAAGGTGGAGGGTGACAGGTTCAATCCCGATTGGCTTGTGTCTAGGGATTTTTCAGAAATTTTATTTTTGAAGCTTGCCTGCTGCTTGTCAAGTTTCCTATTGGCTGACCTTCGGGTGGGAATATTCTGCAGTTATCTGTACTTTCCAGGGAGGCCGAGGACAAAATGGAGGAACTTTGGTTCTTCAGTCCTATCAGGGTGGCAGCAGAGGTTGGGATTCTGTGGATCTATCTCTCCAGGGCCTGGAGCCTGCTGTCTGCAGCCTGCAGTTTGCACGGAGGCAGGATCCCAGTTTCTCCCTGATGCTGGCCTTGCCTGGAACTCAGGACAGCCCCTTCCTCTAGGATCCAGCCCTGATAAACCAGTTCCTGCACAGACCTCCTGTGCTTGAGTTAATAGAAATTGGAGTGTACTGAGCAGCAAACTCAGCTCAAGAGCTCTGAGTTTTTTCTCTTAAGCAAATCTGGGTCTGAGAATGTCAATCTTCTGGAAAGTTCTAAGAATTCATCTTAGAATACCTGGCGTTCCTTTTACACTTACATCACACTTGCTATAGAGGATTAAAAATTAGTGTTTGGACCAACAGGTCATGGGTCAAACTCTCCCAAGGTGTTGTTCATCATGTAGATTAAGATTCTGGGACTCAAGCTGTGACATGACTGATGAAAATCATTTTTTAAAAATTATTTTACTCTTAGGTACCAACTGCTATTTAGCAAATCAGGCTTGTAATAGGTTACTTATCCACATTAGCCAAAACAAAAAATCTGGGTCTCTTCCTAGCTTCTAGCAGTTACAGACTCATGTTCAAAGTTTCCATTCGGAGGGCAAGAAGAAAGTTGAATCATAACCCAGGGCTGGCATGAGGATTGAAGCCTTCTGCCCGCTGCTCTGGCTAACAGTCCTCAGTCGTGGCTGACCAGTTGCATGTAGGAGATCTGCCGAGACATTACTCAAGATCAGACCATGCCTTTCTTATTTTTACTTTTGATGGACAAACACAAGTCACAGGAAGGGTGCACCGTGTGACTTTGCAGCCTGTCTTGTAGATATATAGGAAGTATGAGCTAATTTACAAAACATAGCAGTGAAGTGGGACTGTGCTCTTGAATTATCACCCACAGGAGACTATGAGATGTTCTTGAGCGCACTAACCTTGTCAAAAGGACGGGGTTCTTGGCGTCTTTTACAGTATGCGATGATTCTATTACAAGTGAGTCTGCTCTTTGTTTTTCCCCTCTGCTCATCGACACCTGCAGATCTCCCCCTGTTCTTTGCTCCAGTCTTCCTGCTTGAGTTCCTCTTGCCCACTTATGAAGAGATATTGACCTATCGCATCAATTTACAAAACTATAAATTTAATGATAAATTAGTTTTTTTTTACAGAATATATTTTATAAACACCTCCCCATTCATTATATCCATGGAAGTGTCTTGCATTCTATAACACACAACTCTTCTCGAACTGTGTCTTTTTCTCTCGTGGCCATCTTCCTTCGGCATGTGCCTGGGAAGCCTGTGAGAACTCCTAAATCGGCAACCATCTCTCATAATAGAAAAGCTTTCAGAGGATGTGTTTGACTGTATCTAAGTCAAGTTAGGTTGTTTCTTTTAGCATAAAAAGGTTGGATTACCAGGCACTATTTGTTCTTCTCAGGTCAGCCTGTGCTGTGGAAACTATTAAATGTACGAGGTAGAACTAAGTGTACCCTCTTGCCTGTGTCCCAGTCTGCCTCAGTAATTATCAGCACTTTCATCATTTTTATTTTTTCCTCTGAAGTATTTTGAAATTCTAGATACCATGTTTTGCTCACAACCATCTGTATTGCTTTCAGAAGAGGATTAAAAAAAACCCATTATATTATTTTCACACCTAATACCACAACCATTAATACCAAGCAGACACAACACATTAAAACAGTTCTTTCGTTGGTAAAAGACAGGATGCAGACAAGGTCTTTATTAGGTATTTACTTGAGGAAACTGGGTTATGCCTCCTTGTCCTATAGGGACATTTAGCTGACTGATCTCTTATTGGAGTGTTTTTATCTTCCATACTTCCTGAAAGCTGGTAGTCATATCTAAACTCTGATTAAATTCAGGTTCTTTTTCTGGCAGGAGCATGTTCTATCCCCACTAGGCACTTCCTGTTACAGAACACTGGGAAGCAATAGTGTCTGGCCCTGTCTCTTTCAATGCTGATAAGACTGAGTGAGTAGACTTAGGCCCAGAAACCTTTGCATTTCGCTTGGTGCTCTCCCCTAGGATTCAGAGCGTGGCGGTCAGAAGCCCCGAGTGGGAGTCCAGCGTGGGCTCTGTGTCTTGCTCGTCATGCTTAGGCTGGGGGCTTTGCGGGCTGACTCATCCGCTCTGTGTGTGGGACATCTGGGCCGGCAGTAGGGAAAACAGGCATTGGCACAGCCCGGAAGAGTGGTAGCTGTGATTGACTGGTATGGGTTTCAAGCAGATGGAATTTGTTTACATGACCTTCGAGGTCTGCCCGAGTCTGCAGTTTTAGGGTGAGTGATCACAGAGCCCTCTCTCGGGCTAGTAGTGTACGAAGGCTGAGAGTGTGGTAGAAGTGCTCATCATCCCATCTAATAGCTCAAGGGACAAGACAACCCTGACAGATTTGGGTCCTGCGGGCAGAGGCTGAGAAGTCTGCAGATCCGCATTCACTTTTAAAGTCCGGGTTCATTATAGCTTGCCAAGTGTGTCACGAAGATGAAGATGGATTATAATGACTACATTTTGGTAATTCACTTACTTTGCTGAACTCGGTGCTCAACTGTGTTACAGCTGAGACCCCATCTGGATCCAATCAGTGGTGAAGGGAGATCCACGTCTGGACGGAGGGCTGGGTCGGAGTCTGTGCGGGGAAGCTGCCTAGAGAGCTGCAGCTGAGCAATTACCAGCCAGGAGTGGGTATGCGGGCCACCAGGTGGGCCTGTTCAGGTCTAAGGCAGCTCACCTCCTCCGGCAAAATCTGTGAACTCCAACTAAGTGCCAGGCATGGCCCCAGGTACTGGGGTAGATCGGGGGCAACTGGGCACTGGCTCTTGCTCCTCTGGAGTTGCAGAACACATCAGCTGAGGGTGGGGTGGGACAGGGGCAGGCAGCCATCGAGTAATTGGTATGATTCACAAATTATAGAGCAAGTCTGAAAGTGATACAAACCATGGTAGAGAAAGCACAGAGCAGAGGAGGACGGGAGCAGTATCCTTGTGTGGGACATGGCTGCAGTGGTGGATGGGATGTTCAGGGTAGGTAGGCCAGGCTGATGAGACTAGTCAGGACAGTCATAACTTCTTCAGACCTCCATCTAGTAAGCTATTTACTCAGTATGATCTTTTTTTGACCTTGAGTGTGTAGTCTTGATATCCATGGGTTCGGATCTGTGGATTCAACCAAATTCTGATAAAAATATTTTTTAAATAGTAGTCCATCTTTACTATATAAAGATACACTTTGTTCATTATTCTTGATTCCCTTAATAAATTACAGTATAGTAAAATTGTTATATAATATTTCCATTGCATTAGGTTTTATAAGTCATCTGGAGAAGATTTATAGCTTGTGGGAATGTCTGCAGGCTATATACACATAGTGCCTTATTTTATATAAGAGAGTTCTTCCAAAAATACTTGAGCTAATAGACTTACGAAGAAAGGTTCTTTTTGGCTCATGAATTCAGAAGTTTCAGTTTCATTCTATAATTGGTTGCTTTAATCCTGCGACAAGCAACATATGATGGCAGTAGCATGTGGATAAACAAAACTGTTTGCCAGAGAGAGAGAGAGAGAGAGAGAGAGAGAGAGACAGAGACAGAGACAGAGAAACTGACTTAGGGTCCAACACATCTTAAGGCCATGGCCACAATGACCTAATTCCCTTTAGGAGGCTCCATCTTGGTGACAATAGGAGGTGACTAAACCTTCAGGACTTTCTGGGGACTAAAGGGACTCTAGTCAGTGCAGTCAGTCAGTCTTGCCCCTCCCCCACTCCCTTTGCTTTGCTAAAAGTTACTAGATGCCATTCCTAAAGCTAGCCCCAAGGTCTATTCCTTTATTTGGTCACTTCTTCCTCCTCAGGCTGACTACTAACTAAGGCCCAGTTATCAAAGTATTGAAGCCCAGCAATCAAAAGTCCGCTTAGGTTCACCTAATTAACATACCCAATCAAAATGAACCACCTTATCTTAACATGGGGGTGGTCTATGCTTACCTTTATAGACCATCATTTACCTAAAGGCCATGTTTGTCTCTCCTCTATCCAAGGCAGCCCTTTGTCCCCATACTCCTGGACAAATATCCCTGGCCCCCTTTCCTTTTCTTTGTTCCTTTCCCCCTTTTTCCTTACCCTCTATCTACCATCTTTGTCTCTTATTCCCCCCATCCTTTGTCCCTCTGGGGCAAATAAATCTCCTTTGTGCTGGGAATTTTGTCTTGGGTGTATTGAGCTGATCCATTTTCTTCACTGATGCTGTGACTTGGGTTTGGTCTACAGGACAGGCCCCTACCCCCACCCCCCTTAGCCCAGTTCTCCCACATTGGACTTCAGGTGCCCGTCTTCTCTATCTAGCACTCCGTGTCCCTCCTCCATTGTCTTCAGGTGTTGGTATCTCTAAGGGGGTCCTGGAATTAGTCACCCATGAATACCAAGGCGCAGCTGCAATTGCTGAGCTCACAGGATTAAGTGCACCTGAACATAGCTCCCCTGATGCCTAAATCCTGGTGACTTCACTTCCCTGTTCTCCAAATGATTCTGGTTTCCAACCCCAGGCTCTTCTTTATAACATGAGGGGCCTGCTTGTTGGGGTTTCTGTCCCGCCTAGTATCCCACAGCCATCAAGCCCCAAAGAAAATCACACAGAGATCTTCATAAGTTATAAAACGGATTGGCCTATTAGCTCAGGCTTCTTGTTAGCTCTTATCACTTATATTAACCCATTGTTCTTATCTACATTAGCCACATGGCTCTGTACCTTTCTCAGTAAGGCAGATTGCATCTTTCTTCTTCCTCCGTGGTCTGGGAAGGACTGGGAGGAATGGGCTTCCTCCTTCCCAGAATTCTCCTGTTCTCCTCAACCCACCTCTACTTCCTGTCTGATTGACCTACCTATACTTCCTGCCTGGTCAATCAGCATTTATTTAAAACATGATTGACAGAATACAGACAATTCTCCCTCACCACTCCTTCAGGCTGTGTTTTTTTTTTTGCTACAGCTTCCTTTAGGACTCCACATGCTCCCCCATCCCTTGAAGACATATTCTCTCCTTACCCCCTCCCATATGGAGAATTAGACGGCATTGACCTATTGTTCTTCTTAGACAATATTGCTATGCTGGTTAGTCTTTTGTCAACTTGACACAAGCTGGAGTAATTTGGGAAAGAGGAACTGCAATTGAGAAAATGCCTCCATCAGAATATAGGCAAGTCTGTGGGGTGTTTCATGTCTATCATAATTATCATGATTGTCACCATCTTCATCACTGTGAGGGCCCACAGATGTGAACCTGTTCCACCTTGACTTAAGGTCAGAGAGTTTGAGCTTGTTTTTGCCCTTTCAAAGTTGTTGACAACAAATGTGGCTACAAACGAGAGATTCTGATGTAGGGTGTAGTTAATTAGTATTTTGGGTATAGAGGTGGATCCACTCCACCTGGACCAAAGGTCGGAGAATTTAAGTCTATTCCTTATATCATCCTAATGAAGTCTGTTGCCTCCCCCCTCCCCTATTGGAGTGAAGTATATAAGTCTATGGAAAATAAAGGATTGAGCATTTAGGATTTACCAAATTTCCCTCCAGATTTTATTCTGTGTTTCTATCTCTTATTTCTCTTATATTTCTGTTCCTTTTGCTTAATAATTCTAATTAATCCTCACATTTCTACCCTGGAATGTACAAATTTCATCAAAGCTGGTCTTCGACACACCACTACCTCCTCCTCCAACTCTTCTTCTCCTTCTCTTCTTTCTCCTCCTTCTTCTCCCCCTCCTCTTCCTCTGCCTCCTTCTCCTTTTTCTCCTTCCTCTCCTCTTCTTCCTCCCGCTTCTCTTTTTTATTCTTCTCATCCTCTTCTTTTCCTCCTTCTCCACTGTCATCTTCTCATCCCATCATCTGCAAGTCTGAGCTCACAGTCACACAAACCATCTGTAGACTTGGTGAATGAACACTTGCTCGCCTGCTCTGATGGACTGGGTTGGGCTTGCTTGCTTGTTCTGAAGGACTGGGTTGGGATTTGTTAGCTACAGGAAGACCACTGTGTGCAGGGCCTTGTTTAACCCGACTTTCTCTCCTTAGAAAGAGAATTTTCATCACATGAATCATGCCTAACATGCTTGCTGGAGCCAGAGACCTTTGGCTCCCAGGCTGTTTACTGCAGCACTGACTTTGTCCCATAAGTGTTCTTAGGAAATGACAGGGGTCAGAATTGTCATTGTTTCTGCTTTAAAAAGCTGGAGGCTTGGAAATAAGCCAGTGCTGGGTAGAAGGGTGTTTCTACCCATGGGGCTGCTCAGTGTCACACAGATCAACACATCCTGAACTCCTGAAGCAATCTGCCTCTGGCATGGAGGCCTGGCTCCCCATGTATCAGATAGGACACTTCCTCTCGGACTTCCTGGGAAGCCCTTAATGCCTTCCAACAGGGCCAAGCTGATTGTTCCCACTCTCAGGTGTGGACTATAGATGTAGTGAGTATGTAAAGAGGTCTTGTCTCAGCTCTGAAATTCTGGCTCCTTCTGTTATAGCCAGTGTTGTTCTCAGGCCTTTGACATGTACTTTGTCAGCACAGTGTAGCAGGATGGATGGGCACATTTTTAGTGTTTGAATTACAAATCTCTAAGACTAAGAGCTGTGGTAATAGCATGAGCATTCTACCTGCAACTCGGAGTCACTCCACTTGGATTCAGAGCCTGCAGAGTTTGGGAGGACCGTAGATCTCATTTACATCTTCCCTTAGCTCCTCTGCACAAATGGAGGCCAGGAACCTGGTACAGGTGTATACTTGCTCATCACGCTCCTTACCATGTCCACCTTTCAGGGTCAGTTGGGACCTTTTCCTTCCATCCTTGCTTTGATGACTAGATGCCTATGGCACACTATTGTGTGTCCCAGGGGCTGACTGGTACACAGATGACACACACGTGCTGATGTCATGGGGCTAGTGCTGTGCCTTGGTGGTGTGGAAGGAATTGGTATCCATCTGGCTTCTTCCCATCACCTCCCGGCAGATCTTGGGGTGGGAAATGCTCTCAACATTACATGGTAGACTCAGGGAGGCAGAGGAGTGTTACAGGTGGGGTCCTGGTTTGAATGCTGACATCCTGCATGGAATCTGGTTCTGCCTTGTCAGATTGTATGTTGCTGTTATGTAGCATAAAGGCCTGCTTGTTGGGGTTTCTGTCCTGCCTGGTACCCCACAGCTGGCAAGCTCCAAAGAAAGTCACACAGAGATCTCCATAAGTTATAAAACTGATTGGCCCATTAGTTCAGGCTACTTATTAGTTCTCGTAGCCTATATTAACCCATTATTCTTATCTATGTTAGCCACATGGCTCAGTATCTTTCTCAGCCTGGCAGGTTACATCTTGCTTCCCAGTGGTCTGGGCAGGAGTGGGAGGAATGGGCTTCCTCCTTCCTAGCATTCTCCTGTTCTCATTGCCCTGCCTCTACTTCCTGTATGGTTGACCCGCCCATACTTTATGCCTGGCCAATCAGCGTTTATTCAAAATAAACCGATTGACAGAATACAGACAATTCTTCCGTACCGCTGTTACATGATTCCATGTGTTTCATTCCTGTACATGATGTTTTCTGACCTTAAATATGGTTCCTTTAATCCCCACCCTTTCTTAGATACAATCTCTAGGACATCATGGGCCATGGCGTTTGTCCTTCTGCCTTACGCAGAAGTACATCCCGAGGCAGCTTCCTGGAGCCACGGTAACCTGGCAATCTCTTCAACACTGTTAAGTCCCTTCAAGTAGCCCAAACTTTACCATTTAAAGTAAACAGGGCACCACAGGGAACAGGAAAACTAGATAATGCTTCCAGGCATGGGGCACCTAGGGCCAGGAGACCTAACACTGTGATGGTGGTAGAGTGAAATAAAGAAAAAGACATCCATGAGAAGTGACCCATTTTTAGTCCCAAATGGTTGGTCTGGAGAAATGGGTGACATTCTGCATGTTGAGAGGTGGAAACTGCTTAGTGTCTTAGTGAACTGAGAGACTATTGCAGTGTATCTTTTCCTTTTCTCTGTTCTTCATGGTTAAGTCAAAGCTTTCCATAGGGAACATTCTAAAATGAATTAATTCTGGGACCTAATGTCCTTTGTGGGACCATAGAACTGCTGGGTTACATCCTTGAGTTCTGTTGGGAGCAGCTCACGATGGGTTGCACCACACAGAAGTGCCAGGCCACAGATACGTTAATTAGCTCAGTAGAGTTTCTTCTGACCATCTCTTTCAGGACCCTGACTGTGGTGGCCTCCTGGGTGTGACTGACATGGATGTTGAAACTCCTTCTGTGATAAAAGTGCAAACACGGGGGTGACAGCCATGCGGAGACCACTGAAGTTTCTTTGGACTGAACAGGCATAGTTGAAAAGTGGCTGTCTTGTGAAATAGGTGACAGCATCGTCACACTGGTTGTAGTAGTGAAGGAAGAGTGGAAGCTTAAACAAAGAAGAAACCAGAACAGGACACAGTCTAGAGCCCATCCCCGAGGGCGCAGCCCCCACTGGGGAATGTTCTCACAGTGAGAGAGAGTAGCAAAGGGTCAGGGCCCCAGCTTTAGATAAAAAGAGCCTCATACTTTGTACTGTATACCCAGGAATGTGATCTTCAGAGGATGGGAGTGGGGGAAGGAGAGGAAGAGGGAAAGAAGTCCCTGCCAGCAGGGGTGCAGGGAGAGGGGAAGCCTGTGCCAGGAAGATCCTCTTCTTGACATGTGACATGAGCAATGACAAGGAGCTTTTCCAAAGATCCCGATGAGTCAGTAGCCAGGCAGCTCCAAGGCCCTCTCTGTAAGGCTTGCATTGGGAACTCGGAGCAGGTATCATGACCTGTAGTGTGTGGTCTAACCTACAATGTTCCTCTAGATGGAGGGAAACTTGGGTCAGAAATGCATAGTACTATGCAGGGCAGAAATCTGGTCTGAGCCTCACACTGGAGTGGACCGCATAGAGACATGCCTAGGGTCCACAGGGCAAAAATCTGGTCTGAGCATCACACTGGAGTGGACCGCATAGAGACATGCCTAAGGTCCACAGGGCAGAAATCCGGTCTGAGCCTCATACTGGAGTGGACCGCATAGAGACATGCCCAGGGTCCACAGGGCAGTTGCTCCTTTTGTCTCAGGATAGAGTTACAGGTTGAGCACAGTTCTGCTGTGACCTGTTCCACTCCAACATTGCAGATAGCCCACTGAAAGAATGTAAGTGGCTAAAAGAAACAAATTAATCAATGGCCCAGATGTGTAAGTCCTAGTGCAGAGGCACAAGAATCATGAAATCACCAGTAGTGTGAAAAGGCAGTAGACAGAGAGGAAGAAACATCTAGGATATACAAAGAACAGCAACAGCAACGAAACCCAGAGCATTAAGTAAACAAACAATTAATAAATGGGCACTGAATCTGAATTAGACCTCTAAAAAGGAGAAACACAATGAATAAACATTTTAAAAATATGTTCAACATTATTAGTTGTCATGGAAATACAAATGAAAAGTATTGAGGTTCTCTCTAACCCCAGTCAGAATGACTACAATCAAGACAACATATGACAGCAAATACTGGTGATGGGAAGCCTTATTCACTGTTTCTGGGAGTGCAGACTAGTGTAGGAATCAATGTGGCTTCTCAGAAATGGAAAGACAGTACTTCCCTATGATCCAGTCATATTGCTTCTGCTCACGCACACATAGGAGAAAAACCTGCTCATCTATAGTCACTGTGGCTCTATTTGCAATATCTAGGAAATACAATTATCATACGCCTATCAACAGATGAATGGCCAATGACATGTGGTACATATACCCAGTGGAAACCGATGGAACTGGAAAATGTTACACCGTATTAAGCAATGCATAGGAAGACAAATGCCTGTGCTCTGTCATATGTAGATCCTAGCTTTGAAATGTCAGATTTCTCTGTTTATATTAGAGTGACTATCAAAAGGGCCAGGGAGCAAGAGAGAGTCACAAGGTTGAGGGAGGAGGGTCTTTGTGGTTAGACAGTAAAATACATGTGATATAAGATTAGAGAGGGAATACCAGGGGTGGGAAAGGTTTAAATGGGGACAGGTGCATAGGCAATGTTTGAAGTTGTGTGGAGGGTCAATCAAAGCAAAGGAAATAAGAAAAAAGTCATATAGAAACTTAGTATTTTACAAACAAACTAATATATAATTTAAAAATAAAAGAAAAAAGTTGAAATTGATGTACTTATAATAGATAATGATGTCTCTAGAAGCCACATTTTTTTAAACAAAATTTCTAGTGCCAAACAGAATTTCTAGTTCCCTGTAAGGAGTTTGCATTGCTCTCAGTTTCCCATGGCAACTATTTCTGAAGATACTTGTCTTAGTCACTGTTCTACTGCTGTGAAGAGACACCATGACAAGAGCAACTCTCATTAAGAAAAGCATATAATTTGGGCTTGCTTATAGTGTCAGAGATTTAATCCATTATCATCATGGTGGCATGCATGACTCTGGAGCAGTAGTTGAGAGCTTTACATCCTGATCCACAGACAGACAGACACTGAGCCTGGTGTGAACTTTTGAAATCCCAAAGCCCACTTCCCCAGTGACATACTTCCAACAACAAGACCACACCTACTCTAACCATGCCTTACCTTGTTACAGGGAGGGGGCCCTCTGTTCTGGCCACCTGGCTAGCTTACACCTGAAATAACCACACAGAAATTGTATTAATTAAGTCACTGCCTGGCCCATTATCTCTAGCCTCTTATCGACTAACTCTCACATCTTGATTTAACCCATTTCTAATAATCTGTATGTCACCACGAGATCATGGCTTAGCAGGAAAGATTCAGCATGTCTGACCTCGCATCTCCATAGTGGTTCTCTGACTCTGCTTTCTTCCTCCCAGAATTCAGTTCTGTCTCCCCACTTACCTAAGTTCTGCCCTGTCATCAGGCCCAAAGCAGTTTCTTTATTAATCAATGAAAGCAACACAAATACAGAAGGACCTCCTACACCACCTCCTAATCTTTTTAACCTTTTCAAACAGTTCCACTCCCTGGTGACTAAGCATTCAAGCATATGAGCCTATGGGGACCATTCTCATTCAAACCACCACAACACCATACACTGTGATTTAGGCATGCAGCTGGAACTGGGCTGGAGACTCCTTCCTTTTTGGCTAGCATTCATAGTGCTGGAAGATTTTGAAGGTTGCTGGGGGATAAGATAAAAGGCATTAATGGCCTCACTTCTCTGTAGCCATTGCATTTTACAGGACCCATCTGCAAAGAAAGATATGTCTACTGGTGCAATGATACATGAGTGTTTTAGGGATAGCTAGCAGATTTCTGATTGAATTTGATGTCTGCACGGGAGGGAGTATGCACCTGTTACTGTAGAACTGGCAAGAGTTTATGGCTCTGAAGGTGTATAGGCTTTAGGGGGAACACAGTACTGACGTTTTGTAAATATACATGTTGTCAAACTGCCTTGTACCCAGAGGCTCTTGCTGCTCTCAGACTGGGTTAGAGGTGCTGTTCTTCACACTGGGCAATGGTTAATGCAGTAACTCATAGTTGGTCATTGCTAAAAAGTGACCAGTGAGTGATCAGCTTTGAATGGGACATGTATGTATAAAACCTCCTCCAACATCTAGTGAACATCATGGAAGAGGAGGAACAAAGATTGTAAGAATCAGATGATTGGGATGGGTTCTTGGAAAAGCTGTTTTCTGCGTCTGACATGGCCATTACAACCATGGCTACCTGCATGGGCTCTGCACAAAATAAAAACATGAAATAGGAGCAGAGGGTAATCAGTGGCATATAGGCATGAGATTGTAAAACATTAAAACTTGTATGTGGATAATAAGGAACTCTTAAAAGACTGTCTCTTGGAACATGGATCTGTCCTCTATAGATATCAGTATGTAGGTTTTTCCAGAAACAAAGCAAAACAAAACAAAAAACCCTTCCATACAACTAAGCTATTCCACTTTTTGTAATTTAACCCAAAGACTCCAGGTCAATGTATCACAAAGATATTTGAACATTGATGTTTATTAAAGTGCTATTCAAAGTTGCTAAGTTATTGAACCAATCTTGGTATCTGACAACATATGAAATAAAAAATATAATTTACATGTAGTTATAGTTGCTTTTCTATCGCTGTGATAAAAGTATTGTGACCAAGGCAATTTAGGAAGGGAGGGATTATTATGCCTGTGGTTCCAGAGGGCTAAGAGTCTGTCAATAGTGGGGGAGCATGACAGCAGGCAGGCGTGGCCTTTGGAGCAGCAAGCTGAGAGTTCACATCTTAAGCTGCCAAGCATGAGGTAGAGAGATTAATCGACATGTCTTTAATCTTTGAAACCTCAAGGCCTGTCCCGAGGAATATACTTTCTCCAGTAATGCACATCTCCTAAACCTGCTGTGAGCAGGGGACCAATTATTCCCTAGACTATGGCACATCTCATTTATTTTTTTTAGCTGTAAAGAAGAGCTGTTTTGTCACTTGTAAGAAAATGGAAGAAATTGGTGACAATCATATTAAGCAAACTAAGTCCACCCCCAAAAGACAAACAGCATGTGTCTTCCCTTATTTGTGGGTCCTAGGTGTTACATATACATATTATGAAGTCAAAGGGAAATTATATGGGAAACAAAGAAGGTTAATAAGAGAAAGAGGGGGATGAAGTAGAGACTAGAAGGGTTTGGGGAAAATATGCTCAAAGTACGTTACATTCTTATATAAAGCAGCCTTATACAGTAGCTCTATATAATAAGAAATAAACATAATAAAATATCAAATATAGAAATAATGAGGACAGAAGGAAAGAATGTTAAGTAAAGGCATAGATAATGCATTTAACAAAATCATCGAAGGATTGTCTTAAATCTGGTGAAAGACTTCGTGTTGGTTAGTTTTTGTCAAATTGGCACAAACCTAGACATATCTAGGCACGGAATCTCTTACCTGAGAAAATGTCAGTACATAGGTATTCCATAAAAAATCACAAAGAAGCATCAAAGTTAAATGATATTATAGATCAAATCAAGTTTACATATGTATATCTACAGAATATCCCATCCAACACTGTAGGACACACATTTTTCTTAGAAGTCATAAAATTCTGAAATAGAACAAGGATATTTTAAAACTCCTGGAACTTAAACAAATATATATTTAGCAGATCAGACCCTATGGTGTGCAATTTAAAAGCAAGGTTCTAGCTCTAGGTGCCTACATTAAAAATGAAAGAAATCTTAAATAAATAACCTAATAATATGCTTCAAGTCTTAGAAAAACAAAAATAAGCAAAACCTGAAGCTAGCTGATAGGAAGAAATAATAAAATAAGCAAAGAAATTAATTAAATTCAAACAAAAATGACAATGAAAATAATGATGAGCTGAGTGTTTGAAAAGACAAACAAGATTGAGAAATTGAACTAAACCAACCAAAATAAAGACAGAAATTGATACGGTTAGAGATAGAAAGGAGATATTGCAAGAGATATTAGTGAAATTCAAAGGATTATTAAGGCATACTTTGAAAATATATTTTCCAACATATTGGGAAACCTACAAGAAATGGATAAATGACTAGACACACAGATGGCTGACCAAAATTAAATCAAGAGCATGTAAACAACTTAAAAAGATATATAAGGATGAGAATGAAATTCCTCACCCTCTCTCTCTCTCTCTCTCTCTCTCTCTCTCTCACACACACACACACACACACACACACACCAAAAAACAAAACAAAACAAAAAACCCCCAAACCCAGCAGAAATTATACTAGTACTTTAGGAATGAATATTAGTATTAGGAATGAACACTAGTGTTCTTCAAATATTCCATGAACTTGAAAGGCAAGAATCACTACCAGCTTCATTTTATGAAGCCAACATTAATCACTCTGATAACAAAGTTGGATTAAAGCAAAGCAAACCAGAAAATTATGGATCAGTCTTAATAATGAATATGGATTAAAAATTACTCATCCAAATAGTTGCTAGCTGAATTCTGTAACTCATCAAAAGATCGTCCACCATCACCTGGTCTTCATTCCAGGGAGCAAGTAGGATTTAACATGGACAGATAAGTGAAAATAAGGCCTCAAATTAATAGAGTCATATGATCATCTAAAAAATTCAGAAAAAGCCTTTGACAAAGCCCAATATATCTTGATGATAAAAGCATTGGAGACAAAAGAATAGACAGGTCATATTTTGACTCAATAAAGGCCATATATGACAAACTTACAGTTAACATTATACCAAATGGAGAGAAAAAAAGCATTTCCATTAAAATTGCTGTCTTAGGCAAGGATATCCATTTTATCTGCTCTTATTAAATATAGTCCCATTGATATAGCAATAAAACAAGAGAAAAATAGATACAAATAAGAAAGGAAGGTAGCAAAATATTTCTATTTGTAGATTATATGGAAGTATTTCTGTATGAGACTCAAAAGATACTACCAGGAACTCTTAGATCTGAAAAAGGCTTTCAGCAAAGTGACAGGAAACAAAAGCAGCATAAAAATCAGTAGCTTTTCTTTTAATTTTTTTATTTATTTTTATTTGAGTAATATTTTTCATTTATTTTACATGCCAATCAGTTTCCCCTTCCTTCTCTCCTCCCCTTTCCCATCTACTCCCCTCCCCATCCATTCCTCCTTCACCTCCATTCAGAAAGGGACAGGCTTCCTTCCCATGGGCTTGCATAAAGCATGGCTCATCAAGTTGAGGCAGGGCCAGGTAGTCCAGCATGGGGAACAGGTTAAAAACCAGCTAAGCTCCAGGGAGAGTGTTGACTGAGTTTCTGTCCCATCCAATCCTGCAGCTGTTTTGTCCCAAAGAAACACACAGAGATCTACATTAATTATAAACTGATTGGCCTATTAGCTCAGGCTTCTTATTAACTCTTATGATTTACATTAGTCCATAATTCTTGTCTGTGTTAGCCATGTGGTTTGGTACTTTTTCTCGGCAAGGCAGTCAGTCACATCTTGCTTGCTCTGTGTCTGGCTTCCTCTCTGTCCGGGTAACGACTGCAGACTGAAATTTCCCTCTTCCCAGAATTCTCATTGCACCGCCTCTACTTCCTGCCTGATCGCCCCACCTATGCTTCCTGCCTGCCTACTGACCAATCAGAATTTATTTAAAATACAGGTGACAGGGTACAGACAATTGTCCCATAGCAGGAGAGGTCCTGCTCTTGTTGTTAGAAGCCTTGCTAAGAGACCAAGATACACATTTGTCATACACAAGCAAAGGGCCTAAGTTGCTCTTGTGTAGGCTCCCTGACTGTTGGTGCAGTGTTGATGAGCTTCTATGAACTCAGGTCAGCTGTCTCCGTGGGTTCCCCCATGATGACTCCCCCGCTGGTACAATCCCTCCTCCCTTTCTTCTGCAAGATTCTAGGAGCTCAGCACAGTGCTTGTCTGAGGATCTCTGCCTCTGCTTCCATCAGTTACTGATGGCAATTAGGGAAGTCATCAATCTGCTTACAGTAATGGCCAGTTCAGGCACCCTCTCCACTATTCCTAAGAGTCTTAGTTGGGGGTCATCCTTGTATGTTCCTGGGAGTTTCCCTGGCACCAGGTTTCTCCCTAATCCCAAATGGTCCTTCTTAAAGATGTCTCTTTTGTTACTCTGCCCTTTAATCCTGCCTCCAACTTGCCTCCTACACCCAGCCCACCCAAATTACTCCCTCTAGTTCCTATACCTCCATCTCCCCAACCTTCACCCCCAGTTTACCTAGGTGATCTTTTCTACTTCCCCTTTCCCAGGGAAATCCATGCATTCCTCTTTGGTCCCTCCTTGTTGTCTAGCCTCTCTGGGACTGTGGATTCTAGGTTGGCTATCCTGTATTTTACTCCTAATAACCACCTATACCACCTATGAGTAAATATATACCATACCATTTTTGTCTTTCTGGGTCAGAGTTACCTCAGGCAGAATGATTTTTTTCTAGTTCCATCTATTTGCCTGCAAATTTCATGAGGTCATCATTGAGGTCATCATCATCAGCAGAGAAGTACCCCATTGTGTAAATGTATTATAGTTTCCCTATCCATTCTTTAATCGAGGGGCATCTAGGTTGTTTCAAGGTTCTGGCTATTATGAATAGTGCTGCTATGAACATAGTTGAGCAAGTGTCTTTGTGGTATGATTGAGCATCATATGGGTATACGCCTAAAATTAGTATAGTTGGGTCTTGAGCTAGATTGATTCCCAATTTTTTAAGAAACCACTACCCCGAGTTCCAAAGTGGCTGTATAAATCTGCACTCCCACGAGCAAGGGAGGAGTGTTTCCCTTACTCCAATCCTCTCCAACATAAGCTGTCATCAGTGTTTTTGATCTTAGCCATTCTGACAGGTGTAAGATGATATGTTAGAGTCATTTTGATTTGAATTTCCCTGATGGCTAGGGATGTTGAGCAATTATATAAGTATCTTTCAAACATTTGAGATTCTTCTGTTGAGAATTCTCTGTTTAGATTTGTACCCCATTTTTTAATTGGATTATTTGGTATTTTGATGTTTAGTTTCTTGCGTTCTTTATATATTTTAGAGATCAGTCCTCTGTCAGATGTGGGGATGGTGAGGATCTTTTACCACTCTGTAGGTTGCTGTTTTGACCTATTGACAGTGTTCTTTGCCTTACAACAGCTTTTCAGTTTGTGGTCCCACTTATTAATTATTGACCTCAGTCTCTGTGCTACTGGTGTTATATTTAGGAAGTTGTCTCCTGTGCCAATGCATTCAAGGCTACTTCCCACTTTTTTTTCTAGAAGGCTCAGTGTAACTGGATTTATATTGAGGTCTTTGATCCACTTGGACTTGAGTTTTGTGCAGTGTGATAGATATGGATCTATTTGCATTCTTCTACATGCCACTATCCAGTTATGCCAGCACCATTTATTGAAGATGTTTTTTTTTTCCATGACAATTTTTGATTCTTTGTCAAAAATCAGGTGTTCATAAGTGTGTGGATTAATGTGCTGGGTTTTTTATTCAATTCCATTGATCCACATGTCTGTTTTTATGCCAATACCAAGCTGTTATTACTATAGCTCTATAGAGAGCTTGGAGTTAGGGATGGTGCTATCTCCTGAAGTTCCTTTATTGTACAGGATTAATTTTAGCTATCCTGGGCTTTTTGTTTTTCCATATGTGCTGTGTAACTCCTTCAGCCAATAGCCTTTAAAATACTGGCCCACTTTGGGCATGATCTCATATACTATGAATGCAGATGAAAAGCATGCATGGGTCTCTTGGCTGCTGGATTTGGTTCCAGTTCCCTACTCATGCAGAGGATTGCTGATCACTGTTTTTTTCTGTGAGTCTACCCCAAAATAAATAAACCTTTATTATATTCCAATTTTGGGCTAGTGTGGGACTATTTTATTATAAATTGCAACACGTATAAAGTTGAATATTGTTCTTTTGAGATCTGTGAAGAATTGTGTTGGGATTTTAATGGGGATTGCTTTGAATCTGTAGATTGTTTTTGGTAAGATTGCTATTTTTGTTATGTTAATTCTACCTGTCCAAAAGCATGGGAGATCTTTCCATTTTCTTACATCTTCTTCAATTTCTTTCTTTAAAGACTTAAAGTTCTTGTCATACATGTTTTTCACTTGTTTAGTTAAATACCCTGAAATATTTTATATTATTTGTGGCTATTATAAAGGGCGATGTTTCTCTGATTTCTTTCTCAGTTCATTTATCATTTGTTTATAGGAAGGCTACTGATTTTTTTTGAGTTAATTTTGTATCCTGCCACAGTACTGAAGGTGTTTGTCAGCTGTAGGAGTTCAGGTGGAATTTTTGGGGTCACTTATGTATACTATCATATCATATGCAAACCACAAAAGTTTGACTTCTTCCTTTCTAGTTTGTATCCCATTGATCTCCTTTTATTGTCTTATTCTAGCTAAAATGTCAAGTACTGTATTGAACAGATATGGAGAGAGTGGACAGCCTTGTCTTGTTCCTGATTTTAGTGGAATTTCTTTGAGTTTCTCTCTATTTAATTTGATGTTGACTGTAAGCTTGCTATATATTGTTTTTATTATGTTTACAGTAGCTTTTCTATATACCAATAATGAGTAATTATTGGTATATAGAAAATAATGTTAAGGAAGAAACTAGACAAACAATCCTATTTTAACAGCTTTAAAAACCACTAAATATATGGGAACAAGCTCAATTAAAGAAGTGGAAAACTGGCCTGGGAGGTGGTGGTGCACACCTTTAATACTAGCACTCAGGAGGCAGAGGCAGGTGGATCTCTGTGAGTTTGAGGCCCACCTGGGTCTACAAAAGCTAGTTCCAGGACAGATAGGACTGTTATGTAGAGAAACCCTGTCTCCAAAAGAATGGAAAACCCATATAAGAAGAAAATTAAACAAATAAAAGACACTAGTGCTGTAGGAAATCCTACAGCCAATAGCCTTTAAGTTACCCACCCACTTGGGCGTGACCTCTTATACTATAAATGCCCATGTGAAGCATGCCATTCCCTGTCTCTTCCGGCTCCGGCTGCCGGATTTGGTTCCTGTTTCTCATCCATGCAGAAAACTGTGATCTGTGAGTCTACCCCTAAATAAATACCCCTTTATTGTACTCAATTCTGAGCTAATGTGGGATTTCTTTTTAGCGTTTATCTTCACACTATAAGGTGGAAAAACTGCCCACATTTGTGGATTGAAAAAATTAATGTACTGGAAACAAATATATTACTAATCTAAAGATTCAGTACAATCCCCATAAAAATTCTGACGTCATTTTTTCACAGAACTAGAATAAACAGTAGTAAAATTTATGTGGAACCATTAAGAGTCCCACAGTACTGAACAATGCTGAAAGTATCACAATGCTTGGTTTCAAGATATACTACAAAGTCATAATAACAAAAACAGCATGGTATTGGTACAAAATAGACATGGAGACCAATGAATGATCCAGAATAAAACCCACACAGTTACAGCCACCTGATATTTGACAAACATGTCAAAAACATACATTGGAAAAAAGTCAGACTCCTTAACAAATTATATTGGGAAATCTTGATATCTACATGTATAGGAATGACATCAGTCTAAGGGCTTGTGAAATTTTGCAATGGTGGAGGTGTTTGAATGCAAGTGGACACAAACCTGATGGCATGAATTTGATTCCTCGACCCCAAAGTGATCTGGAGAGAATCTACTCCTGAAAGTTGGCCTGTGACATCCACATGTGTGCCATGGCAGTTGGGTACCTCCACCCATTCACGTTCAGGCATCCATGGGTACGTGTATGTGCATGGTTGTGTATATACACCCAATTAATAAAAGATAAAAATCAATCCAAATGGGCCAAAGTCAAAGGCATATGAGTCTTGTTTAACTTTTATAGGAAGACAGAAAACATTTAACTGTACACACATGGGTGAGGACATTTTGGAAAGAACTTCCATAGCTCAGGAAATAACATCAAACACTGACAGGTGGGGTTACTTGAAATTCAAAATTGCACAACAAAGGGAGAAGTCAACTGAGTGAAGAGAGTAATATTTGCTAGCCATATACCTGACAGAGGAGTGATACCCAGACTTCATAAAGAACCCCAAAGACAAATACTGAAGACTCAACCTCAAAAGTAAGCAGCACATTAAATAAGTAGACTAATGAAATGAAAAGATAGTTTCAAGAAAAAGTACAAACGGCCAATAAACATTTGTAAAAGTGTCCATCAACAGATGAATAAGCAAGATATGGTATATACACACAGTAGAGATTTTTTTGGCCCTAAAAGGAAGGTAGTTATGTCATATGCTAGGAAATGGATGAAACTAGAGATAATCATATTAAGTCAATCATACTTGGAGAAATAAACATTATGTTTTTTCTTATTTATGGATCCTAAATGTTATATAGACTCATTACACTATATATGCACACATACACATTCACACTCACACACACACTCAGACACTCACACAAATACACGCACACTCATACATGTGCACATCTGATATGGAAGTAGAGTAGAATAGGAAGGAAACTATTGGGGGGTGGACAAGAGGGAGGTTCCACAAAGGGGAAGCAGCAGAGTGTTGAATAAGGTCAGGGAACATGATATACTTGAAATACATTGTCTATGAAACCCATCACAATATATAATGAACACATGCCAATAAAAACAGAAAGGATAGTTTTTAAAGTGGTGGTTATCATTACACAATGTACTCACAGATCCAAACATCAGCATCATGTTGTACCCAATCATATTTATAGTTTTTATGAGTTGGTCAAAAGAGCAACAATAGTAAAGGCAAAAAATTTAAAATCTTTCTACAGCTCTGTTCTTAACTTCAGAAATTCAATGCCTTCTGGAAACTTCCAAGAACATCTGCTCCCTTTCTGACCTTTAATTTAGGCTTGTCCTCCAGACACCAGCCTGAGGGTGAGCTCCAGAGATGAGCGTTTCTGCATCCAGGAGGCTCACTGGAGAGGGAGGTCACACAGCACCCACTCTTGTCTCCTCTGCTGCCCTTCTGGAACTGTCAATGTTTGTCAACTTGGGTGATGACATCCTTGTCCTGCAGGGACATGCCTATCTCTTCTCAGCTTCCCTAACTCAGCTCTAACATCACATAGACATGCCTGGGTTGTCTTCTGTAGAAGCAGCCGGGGCTTTGATAAATACCCTAGATTGAGGAGGAATATGGAGTCAGATTCTCAGCATAAATCAGGCAAAAACGTGAAGGTTGAAGGTGACAGCCCAGTGAACTGGTGCCTTTAACTCCCTGCAGATTCCTAATTTGGTTACCATAGTCTGTCAGGGCAGAGTTCATGCGGCCGGGACAGAATGACTCACCCTTGGGATCTTCATTGTGCCCGATTTACCAGGAGGAAGCCCTGAAGGGATAATCATTGCCTGAACGGAGTAAGAATAGGGTTCCTGAGTTTGTTGTGAACAAACTCCTGGCTCCTTACCGCCCTGTCCACCACCTCTGTCTGTCTCCATGACTTCCTGATTCACTTGGTCTTGGACCTTGTGTGGAATAGTCCATGGCTTCTTCCTGGTCCTGCTGTGTCCTGCAATCTTTCCTTAGTCAGACTGGCCTTGGACTCTCCCCTCCCACAGGCAGCTAGAGAGTCCTCCCCTGACCGGTCAGAACTACATTGCTGGAGACAATTACTGAACGGCCTATAAAAATACATACAGAGGTTTAGAGAGGTATCGTGTTGCATGCTTAATATTTTACCAGCAATAAATCCAAGCCTTCCCTCTTGAGTAGATGTCAACTCTATAAATTAGGAGACTGTTTTGAAGGGGGAAGATTTCATAGGCCCCAGGTTCCCCACAATCAGATCATATTTCAAGTGCTGTATCGGAGTTATACTGAAGCCTTCAGGGGAAGTTGTTCTCAGAGAGTTGAGATGTGGGGTCCCCATCTACTTCTTACAACACCCCTGGGCATAGTCAACGTGCATACTTATACTGGACTCTGCTGGAATTCAGACCAGTACCTCCTCTCGGGTACCAGGAAGGACCATCCAGCTGGGTGTCAGGCAGGTTGAGTGGGAGGGTGGTTTGCTAGCACAGCCTCTCTGTCTCCCTAATGGGTTTATCCTATAGGGGAGCTGCAGAAGAGGAGACCATGGGCTGGCAGCTGGTCTAACACCTGGCCCTCGTCAGCCATTCCCTTCTCTCTCCTGGGCATTGTAAGTCTCAGGGACGTTGGTAGACTTTAGAATTAGCTTAGTCTCCTAGTCCATCCATGAACTCTTCTTCTTGGGGACCCCAGAAACTTCATGGTAGCCCTATTTGGGAAGAACCCACAGGATGGGGACAAGAATGTGGCCTGTGTGGGGTTAGGATATCTCAAATGAGAATACTGATGTGGGAGACAGTCTTTTCATTAATCTCCAGTGCAAGCTTCTGCTCTGATGAAGCGGGGTCCTCACTCCAGAAAAGAATGAAGACTGTCCTGTTGGGGGGATATTTGATCATACTGTCAACCCTGAGTTTGCATTTGCATTAATTAAATAAAATTAACCTGGAGTCAGGAGGCTGAGTTAGCAACTAGTTTACAGAAAGTGATCATGGAGCATCAGAGGGCATCTGGGAGAGATGGAGAGACACACTGGAAGTAGTAGGGAGGGATTTGTAGTGGTGTATTTTTGTTTGTTTGTTTGGCAGAGGGGAAGGCCGCTCTTTTTAGGAGATGCGAGCAAGGAGAGAAGGTTAGCAAGTTGCTACTCAACCTCTCTGAGCCAGCAGAGCTTTGCCCCAGCCTTTGAATCTTGACTCTTATTTATAAATAAAACGATAGAGATTTAGTTAAAGCTGCCTTTAGCTGCAGCAGCAGGGCCAGTGCCTGCAAGAACAGAATTCCCACCAGGCTGAAACCTGAGTGGCCAGACCTCTGCCAGAGAAGTGTGTCAGTAACTGCAAAGTCACAAATTCTGGCTAATGTGGTAGTAGGTTAAGGTGCAGTCAATGTGCTAAAGTTAGGACAGCATTGTCCCAGGCCCCAAGGATTATGGACACCAAGTTCTTCACACACTCTTCTCGTGTGCAGGGAGGGGATAGTCAAATGACCATTTATTCTGATCTAGACATCGAAGAAACTAGCAATTTTATTTATATTTTGAGAATTTTGTGTGAATTTGCATCAATTCCCCCTTCCTATCTTCTCTCCAAATTCCCTTGTGCCATTTTCATTTTTCTCAAATTTATGAACTCTTATTTTTAAACACACACACACACACACACACACACACACACACACACACACACACACACGTACTGATGTACACACACAAAATTAACCCATTGAGTTCTTTCAGCCTTGGTCATATGTATGTTTAGGGCTGTGACTCGGCTAGTCCCTGGAGAAGACCGATTCTCTCTCTTTTACCAATCACCATTCCTTGCCTATAGCTCTTCACCTTGGTAGTTTGGATGAATCTAGGAATTTGTCTGTTTTTTTTCCTCATATTTTTGAGCTTAAGGTTTTTAACTTTAAAAGCTTAGTGGTTTTTGAAGTATCTTTTACATTGTTTGGAACTTTGTTGCTATATGCTGTAATGTTTCCCTATTCATTTTTGATTCTGCTACTTGGTGTCGTCTCTATCTTCCTTTGTTTATTTGGGCCAAGGTTTGTCCATCTCGTTTATTTATCTTTTTAAGGAACCAGCTTTAGCTTTATTGACTCTTTGTATTGTTTTCATTCTTTATTTCATTTTCCTCTGATTTCTATTGTTTCTTGCTGCCCGTAAGATTTGGGTTAACTTGATCTTGTTTTTTCCCAAATTCTTGAATTGTACCATTAAGCTATTTGTTTGTGCTCTGATTATTTTTTAATGTAGTAGCTTAGAGCTTTGAATTCCCTCTCAGGATTGTTTTAAATGTATCTTAGAGGTTTTGATGTTTTGGGTTTTTATTTTTATTTAGTGCCAGGATTTTTTCCTTTGCATTCTTTCTTGGTTCATTCTTTGATCCATTTATCACTTAGCAGTTGTTGCTTAATCTCCATGAATGTGTATAATTACTGTGGATTGATTTGCTGTTGATTGTATGTTTTATTGCATTGTGGTCAGATAGGATACATAGAGTTTTTTTTCAGTTTTCTGGGATTATTAACACTGATTTTGTGTCTGAGGATGTGCTCTAGTTTATAGAAGCTTCCAGGGACTGCTGAGCAGAATGTGCATTCTTTGGTGTTTGTGTGAAGAATTCTGTAGATACCTGTCAGGTTCATTTGCTGTAAGATGCCATTTAATTCTGAGATTTCTCTGTTTATTTTTGTCCAGATGACCTGTTGTTTGGGGAAAGTGTGGTATTAAAATCATCTATTACTGACTTGGATTTAATCTGTGTCTTTAAATAGTTTACTTTTTATGAAATTGGGTACACCAGAGTTTGGTGTGTATGTGTTTGGGACTGTAATGTATTTTGATTAATTTCCCCTTGATTAAAATGAACTGCTTATCTCTCTCTGTTCTGGTTGGTTTTAGTTTGAAGTCTATTTTGTTAAATATTAAGATAGTGACACCTACTAGCTTTTGATCCTATTTACTTAGAATAGTTTTTTTCCATCTCTTCATTTTTAAGTAGCTCCTATATTTCAAAGTAATATGAGTTCTTGTAGACAATAAAGATAGAAGATTTTTTTTCTTAATCCATTTAACTAAACTGTTTTTTTCGATTGTGAAATTAAAGCCATCAGTGTATAAAGTTATTGAAAAATGTGTGTTGCTTGCTATTATTTTTTCTGTTTATGTTATTTTTTTCCGTTTTGCTTCCACAATTGTAGCTTCATTTGCTTGCTTTCTATAGTCCCTTGTCTATCTTGTTTCCCTCTTCAGTCTAAAGTATAGATCCCAGTATTCTCTCTAGGGTCGGCTTGATGGACATGAATTCTTTTAGCTTGTTTAAGTCATGAAAAGTTTTTCTTTATCATCCAACTATGACAGATAGTTTTGCTGAGTAAAGTAATCTGTGTTTGAATCTTTGGCTTTTAGAACTTGAAGTGCATTGGTGTAGGCTCTTGTGGCTTTTAAAGATTCCATCGAGAGAAATAATTAGTATTCTGATGGGTTTTCCTCTATGTGTGACATTTATTTTCTCTCTTGCTGCTTGCAGTAAGTGCCTTCTCCTTGTTCTGTATATTTAAAATTGTAACTATAATATTCCATAGGGAGTTTCTTTTCTGGTCCTGTCTATTTGGTGTTTGTTCTTTGTTTCTTGTACTTGTATGGATATGTCTTTCCTTAATTTGGGGAACGTTTTCTTCTATGACCATGTTGAAAATCTGGTCTGTGACATTGATCAGGAAGTCTTCTCCTTTTTCTGTGTCTTTAATTCAAAGGTTTGATCATTTCATGATGTCCCATTGTTCTTGCACGTGCCTTTCATTAACTGTTCTACATTCTTTGTGTGAGTGATCACATTCTATTCTATCTTTCTTACTTGGCACCCTTGAGTTTTCTAATTGTGTTAGTAAGTCTTTCAATTCCATATTCATTTCATCTTGAGCTCTCATAGTACTAATAAAAAAAACCCAAAGACAGATATTGGGGTTCAGCCTGAAGATCAGAAAAACAAAGCAGCCAACTACTAGAGAGCTCTTACATCTATGAAATCTTCAGAATGAAAGAGAACAAGTCCCTGTTTCATCCCACCTTACATTCCTCTCTAGTACTGGGACTAAGTTCATGCCCGTCCCCCTCCCCTGCATCTCTATGATTGACTACTGTGGCTGCTGGGATTAAAGGTGTGTGCCACCACTGCCTGGCCTGTATGGCTGACTAGTATGAATGCTTTGTGGTCTGTTCTTCAGGCAAGCTTTATTAATTAAAATACAAATGAAATATCAATACAAGCCCTCTTCAATATTTCTACCTGTTTACAGAATTTAGTTTTCAAACCTTGAACTGTCCTCTTTATTTCTTTCAGCCATTTATTTGTGTTTTCTTGGCCATTACTCAAGCATTGATTTTTACCCTCTGTACATTGATTGAGCTATTTTTCATGTCTTTTAAAAGCTCATTGTCTTCACTGACCTGCATGAGGCTAGTTCTGTTTGTCTATTTAGTCACCCCACACTTTTATGGAGCAGGCCACTGGCTATCAAATACTTGGGGGATCAGAATAACCACACAAATATTCTAAAACACCCACATCCAGGACCTGGCTGATGTGGAAGAGCCTGAGGCTCTGTGGCCTTTATGATCTTCCAGGTGAGATAGATATATCAAAGCATGACCAGGCATTCATTACTAATGTGTCTGTGGGAGCAGGCTGGTCACCTGTGCACATAGAATTGTAGCCAGACGCTTAGAACAGCATAGATTTGAGTTCCACTGTCTTTTTTAGGGCCCAATTCAGACTGTCAACCCCAGCTGTCTGCAAAGATCCTGTGAAGAGTTCAAAACTGATCACGCTCTGTTTTACTTTGGCTGGTCTGGGGAGAATGCTGGCTTCAGTATTGTTACAGCTCTCGGGTCTTTAGGACATGTGGGCAGGGTTTGGGCTCATCAGAACACCTGATCCATGTAGATATTCTAAATTTTTTATGTTCTCTTGTTTTGTGTGTGTGTGTGTGTGTGTGTGTGTGTGTGGTGCCACGGAATCAAATGCTAGGCTTCATGAATGCCAAGCAAGTGCTTTGGTTTTAAATGTTACATTTTCTGAGGTGTTACTTGGAAAGACAAAAGACTATATTCTTTGTTGTTGTTGTTGTTTTTGTTTGTTTGTGTGTTTTGTTTTGTTTTTCGAGACAGGATTTCTCTGTAGCTTTGGAGCCTGTCCTGGAACTAGCTCTTGTAGACCAGGCTGGCCTTCAACTCACAGAGGTCCACCTTCTTCTACCTCCAGAATGCTGGGGTTAAAGGCGTGCACCACTATTGCCTGGCTAAGACTATACTCTTTACCCTACACTTTGAGACTGAACCAAAAGTCCTGGGCGTGGTAATCATGCCTGCCTCCCACAGTTATCCTGAGGAAGATTCCATTATGGAAGATAGATGGTATTCCCTACATGTTAGGGATATATATGCACACATATGCAGCATCCACAGGTATATTAGCACACACACAGATAGAGGAGGCCTGCTTCAACGAATGGACAAACTCCCACAAGCTCTACCCAAGGCCCAGGAGCAGCCTGCCGTCAGAGAGGTTGTGGGTAATAATACAGCTTCAGCATGACTCATTCTGAGTTCAAAGCCCTCTTACCCAGGATGACAGTTCCACGTATCTGTGTGGTAACACCCTTGTGTTTAAAATGTGTTTGTGGTCCTTGGCTCCTGTGGAGAGCTGTTTTCATAGGCAGCATTCAATTTTCCACCTGTTATTGTGCATTTGCATCCCCAGGGGCTGAGGCTGGGGGAAAGTCCGAGAGCAAAGGAAGCGGTATTTTCTAAATGAAGCAGACGTGCTCAGAAGGCAGTACAGCATGGGGCTCGCCAATGGCATAGAGGGCCCTGGAGGTTTGTTGACATGCTGACCTCCCCGAGGCCACACCCTCAGCCTTTCGACTCTAGTGGACTTCCTTTGTGTACTGGCCTCGGAGCTGAGAGCAGAATTGAAGGTTGTCTAGGAGCCAGAGGAGAGCATCCACAGTCACTCTGGAGACTGCGCCACAGCGCAGAGCCAACATCAAGGCTCGTGTTGTTCATAGCTGATGTTCTGTTCATGCGGCTCTGTCTTTTCATTCACGAGTCCCGTGGAATCATCATGGTTTCCATAGTGACAGGCCAGGATGAGGAAGAATGGGCTCTGACCCTTATTTGGGCTGATGGAAGGCTGCAGTGTAGGCTGATCAGTGACTGGGAAACTCTGTTCGTGTCTGTGCCATGGTGGCTTTTTACTGAGACCTGCTCTCACAGGATGTTACCTTGGGACAATAGTTACACAACAGGAATGGTAGCTAAGGCCACCCACCCCCCTCAATCCGGTCTCAGCTCTCTTCTTACGCTCAGAGCCATTGAAGTGGAGAACCATCTCCTCTTCAATTATGTTCTCAGTCCAGATCGGGTGATATGGTGTAGAGACCTTATTACTAGGGTACCGGGCTATTCTTTATTTTGTGTCCCAGGTTGATACCAGGATTAAAAAGAATTGGTGATTTTGGGCTGGCAAGATGACTTGGTGGGTAACGGGGTTTGATGCCATCCATGTCTGATGACCTGACCTTGATTCCTCGAACCCATGTGTTAGAAGGAGGGAGGAGCGACTCCCTGGAGCTGTCCTCTGACTTCTGCACTAGCACTCAAGTGCAAGCACACATAAACAGCAATGTGAAAAAAATTGGTGATGCCATATTTTCTTTACTAAAGCAGCCACTGTCAAAATGACTCACCCCGAGGCTGTGCTGCACAATCCCCCAATGAGGAGTATTTTTCCTGATGAGGTAGAATTTACATTTATTTCCCTACAGTTGACACTCCTTTAAGCCCATGTGTGTTCTTACTAGACACTATCACATGAGGACCGAACAAAGGATGGGCTTCATACTGGTAAACAAGTTAAAATGCAGCGGGAGTTTTATTAAGTTATATTTGACACAAATAGAAGACTAGCTTCATGGATTGCCACCCCTTTATCCCTTAAAGACAAATATTGCCCAAATATTTACGTTCTCCACCAGGGAAAGAACACAAAAACAGAACCTTTTGTTTTGGTGTTTCAATAGTCTCATGTAGTGAGTTTAACTCAATGATGGTTTAAGCATCCCTTTTCCCCATTGAGTACAAGCATCAGCAGTGTTCCATCTGAAAGGTTCTTGCCCTTGGATACCTTTGTTTCCTACCAGCCAGCTCTCCTGGGCATCTGCTTTTCAAGTTAAATGTAAGGGCTTTAGAACTGTCTTCCAAAGAATGGTTATGCCTTTTCTGTTTGGAGAATTGTCAAAAAGAACAAAAAGCTAAAACTTGGAGCCAGAGCTAAGCTGCAGGGGAGCAGCCGTGAGTTCCACTGGAGATTTGGGGAGTGGAGCGGTGAATGGTGGTATTTGTGAGGAGTGAATTTCACTAGGCCACAGAGGCTTTACCTGGAGGGAGGAACTAGCATTACGTCACCCAAGCTGAGACTGTTTTGTGCCAGGAACACAGTGAGGGTGCTAACAGGGAGCAGAGAGTGTCAACAAGAAGCCAATGAGTCACCATAGGTTGGGACAAAGCACGCAGAAGAGACAGAGTACAGGGACAGAGGATAAGGTGACAGAGGACTAGTTTAGACATGGTGTCACAAGGTCTCACTTGGAGGTGGCAGCGGAGCTGATCATAACTGCAAATCGTGATTGTGAACTCTTGGGCTGAAACCAGTGTTGGAAGTGACTAGGGTACACACACTCATCACAGATGTGGAGATGTGGGGAAAGAGCACACCGCACTGGGTCAGGGGCAAAGCCATGGCTAGGATCTAGGGGACTGGAAACCCTGGGGCTCATCTGTCATACAAGTCAGATTCTCAGGGTTAGCAGCTTGCTCCGTTATCACGCAGGGGAGCACGAGGTTCTGCACACCTGGTTTCTGAGATAGCGGAAACAAAGGTCAAGTCATGAATTCCGTTGGGAACCCAATTTTCGTCACTGGCATATTACATTGGTTTCAAATTAGATGGCTATCAAGCCGTTTTGGCTTTGGATTGACTTGATTCAGCCAAGGAATTAGCTCACCTCCTGATCTGAAAGATGAGAAGTTGAGTGGTGGATGCAGGCTGAGGCTTGCAGAAATCTTTTCAGGAGCAGGTGGCTTTGCTAGCAGGGCTATGGTTTAACTATGTTGAAGACTTGATCTCCAGATGGTGGTACCACTGAGAGGTGATTGGATAAGGAGGATGCTATCTACACCAATGGGCTAATCTGGTCATGAGGTCATAGCTGAACGGGAAGTAGGTCATTGGAGAGGTGATTTTTGAAGGCTTTCTTTGTCCCCAGACATTTCTTTGTTCTTGTTCTCTGCTCCCTGGATGCCTCATGTGAACAGCTTTCCTCCATATATTCTTCTGCCATGATGTCTACGTCACCGCAGGCCTAATAACAATGGAATCATGGGGTGATAACGCTGAAACCTCTCATCCTTTAAGTTGATTTTCCCAGATATTTTGTCCCAGCCTCACGAGGGCCACCACAGTGAGCTCTGCATTCTAGGCTTCCTCTGTCCTTGTCCTAAAGAGAATACTAGAGTGGACCCATCACGCTGGGTTTCCCGATGTCAGAAACAGATGCTTGCATCTGAGCCTGTAATTGTGTCTTTTCTGTTTTCTATTTTTTTTAAACTTAGCATACAAAGTAATGGATTTCATTATGGAATTTCACACACATACATGCCCATGTGTACACATGTGCACACACACAAAATTACAATTACTTTAGGTTCTTATCACCTCCCTCAGCCTTCTTCAATCAATGCTCGTCTCATTCATCCATACAAAGGATTCCTACTCTGGCCACTTCTGAGTATGCACAGAAAAGATCATTAAGTCAACATGCTACAGCAATGTTTACACAACCATATCTAATTCCTGTACTAGTCACCATACCAAGATACAGAACCAGCAGATTCCAGTTAAAGCAAAGGATAGCGAAAATGTGACACATGTAAACAATGAAATTTTATTCAGTCAAAAAAGGAGAATGAAACATGGCCTACTTGGGAAAATGAATGGACCAGAGACCATTATGTGAAGCAAAATAAGAAAGACAAAAAAAGACAAAGGTCATATTTTCTTTCATAGAAATAATCTAAAATTGAACTTACATACACACACACAATAAAAGAGGAAGAAGACATTCAAAGGGAGAAAGTTGTAGAAGAAAACAGAAGGCAATGGATATGTGTGTCATGAAGGAAACAAATGGCACAAATGCTAGTGAAAATAAGGGTAGGTGGCACTTATATGCTGCTGATATTAAGGTAAACTGGTGACCCCAGCATGGAAATCAGGACAGAGGTTTCTTAAGAAACGAAAACTAGAACTACTGTCCTGATGGTAATGTTTCTGACCGTGGGTGAGATGGAATTCCAAAGCAGTTTCAATTTGAATGTCCCTGATGGCTAGGGATGTTGAACAACTTCCAAAATACTTATTGATAATTTATACTTCATCTTTTGAGAAGTTAATACAATTGTTTTGCTGTTTAAATTTTGGGATTCATTGTAGGTGCCAAAGATTTTTTTCCCAATCTTTATCTCGAGCTTTGTAATTACTTATAAGGCCATATATAGAGGCTTGGGCATTATATGCAAGAGGCTGGAAGGGAGAACCATAGTGGTGGCTGGGATGGAAAGGACCCCCACAGCCTAGGATCTTCACCCACCCCACCCTCCAGGGATGGCTAAAGTGAGGCATGAAAGGCAAAGGGAAACTGTATTGAGTCTACTTTTGGTATCCCTGGGCTTCCTTTGCTAACGCTGGTCTCCATCTCAGGTTCAAGGTTTGCTTTGTAGACACATCAGCAAGTTCCATGGCAGGTGCAGAGCTAAGTTCAAATCTGGTCTTTTCAAAGAAAACCCTAGACTAGAGTAGACTCTTAAAGCCACTTGGAGGTCGATGCATCTTACCTAGAGATGAGATGCTCTAAGGGGTAAGGACTATAATGCAAAGGACCAAAACTCAACAGATGCATCTTGTACCAGCTTTCCCAGGCATCGTTTGGATTCAGATGGAGCATGCAACAATAAGTAAAGGGAAGATATAAAGATATCAGAGTGACCAGTGCAGCCCAGAATGTAACGATGATATCACAGAAGGTCACAGACCTGTGCCTTCCAGGCCAGCAATGCCCTCTTCTAACATGCTAAATGAGAACTGGCTGACGTGAAAGTGTTGTCCATGAGACATACAAAGCAAAGACTACCAAACAGGACAAGTGTCTGGATATCTGCTGAGTCTAAGACCCTGTAAATCAGAACCACAGATGCCAAGCGTGAGTGAAAGAGGCATGTTGGCGATGGTTCTGTGGGCCCATTGGAAAGTTTGGAATAATTTGCCCAATGCATAGTGTTAAACAGGTGGCTGTAGAATTGTCTTTTTGTTGATGAAGAATGACTTATGTAGGAGGACACAGGGCAAAGTTGGGAACAGAGAACACAGGAGTCAACTGAAGAATTGGAAACCATTGTTTTGACCTGGAGGTGGACAGATAAAGATGTACTTATTAATTTAGATAGACCTATGTATATTATGATTAGACTAGGAGATCAGATGGGATGCATATCTAGTTTCCACATCTCTACTGAGCAGCAGTATGGTGCAGTGGGTGGTGTCCAGTATTGTGACAATGCCTCCACTTGAAGGCTGTGTGACACAGGACCAGATCCTGAGACCTACACGAATGGACCTAGATATGAATAGAGCCCACAGTCCCTATACTGCCTGCCTAGCTGTTGTTCATGGACTGCCTGGAACAGAGCCAGCTCCCCAGTGCCTCAGTGCAGGGAATGTCCACGCAGAGGGTGGTTGGAAGGCTCCAATCTAGGAAGGAGTTTGGACTTCGAATTTTAGAGCCCCCTTGTCCACTGTGATGTGGCATGATTCTGCACAGCTACGTTTAGCCACTGATAACTCTGTGGGGAAGAGAAAGAGTTAAAAGGCATTGCTTCCCTGATGCCTGCTCCATGCACATGGCGCTTCCACACAGCAGCTGACAGACACCGGTGCAGCACGTGTCAGCAGCACTGTGGGAACCGCAGACTGGTCTGCTAGTCACGTGTGGTGGCCAGCTCTTTCCATGTGCCGAATTTGATTAAATAACCCAAAATGCCTGACACACAAGTGCCTCTGTGCTTTAACCAGTTACTAGTTTATGTTTTGCTTTTAAGAGAAAGCGGCCTTTGGAGATAAGGGAAGTAAATTTGGTCACAATTTACTGTCATTCAAAAGCTGTTGTAAAACAAGGCTAATTAGAGAAGCTGGTGGCGGTTAATTAAACTGGTTGAGTTACTGCTATATCATCCCTGCTCTCAACAAAAAATCGCCCTCAGCTTAGACAGGTGCTGGCAGGAGGAGAAAAAAAAAAGCCCAGTTATTTAGAAAGTGAATTTTTAGATTCTGGATTTATGTTAAAAAGAGACACATCTTGAAATTCTGTGGAAATTGCATCACACCTGGTACCTGATATTCTACAGTCAGGGCCAACGAACCCACAGATTAAAAGGAGACCCGGGCTCTCTTGGGTCTAACATAGAACTTCCAAGAAGTTTGACGTTAATGTAAACAGAGTCTTATTAACAAGAATATGGGTGAGTTTGCCCCAAATTTCACTTAGAAGAGATTGAAGACTATTTCAAACCACTTCTTCAGGATTTTACTGGTACTCCCCTTGGGAACAGCACTGGCTTAGAGTGGTCCTGGGACTTGTTTTGTAGTTTCTGAAATAATTCCCCCAAACTCCAACTTTTGCATATGATATGGAGCACAGAACCTGTGTGTTGTTAGTGGAGTCACAGACCTAGCCAGGACAGTTCCACCTTTTAAATTTTTGGCAAAGCAGACATTGAAAGTTCCTGATATTCTTGTACTGACCAGCTTGACTTCTTGGAAATTACTGTTTCATCTTGATTCTTTGAAATGAATGCTGAACAAACTTGCTAAATACCCATGTTCTGCATCTTTGTTTACCCCTGTGGGAAGAAAAAACAGAAGCACATGCTGCTTTAAAAATCCTCAATGGCTGGGGGAAAACTTTGGAGCCACAAAATGATTTGATATGTTAACCAAAACAAGCTTTGAAATTGTGTTTCCTGTCACAGCAGTAAACATGAGCCAGTCTGTGGCTTATCTTAGCTGTTACAGCCACTGGAAGATCCAGCTAATATAAAATAGACGTAAGAACGATGCTGTGTGAGGGCATTGAGACTGAGATTGCTGCTCTTTCAACTAAAGGCTGGAATCCCAGGTTCTGGCCCCACCAAGCTGAGGTCCCAGCTCAGTGTTCTGGTCAGAGACCATATCCCATGTTCCTCTCGCCTCAGGGATGATTGCACAAGTAGTTGTTAGAAATATTGTGGTGTGGCCTTTAAAGGTGTCTATGCCACATGCATTTGAAGTTAGCAGGCGTTATGAACTTAGATGGGGAGTTTATGCCTGTCTTTAATAGGAAAGGGTGCTCCTGTGTTTTGTTTCAGTAATTACTGTCAAGCTACAGTGTGATGAAGTAAGTGTATATAGTTTGTTCCAGTTCTGCCTCCCCTCCCCTAGCAGCCTCCACCAAATTGAAATGAAGAACAAGGAACAAATAGACCTCTCTCTTCTTAGTGCCCCAGTCATTGTTAACTTACTACAGTGCAGCATATAAGGTTCTGGGACTCAGCAAATGGGAAAGATTCAGAAATTGGAGTTCTCTACCTTCCTTCATTTTAGTTTGTTGTTTGGTTCCAGTTGTGGAAAATGAGAGTCTACAGTGAAGACAAGGCACGACATCCATGGTCAGGGTTACACACAGCATCCACGGTCAGGGTTGCACACAGCATCCACAGTCAGGGTTGCACACAACATCCATGGTCAGGGTTGCACACAGCATCCATGGTGAGGGTTGCACACAACATCCGTGGTGAGGGTTGTACACTGCATCCACGGTCAGGATTGCACACAGCATCCATGGTCAGGGTTGCACACAACATACATGATCAGCGTTTCACACAGCATTGATGGTCAGGGTTGCACACAGCATCCATGGTCAGGGTTGCACACATCATCCATGGCCAGAGTTGTACACAGCATATGTGGTTGGGGCTGCACACAGCATTCGTGGTCAGGGTTGCACACAGCATCCATGGTCAGGGTTCACATAGCATACATGGTCAGGATTGTACACAGCATCCGTGGTCAGGGTTGTACACAGCATCCATGGTCAGGGCTTCACACAGCACACATTGCCAGGGTTGCGCACAGCATGCGTGTTTGGGGTTGGAGCACTGTGGGGGATGGTTTCTAGGTCAGTGCTAAGTCTTGCTCTTCCTGTTGTAAGTACAGAAAATCCCTGGTTTAAGACAGCATGATGCATGACTTCCTACTTCACATGGTGAGAAAGCCATATACACTTAGTAGAAGCCATACCTTATGCTTCTGATTTTTCCTCAGGCTAGTACTGTGTGGAGCCATCTGCAAAGGTTAAACTTAACCTTTTAGTAAGTCAAGAGACAAATTAAATGCCGACATTGCTAAGATCTACAATATGATAGGTATTTGAGAAAGAGCTGGAGAGACCACGTTCACATCATTATGTGTTGTATTTTATTGTTGTTTTTTATTGTTAACTCTTCCAGTGCCTGATTTATAGTTTCACTTTGTCCGAAGTATAAGTAGAAATTGTAGACAAGGATTTGTGACTCCAGACAAGCACTGGGTTCTCGAAACACATCCCCTCAAGGATAATGGTGACCTCTGCATTAGGATAGAGGGTTCTTGACTTGATGCTGAGGATCCTGGGGTAAACTGTCCTTCTCTTGAACAACACGGTGAGAGAATTTTCTCCCTTTCAAGGTTCCAGTGGCAAACCAAAGCACAATTCCATCAGAGTTCACTCTGGGGAACCAATAGATTTTATATATCCTTATGCACATGGGTGAGGGGTTACTAATGAGAACATGGGTGACTCCAAAGCAGACACACTGGGGAGTCTTCCTCCAGTGATGATGGCTTCCTTAGAGCCATGTATATGAGCCTCCTTCCCCTCATCTTCCTGAGTCTATAGACTTGAGCCCCTGCGTAAGACCTCAACACCCCATGTAGATAGGGCAGGATACACGGGGCTAAGAGGAGTGACTGGACACTCAGGTGGGGCTCCAGTGGCCCCCACTCGTTCTAGAAGGGAATGCCATCAGTCAACAAGGCGGCTGTAAGGACCTTTCCCACGCAGACACAGCTGGTCTAAGGAAGGCGGACGTTCTGCTGGGAGGATGGTGCTGCGCAATAGCATTCTGTGAGACAGTTTGAAGAGTGTCGGGGGACAGCAGTGCTGCTTCAGAGAGTGTCGTAAATCGTGAAGTCCAGTCACTGTCTGCTGCATTGAACATGCTGCAATTCAGGCCCAGAAATCTCAGTACAGAGAATTATAAAGTTCATTTTCTTATATCCCTCTCCCCTGAGTTGAACTTGTATACACAACCACACAACATGTTCAGTGGCATTTTATTTGTTATTTATTTTTGCTTCCTTTTTTTTTTTTCCGAGATAGAGTTTCTCTATGGATAGCCTGGCTGTCTGAGAACTCTGTAGACCAGGCTGGCCTCTAACTCAGGGATCCCCTACCTCTGCCTTCTGAATGATGGGATTAAAGGTGTGTGCCACCACCCTGAACGATCCTGGTCTTGGCTGTGGCATTTTAAACACTCAAGTGACCTTTGTGCTTGTGTCAGGAGTCCCCTCCAGAGCTCTTACCTGACCTTGTTCACCACCCAATGTTTAACAAGAGCACCAAGACCCAGAGCAAGGGAGTCTGAGGTCATGGCTCAGCCACAGCAGGGTGACTGTGCAGACTGACTTCCTACAGCCAAAGGTGCAAGCTGAAGGGACTGCTGCCAGGGTGGTTGGAGCTGCTGATGACAGAGTCACAGCTCACGGGCTAGGCATTTTGTCTGGATATTTCTATCAAGGTCAGGAATGCCAGTCAACAGCAAATGCAGGAAATTATAAAGGAGCAAGAGCAGCTGACGGTAAAATCCATTCTGAGATGTTTTTAGCAAAACAATCAAGGATCTAGCACTTTCCGGGGTTGAGGGAACCGAAATGGAATATGACTGGCAGCCAACCCCAGCTCTCCCATCTTGCACGTATGCTCTGAGCCATGAGGGATAGTCTAAAAATAATGCATGGAGCCACACGCTTGGCGCTTTTGTTGTTTACTCTGGTCTTTGCAAAGAGTCTTTATCAGAGTTGAGAATTTCCTATTGTTTGTATTTATAGAGTCCTTTATTCTGAAGATGTTAAAGTGTCTATTCCCATTGCTGAGAACTACATGGCCAGGTCTTCTTTGAGGGTAAAGTGGTTGGAGGTGGGTTATAGACTGAGGCTTGGAGGAAGTGAGAAGGTGAGGCCTCTGTTCATTCCTAGGATGGCTGGTGCCCGGTTCTCCGCACTAACTGAAGGGAGACAGTGGCCCTGGAGCAGCTAAGCAACCCTGACAGCCTGAAGATAGTTTTTCTGTGTGTGGCACAGGAAGCCTTTCATTATTCTTCAGAGAATTCATCTGCACAGCAATACAATATTGCAGAGGATTGTAACTTAAACACTGCTGAAAACAAATCCTCTCCAAACTCCTTGAGTTTGATCTCCATGCAATAAAAAACAGATAAACAAGCCTCCCCTGGATTGTCTGGGTGTCATGAGGGCTAATTTGAGACATGACTGTATAGAAAATCTTTCCATATCCCTTGGAGGCTAAGACTCATCAGGAACGGGGCCGAGGCGAGCTGCCCAACGTGCCCCCGCCCCGGGTCTACCACTTGCTGCATTGCAAGGACGAAAGGCTGCACTCTCAGCTGCACACCACAGCCCTTTGCTTTCCTTGATGCCACAGTCATTGGTGAAAGGCCACCAGCTTTTCTGTAAGCGTGAGGTTATCTGAAAATTCAGGAAACAGTTTGATGAGCCTTCACATCTCCTGGTTGGGAGCTCCGGGCCTTCAGCTTGAGGGTGTCTGGCTTGCAAGGGAATACTTGGGGTGTTCTTGTGTCTCCTAACTCTACCTGGGGACCAGTGCCTACACTGGCAGCTCATTTCCCAGCTGTGCCTTCTGGGACCCTGCTCTGTTGAAGCAGTTACATCAAAATGGGCTCCATATCCAGTCTTGTTTAAGGGACCAGGATCCTTCAAACTTTTGCTAGCCTGCCCTTGACATGGAAACAAGTTCATCCCAAGGTTTTGTTAAAAAAAAAATCCTCTTCCACCCGATTCCACTGGCAATTCTGAGAGTGTGATGGAGAGAGCTTCTTAATAATGCAGAGCAAATAGAAGTGGACCAGCGCTCACCCCCGGTGTTGAATGTTACTCTTCAACTACGATGCCTTTAATACTGCTTCATTCTTTTACCCTGACCCCTCCAGCAAAAAATCTCAAATTGCTGCAGTCACCAATTATGGATCTGTTATTACAGCAGACTCTCAACGGGTTCTCATTCCCAAGTTCCTGAGGGCACCTCACGATGGCTATGGACTCACTTCCTCTCTCGGTCCTTTGCGTCTTACGCACTGGGGCTATTTATCTTAATAAAACAATCTGAAATCGCAATTTTACTTAAAACAAAGCAGAAACAGAATGCAGAGGGCGGTGTCGGTGCTCCCTGTAAGGGGCTGTCCCGCCATTGGGCCATATGCTGGGGGTGATGATTTGGAAGAATTCAGCAACTTAAGAACTGAGTCTGCTATAATGATTAATGAAAATTAAAACAGAGGCTATTAAACTGTACCACTTACTCTGTAATTTCGTAAAAATAATCACAAATCATGTCGGGGTGGGGTAAGTGCCAACATGGAAACAATAGTTTTGTTTCAATTATGGGATTAGGGTGATTTTTTTTTTCTTCCACTATTCTCTGATTTCTCTGGAATGTGGGTAATAGAATGGAAACAATGCTCCCCCCCCTTCTTCAGGAATTACATGAGGTAATGATTGTAAGGTGGCTTTCTCTTTGTTTCTACCTTTCTGTTACCTCATTGTATCCGTATGACCTTGTCCTGTCCTGAGGAGTGATGGAGAGGGCCTGGGCCGACCCCCTCCCGCAGCAAGTCACGCTTGTTTTCCTTTTTTTCCTTGTCCTCTGACCATGCCAGCCCAAGCCACCGATGAACTGCTGCAGGAGGCCATCCTTAGGGACTCATCTCGGGTACCATGTGCACCTGCAACGTGAAGGTCTCCATCTTGTTTCCACAGGACTGCACTCCTGTCAGAGACAGTTTTGCTGTGTGACAGCTTATTGGGAAAGGAAATGTCCCAGGAATTTTAGCAGTTCGGCGTGTTACAGGAGTTCACATCTCCTCTCTGACACCCACTCAGATTTCCAGCCGTGGTGGTGGTCCAGCTCTCCGTGGGTCCCGCTGGGATTCCCACTCCGAGTTCTGCAGTCATGCTGGTTTTAGCCTCTTTGTGATGGATGCTTTCCAAGGCTTCAATTTTAAGTTCCTAAATCATTTGTGGAGAAGGAAGAATGGCGTTTGCTTTGTTTGGTGAAGATAAATCAATCATCTTCCCTTTGAGTGAAGGCATCTTTAGATGTCACCTCTCCAGGTGGAGGCTTAGAGGGCCCTGAGTCCCTGAGTCCCCTGCAATCCCGTGCCCAGAATCGGAAAGGCCAGTGCTCTGCTTTGGGGAACTCTGAACACATTTCCTATTTTCCTCCAGGTGTTGTCCAGACCTAGGCAACTGACCATGACAAACATGCCCTATATTCTAGCCTCAACTTAGTGCTGTAAAGGGGCCTTGGAAATATATCCCAGGTACTGACATTAGCATTGGCTTTAGCATGACTTGTACACTAGAGCAGACCACTGGATTCTGTCCAGGGATCCCCGGTAGGGACCCGGCTTAATAAATTAGAGTTCATCCCAGGAAAGAAGATCCTAATTTGTAGAAGGCCAGGTGCATAGCACTGTGTGCCATTTGCACTGAACTGTACCTACGGGTGTGCTAGCTTAGACGTGCACAGAAGGATTTTACACGCAGCGGAGACTGGCAAGTGGAGGAGATGAAAGGCGGAGGGGGAAACATCAGCGTTACCCTGCCCTTCTTCAGCCCCTTCTGAGTCCTTTGTACACGCCTCCAGGCACATCTATTTGCTGGGGGAATAATGTCTACTTGCTGGGAATGCTCAGAGACCTTTCCGTTCGGTTGGATTTCCTCGCGGGACTGCAGCTTTCTCATTTTCATCCATCTGCATTAAAGGGGGAAATAATTTCCATGCCTAGCTCTCGGGCAAGCCCCCTCCCCTTCTCGCTTAAATTGCTTCAGGCTGCTGTGAACGCATTTCAGGTTTTCTTCCTTAACTTCTCAGCTGCGTGTTCTCTGGGGGTTCACTTTGAAATTTTTCTGGCCAAGAACTCGCACTGGCTTTCCCTGCCCCACCTGCAAGAGGTGGCAAGAAATTTAAAATACCATTAGCAGCAAACTTATTTTTTTTTCCCCACAGGAACTTGAGATGTGACATTTCCCTAAACTTTGGCTTTTGGGACGGCGCCTTGAATGTGCTGGGTGTTGAGCAATAGCAGCACCTTGGGTAAGGGGACCTGATGTTGTTTACATGTGACTGGTGTTACTGAGTGCCTAATATAGGCTATATCAGTCAGTCCTTCACACTCAGGGGCAAGAACACCCCCTTTCTTTATTAATCCACATCCCATCACACCTGCTCCCAGAGTTACCCAGAATGCATGCTGGGATCCCCCCCTCACCCTACCCTCACCCCTTCAGTGAGATCACCGGCATCCTGGATCTCGTGGCCGCTGGACATTTAGAAGGTACCTCAGCTACTGCTGCATCCCCTGAGTGCAAGACCCTAATGTCATCCCTAGGACACCGGGCTTGAGGGCTACAGAAATGCGGTCCATTCCAAACCATCAGCCAGATGGAATTCATCCTTCCAGATTTCTTTGTGCTCACGAACAATATGTACAAATGCTATGCACAAATGCACAGGAAGTTTTCTTTCCTTAAACAGAGAAGGAGACAGAGTTTACTTGTGTCATTTGCTCGGCTGTTTAACTCTGACCTTCTCAAGGTCAACCCAAACAGCTCTAGCTCATTCTTGGTAGATTGTCTCATAGTATTTCATAGGCTTTACTGTAATTCACGTTTTAACCTCTTCTTTTCCTTCCTTCTCCTTTTCTCTCTTCTTCCTTTTGTCCTTTTTTTTTCTTCTGTTTTCTACTTTTCCCCCTGCCTTCCTTTTCTTTTCCCTCTATTTTTCCCAGGCCTTGCAAATATTCTCCTACTAAGATCCCTTTATCTTTCAGGCCCCACTGCCGGCCCCACAGGAGACGACAACTGGAAAGAGGCCTCTCTTGAGACACTCACTGCCAGAAACTGTTTTAAAACACACAGATCCGCGGCGACTCGAAGGGAAGGGAAGTGTCCTAGAGTTCACAGCTGCTTGCCTTTACCCAGCACATCCTTGCGTATTAATATCAGTATTTATACAAGAGCAGATTCCCAGTCAGTAGATGTATACACACACGTTAAATCTTAATAGCTTCTGTCAAATTATATTCCAGAAAAAACTCTACTGCAATGAGTGCGGCTCACTGCCCACACCCTCAACAGCATGGCATTTCTAATATGAAGATAAATGCTGCAAAAATAGCTTTATTGTTTTACTGTAAAATGAAGTAAGCTCGTTGCCAAAAATCTCCAGAGTCCCAGTAGCCTAAGACTCTCATTGTTAACACTCAGGTCACAATCCAGTGTTTCTTACGTGTCTCGGCGCAGATGTCAATACGAACAGCGTAACTGGAAGGCCGACTTGGTGCTGGGTCTCGAGTCGTCACTTTCTGGGGGACATGTGCGGCCTCTCATCCTCTCTCAGGAAGTACATAGTCACCTCCTAGCCTCCCCTTTGCAGGTGTGTGCCCCTTTGCCCAGCCTTTATTTCCATGCAGTGTGCTGAGGCAGCTGACTCTGCTCATGTCCATGCCCTGTCTCTTCTTCATCAAGATGGAGGCCCATCAGGTTGGGCTGCTTCCAGGTCCCTCCTCTTTCACTGCTCTCCCGCCTGACTTCCACCCTGGGCTTCATGGCTACTTTCCTTCTACCCCATTTGAGTTTCACTCGCTCTGCTTTCCCCATTTCCCTTTTCAGTGTTGGGTGAGTCTGTACTATTCTTTATGTCTAATATATTCATCTATTTTAAACTGGCAGAATTCTATACTTGCTATGTACAACCTGATGTTTTGAGATACTTTTCCCTACTTTCTTGATGAGAGAGCCAAAGTTGTTGACTTGAAGCTTTCCCCCCCTTTATTCTCTTCTGATACATGATTTTCTGTGATAAAATGTTCACAAATTCTGCTTTAGCCAAGCACCACAAATTTCATTGTGTTGTCTTTTCTTCTCTTTCTCCCCTCTCCCTTCCTTCCTTCCCCTTCCTAAGCCCTGTCCAACCCTTCACCAATCCTCTCCTCCTCCTTTGGTTCTGGGAAACAGACCCAGGGCCACACACTGCTAGGCAAGCGCTCTTCTACTGAGGTGACCTCAAGCCCTGTGCTTTCACCTCCAGTCACTTCAGAATCTTCCAGTTGCTATTGTGACTTCTTCCTCGCTCCGGGAGTCACTGATAAGGGTGCTACTTATCTTAAACAATGGGGACTTTTGGAGATCCCTTTCTCGTGTCTGAAGTAGTGCCAGGTGGTCAGAGAACTTTGATGTGTGTGCCTTTGGATCTGGAGGACCCTTACTTTCGGTCCTTGAAAAGTTTGTACATTCTGTGCTTGTAAATTAGGTTGAAGTTTGTCAGTAGTTTATTTCAAATCTATCTATCTATCTATCTATCTATCTATCTATCTATCTATCTATCTATCTATCATCTATCTATCATCTATCTATCTTTACTGATTTCTCCATCAGTTGTAGCTATCATTGAACTATGAGTTTGGATACATAATTGCCAATTTGTCTGTTCCTTTTGAAGCCTACAGGTGTTTCCTCGGGTATTGCTTGAGCTGTGGACCATTCCCAGCATCGCGAAGAGATGCTCTTCACTGTTGTCAGACATCATCACTCAAAGTCCATTTTCATGTCGCTTCTGCAGCAGTTTATACTTCCTTTTTGCACTGGCATTAGCCTTGCACACCTTTTTTTCCCCAAACCTTAACTTTGCTTCTTTTTTATATGTTTTAACTCAGACTATATTTCTCAGGGTTGAAATATATTCATGTCTTGCCTTTTGTCCTAGCTTCCATCTGTCCAGGCTTCAGATCACTCACGGGGTGGGGGTTGGTGTGGTAAGTCAAGCCTGTTGTCTTGCTATTTATGTTCTACTTCTCTCATTTTTTCTTGGTTCCCTTTCATCTTTTCCCTTTTTTTTTTGCAGGGGAGGGAGGAGGGGAGTAATTACTTGCCCAATCGATTAACTTCATTTTCCTTTAGCTCCTGTTCTTAACTCTTTGCTGTGCCCTCCCCCATGGTTGCTTTAGTTTATAGTGTAGTTGGGCATCTGCACCTATGGGTTTGGCTTCTACAGACTGAACCAACTGGACACAAAAGGATATTTGAAAACTAATTGCATCTCAGTGGACACTGCAGTTCTTTTCCTTGTGATTTGCTGACAAAGCATTTTAACAATGACGTACATTGCAGCAAGAATAGGTGCAATCAAGGTTATTCAATGATAGCACACCAGAGGTGTGTCGTTTGTATGCAAACTCAAGGCCGCTTAAAATTTTTGTCTTTTAAACTTGATTTTGCTGGATTATGTTTCGAAGGACGATAACTAGGTAGTCCACATCAGGGTGACGTATCTGTCTCAGAATGTGTACGCCCTGCTGTAGACACACTAGGTAATCCACATCAGGGTAACGTATCTGTCTCAGAATGTGTACGCCCTGCTGTAGACACACTAGGTAATCCACATCAGGGTAACGTATCTGTCTCAGAATGTGTACGCCCTGCTGTAGACACACTAGGTAATCCACATCAGGGTAACGTATCTGTCTCAGGATGTGTATGCCCTGCTATAGACACACGGCAATCAGGAATGTGTATGCCCTGCTGTAGACACACGGCAATCAGGAATGTGTATGCCCTGCTGTAGACACACGGCAATCAGGAATGTGTGTGCCCTGCTATAGACACACGGCAATCAGGAATGTGTATGCCCTGCTGTAGACACACGGCAATCAGGAATGTGTGTGCCCTGCTATAGACACACGGCAATCAGGAATGTGTGTGCCTTGCTGTAGACACACGGTGATCAGGAAGTGATGGTGCTCATCTGGCACGTTTTTCCTGCTGCATTGTGTCAGACAAAGATATCAGGAACAGCATTGTAGGTAGTGCTTAGATTCCTTTTTATGATGCCAGCATTTATGTCTCAAGGCATCTAGCCTGGTGTTTCTTAATCTATAAGCCTTTTATTCAGACACATGAAGACTGCATCATATTTAGTTTTCTTCCACTGTATGACATTGGACTAAAGGTCCTGTGCCATATAATTTTTCTCTAATTTCTTTTTAAAAAAAACAGCATAAAATTCTGTTTTCTCTCCTACTTTTTAAAAATAATTTTTACCCTGATTTTACTTCTATATTTATTTTTACCGATCTCTTTACTTTTTGTGTGTATGCAGGTATATATACACATATGCAGGTATGCATACATATGTGTGTACATCTGTGTGGGGGTCAGGGTGTCATTCCTTCGGATCTATATGGTGACCTCTGGTGTCATTCCTTAGGACCCGCCCACTTTGTTTTATGAGGCAGAGTCTTTTGATGGCTGGACCCCGCCTGGTTAACTAGGCTGCCTGGCTTGTGAGACCCAGGGAGCTACCTGTCTTTGCCTTCCTTCCCAGCCCTGGAATGACAGCTGCATACCACCAAAGCCAAACTCAGGTCCCATGCTTGTGAGACAGCAGTTTAGAGACTGTGATGTTCACAAAGTCCAAATTTTTTCTTGCCTTTCTTATCACCCTGAGTTCTTGTTTAGATGTAGAAATTCTACAGAGTTCATCAATTGTGTAGGTTCCCTCATACTGTGATCATTTTCTCTCTTCTCTTTCTCCTCCCCCCTATGCATTCTATACATCCTCTCCCTTTCTCTGTTCTTCCATTGCCAAAAGCTTTGCTTCATGCTAGACAGCGTGACTTTAAAGATACTTGTATCAGTTCTATTTGAATTGGATAAGATGATGTGGGTAAAATTTTCTTGACTTTTTGCACCATGTTCATCACCTCCTTAGGACAGGAGCTTTTGGCTTAGAGTCCAAGAACCCAGGGAGGCAAACTGACACTGGGATTCTGGTTCCTGTATGACCCCATGAAGTCCATGAGAAGGTACGAGCTAAATGTCCCACTAGGTACCTGCCTGAACCATATTACAATTAAGCACGAAACTACTAAGTTTCTGTAGATCTTAGGCTGAAGGTTTCAGAACTGACCAAGGTGATATTTGTAGGGCAAATTTGTCTGAGTTCTCACAACTGCTCTATCCTTGGGCACTGAGGCTCTCTTGAATGACCTGAGAATAATGACAGTTATTGTAAATTAGAAGTCTGTGGTTACAACCAAATTCCCAAAAGGGTGACTCTAAGGCCCCAGACAGACATCAATGCTTCAAGGAGCAGACTGGGGAGGCAGGTCCCCAGGCAGTGCTGCCATTGATGAAACATAGCTGTGCAGACGTCTAGTTCAGTTTTCCTTTCCCAAACATTTCCTGCCCTGCTGTGGGGGAGTAGCTCCCATGAGATGCATTAAATATACGCTATGCTGGGAGGCCTGGGACTCTCAGTGGCCCTTAGAGGCAGAAAGTGATTTGAGGAGGTTACTGGGTCCCCAATCACTCTTGTTCCCTCGGCACCGTGACATTTTATGAGGAGTTCACACTCATGCATGTCAGAGCTAAATGGTGTCAGGCTGATGTGGTGTCATTTGCTAATGTCTGAGGTTCTTTATTGCTATAGATATACACATGTGAGAGACGGCTCAGGCTCCCAGCTGCTTGGTGTTTTCTCACTGGATGGTGGACAGAAAGCCCGTTCCTTTCATTAGTTGCCTTCACATCAGTCTGAGCCACCATCCAATGTCTCTGGTTGCTCCTCGGACATTGATGGGAACTTCTGTTCTTAATATTCTTTTCACACTCATTGATCTAGGCCTTAATTTTGTGATTTTGAAGACAAAATGGATCAAGAAAGAATGACTCATAAATGGCTTACGTATAAACGTGTAATAGATGCTAGATTTGCATTGATGAATTGGGATTCAATTTGACTATGGGAATCTCGGTTAGAATTAAATCAAAATGAAAAACCCTTCTGGATCATTTAGAATATAGAATATGGGATGCTGCTGAGATCATAGTTCTTGCAAGGCATCAACATGGTCAACCTCCTTGCTTCTGGCTATGGCTGACTGATTCTAGGGAGATTCTCAGGACCGATTCTCAGAACTGCTGGCATTGGTAGAGATGGAATCATGGGATCCCAGGACAGAAGCCTAGACTCTTCCTGGTTTCTATTTTGGAGGCTTTGAACTCTCTCAAGACCTCACATTTTCTTATTCTTACTCTTTCCTATCTTGGCATCTGGGCTTCAGCATCTAAAGATTGCCAACACTGGCTCCTACCATGAGGCATTTTTCCCAAAGCCATCTGCAACACAGCTCCCCTTAGAATCCAGATCTCTCCCTTCAGAATCCAGACCCAGTGTTTCAGGGTGACCAGGATCCCCTGGGGAGGGTCACAAAACTCAATTTATGAAACAAAAATGAAGATAGAAGTATGTGGGGCATTTGGCATTTTGAAGTTTAAAATGGACATTGATCTTCTTGGTCCAATGAGTCAGAAAATATGTGAAGAGTTTAGAATGTGCATGGAGCTGTATGTGCTCATCTCATCCACTATACAATGATTAATCACACTGAGGTCCCATGTTTCTGCTGCTGTTAGTGATGGTTGAGCTTTGGAAGCTGGCACTTCCAAAGCGGGAAGTCCCATTTATTAGGGATGTGACTTTGCAGGAGATTGTGGGATTGTGAACCACACTCTTTCTCCTTCCCCATGAGGTGAGCCTCTAATCCCACCACACACTCTATCTATGACATTCTGTTTCATCACAGGCTGTAAAGCAATGGGGTCAACTGACCATGGACTAAAACTTCTGAAACTGTGAGCCAAAAACAGATCTTTTATTTCTCAAACTTACTCATCTCAGGTATATGTACACACACACACACACACACACACACACACACACACACCACAACCCTACAATAGTAAAAAATCTGGTCAATACAAATTAAACAATACAGTTGATTAATCTCGGTGTTGTGGGAAGTAAACAAAGTAAGGAACTTTAGTCATTCTCAAGCAGCTTGAACTAAATTGTTTCATTTGTTAATTGATGGATCAATTCTTTAATTTATTCAATGACAATTTCTTTCAATAAAACTTTTATTTTGGTTTATCAAGACAGGGTTTCTCCATATAACAACTCTGACTGTGTTGGAACTCGCTTTGTAGACCAGACTGAATTTTGAATTCACAGAGATCTGCCTGTCTCTGCCTCCTGAGTACTGGTATTAAAGGTGTGTGCTACCACCATGTGGCACTCAATAAAATTTTATTGAGAATAGTTTCTCAGTAGGTAATGTTTTAGAGGAGACAAAGATAGGAGTAAAATGTAGTCCTGGTGCTGAGGACCCTGAAGAGCACAGCAAATGTGTTGATGACTTGAGGATAGATTTTTGGGCATAAGCCAGAAGGAGATTAAGATGAATGTAGTTATAACAGAAAGAAGAGACTAGGGGTGTCTCGCTGTTGTGTAGTGGGAATTCTAGGCTATGGTAGTGGTACCATAATAAATGAAGCTAATGTCTTCTAAGAGACTGAAGAAGTAGAAATTGGAGGAGTAGATAGATGGTTGGCAGGTTTGTCGGTGAGGAAAAATAGGAATGCAGCCTGTATTCCTGACTTGGTGATCTTAGTAGATGGTGACAGAGATGGAGAAGTGGCCTTGTGTGGGAAGTTCAGTTCTGTCTTCTCACGCTGGATGGCTAGACCCTAGGAGAAATGCTGAATATATATGAACTGAGAGATCTGGGTTGAGCTTGTCATTGGAGATTTACTTTTCTTTGTGTAGGGTATAACTTGATTGAATGATTAGAGAATCATATTCATAGGAGATGGTAATGAAATCTATGGAAATGAGCTCCAGAAAAATGTTACTGGGAGAGAAAAAACTATCTTAAGAATCAACAAAATGTAAATAAAAACCCAGGAAGAATGTGAGGGAAAGTTGAGTGGGGGGATAAAGAAGTAGACAGAGATCTAGCAGAATGTAGGGGGAGGGAGGGAGAGAAGCTGTAGGTAAAGGGGGGGCATTTCTGTTGGACAGAGCTAAAATGGAAAGGAAGAAGTGCACTGTGTTCTTACTAGGTGACTTCTATCTTCCCTGAGCTGCAGAAAGTTGTCTGATGCAAATGAACTTCAGAGATTTGAGGAGAGAAATTCTGGGCATCTTGCCAGCATGATATAGGAGGCAGGATGAGATAATCTATGTAATATGCTTTGAATGCTGCCTGGCAAGATTAAACCCCCAATAAATGTTGCCAACTATTATAATGGTACCAAATTGTTTGACTCTGTGGAATTGTTTTTCTTGAACAGTGATTAACATCTGGGATATAAGCACAAGACAGTTGGCAGATGTTTTAATTTGGAGAGGATTTAGTCAAACAGGGAGATGGAGGAATAAGGAAACCACGGAGATTGGCAAGTGTGGCAGAAATACTGTTCTGTGCAATCTTAAGTGAATTAGAAACACAAGCAAACAGACAGAAGGAGTTGCTAGATAACAAGAAAGTGGATGGCTCTTGAGCCAGTGAGTTTGATGGTGTTAAAACATGGGTGCAGTGGGAGTAACTGACTGAAATGAACTGAGAAGAGAAGGTGAAGAGAGAGTGGGTGTCAGGAACTTGGATGTAGGAAATAGAAATAATCAATGATGACAGTGTTCTGGAGAGGCCATGGACACAAGTGGCAAGGAGGTCAAGGTCCCTGGAAATAAGCTGATCAAAGAACTGAGAACTCACCCAGGATGATGGCAGGACTCAGGGGGACAAGAGGCATCGGGTGGGGCACTGTAGGCACTAAGAGTGGGCATTGGGGATGGGTGATGTGTCTTAGCATGGTCAGATTTATCCAGAGAAACAGAACCACCATAGGAAACACACACACACAAACATGCAGACCCACACAGACACAGAGAGACAGACAGACAGACAGACATAGAGAGACACACAGACATAGACACAGACAGAAAGATATACCCATAAACACACACACACTTGTACTCATCCCACATACATGGAGTCTTGTCATGAGAATAGGATTCTGTGGCCACAGAGGCTGAGAGTCCCAAGATTTACTGTTTACAAAACTGGAAAACAATGAAAGAATCCAGTCTGTGTCAAAGGCATGTGAACCAGGAGTGCTCAGAAATCTTGGGTGGTTCTTGTGATGGTGAATTATTATAAAGCAAGGCCACATTACACACTTGAACCCTTCTGCATGTGGCCATCTCCCTTTATGTTTCTTTGCCATGTTGTGAGCAGAGAGAAGCCTCTTGCTAGGGTCAGGCTCCATGCTATTTGGAATCTCTAGCTACCAGAATGGTGAATTAACTAGATTTCTCCTTTTTAATGAAGATGCCTTGTTATAATGCTAGAAAATGGACTAAGACACTCTACCTATTCCAGAATGCTTCAAGGAGAACAGGCCCTTTTGTTCTGTCCCAGCCGCCTGGCTAGCTAACACCTGAAATAATCACACAGAAACTGTATTCATTTAAACACTGCCTGGCCAATTAGCTCTAGCTTCTTACTGGCTAATCCTTACATCTTAATTTAACCCATTTCTATTAATCTGTATATGTCATGTGACTGTGGCTTACCGGCAAGATTCTAACCAGCGTTCATCTGTCTCAGGCAGGAGATCCATAGCGTCTCTCACTCTGCCCTTCTTCCCAGCATTCAGTTCTGTCTTCTACATACCTACCTAAGTTCTGCCCGATCAAAAAGGCCAAAGAAGTTTCTTTATTCAACCAATGAAAGCAACACACAAACAGAAGGACCTCCTACACCATTAGAACACTGGATGTGGCTTGTTGGACAAAGACCAGAGATTAAAGATTGCCTGGTCATAGTAAGACAAGGATATAGCAGGAGAATTTGGGATGAGTGGGCTTGAGAGAATACTGTTGGATAGCCTACATGAGGTCACCAAATAGCAGCTGTTCCTGGGATTCAGGCTGTGGACAGTAAGAAGTGGAGCTAAGACTGCTAACAGTCATTTAAAGTAGGACCAAAGACTGAGCCAGCAACCTAGGTCAGAGAAGGCCTGAGGCAGCAAACTCTATAGGAGCAGGACTGAGTCAGTGACCTAGGCCTGATGTAGTGAACTCCACAAGAATAGGAAGACCAGTGACCTTAGCTGGAGCAGGCTGGGATGGTTAACTCCATGGGAGAAGGAGTAGATCTAGACCAGGGACATTTGCAGAAGCAGGACTGGGCCAGTGACCTAGGCCGGAGCAGGCCTAAGGCAGCAAGCTCCATGGTAGCAGGATTGAGCTGGCAACCTAGGCTGGAGCTGACCTGAGACAATGAGCTCCGTGGAAATGGGAGTGGATCCAGACCAGGGACATTTGTGAAGGCAGGACTGAGCTAGCGACCTAGGCCGGAGCAGGCCTGAGACAGTAAACTCCACAAGAGCAGATATAGAGGAGCAACTGCTGAGTGAGTGGGCCAGAGCCAGAGACCTCTGCAGGTCCGGGCATGAATCTGGGACCTTCGAGGGAGTAGACCTGAAGCAGGACCCTTGCGGGTCCAAGTGTGAATCTGGGACCTCTGAGTAACGTGGCCCGAGGCAGGACCTCTGTGCGTCCGGGCATGAGTCTGAGTAGGCAGGAACCAGAGACCTCTGTGGGTCCAGGTGTGAGTCTGGGACCTCTGAGGGACTAGGCCTAAGCCAGGTCCTTTGTGGGTTCAGACACACTGAGTCTGGGACCTCCAAGGGAGTAGATCAGAGCCAGAGATTTTTGCAGGACCAACCCCAAGCCAGGGACCTCCGCAGGAGCTGATCCAGACCAGGGACATTTACAGAAACAGGTCTGAGCCAGCAACCTAGACCAGAGCATGCCTGAGACAGTGAACTCCACAGGAGCAGAGCAAACCCTGGGAGTGCCGAGTGACCTCTAGGAACATGGAGTGACCAACAGGGTGATTGGAACCATGGCACTGACTGCACCACAAAGAGTAACCATCTGAGCCTTGAATCCACTGGCATCTGGAAGCGTGTTCACCATAGTCACAGACAGCCACAACTACACCAGTCAGAGGAAAAGATGGGTAGACAAGGTAAGAACACATGCAACACCACAAAGAGCAACACAACACAAACAAAAACTAGTGACCCTACAACAGCAAAACTCGAAAAACCAAATATAGATGAAGCAGAAGAAAATGACCTAAAAAATAACTTCAGGACAATGTTTGAGACTCTTAAAGAGGAAATGAGAAATTCTCTCACAGAAATGGAGGAAAAGACAAACAAAAAATTGGAACACACCAACAAATCCCTTAAAGAAAACTAAGAAAAAGCAATCAAACATATGAAAGAAACTATTTAAGACTTGAAAACTGAAATAGAGACAATAAAGAAAACACAAGTCAAGGGAATTATAGGAACAGAAATCATGAGAAAATGATTAGGAACCACAAATGCAAGCACAAACAGCAGAATACAAGAGATGGAAGAGAGAATCTCAAGTGCTGAAGATACAATAGAGGAAATAAACTCATTGGTCAAAGAAAACATTAAATCTAACAGAAGCTTAACACAAAATATCCAGGAAATATGGGATACCATTAAAAGACAGAACCTAAGAATAATAGGTATAGAAGAAGGAGAAGTCCAACTCAAAAGCACAGAAAATATATTTAACAAAATAATACAAGAAAACTTTCCCAACCTACAGAAAGACATGCCTATGAAGATATAGGAAGCTTACCAAGCGCCCAAAAGACTGGATCAAAACAAAACAAACAAACAAAAAAGACAGTCCCCTTGCCATATAATAATCAAAACACTAAAAATACAGAGTAAAGAAAGACTATTAAGTGCTGTAAAGGAAAAAGGTCAAGTAATATATAAAGACAGACCTATCAGAATTACACCTAACTTCTCAATGGAGACAATGAAAGCCAGAAGGTCATGGTCAAGCATTATGCAGACATTAAGAGACCACAGATGCCAGCCCAGACTACTATACCCAGCAAAACTTACAATTACCATAGAACAAAACAAGATATTCTATGACAGAGCCAGATTTCACCAATACCTAGCCACAAACCCAGCCCTACACAAAGTACTAGAAGGAAAATTCCAACCCAAGGAAGATGGCTACATCAACATAAACACAGACAATTGATATTATCACAGCAGCAAATCCCAAAGAAGGGAAAAACACACAAATTAACATCACCAACAATGAAAACTAGATTAACAGGAGATAGTGATCACTGGTCATTAATATCTCTTAATATAAATGGACTCAACTCACCTATAAAAAGACACAGGATAACAGATTGGATACGAAAACAGAATCCATCCTTATGCTACATACAAAAAACACCTCAAAGACAGACATCACCTTAGAGTAGAGTAAAGGGTTGGGAAAAAACCTTCCAATCAAATAGACTTAAGAAACAAACTGGTGTAGCTATCCTAATAGCTAACAAAATAAACTTCAAATTAAAATCAGTCAAAAAAGGCAAAGAAGGACATTTCATATTAGTTACAGGAAAAATCCATCAAGAGGAATTCTCAATACTGAACATCTATGCCCCAAATACAAGGGCACCCTCATATGTGAAAAAAAATCACTTCTAAAGCCTAAATCATACATTAAATTCCACACAATAATAGTGGGAGACTTCAACATTCTCACTATTGGAAAGCTCAGTCAGACAAAAAATGAACAGAGAAATAAGGGAACTAACAGATGCTATGACCAAAATGAATGTAACAGACATCTATAGAATATTCCATCCAAACATAAAAGAATATATCTTCTCAGTACCTCATGGAACCTTCTCAAAAGTTGACCACACACTCAGTAACAAAACAACCTTCAACAGATACAAAAAAAAAAATTAGAATAAGTCCATGTACCTTATCAGATAAACATGGCTTAAAACTAGAATTCAACAGCAACACTAATTCCAGAAAACCCACAAACAAATGGAAATTAAACAATGCTCACCTGAATCATCAGTGGGTCAAGGAAGAGATAAAGGGAGAAATTAAAGACTTCCTAAAATTCAATAAAAATGATCACACAACATACCCAACTTTATGGGACACAATAAAAGCCGTGATAAGAGGAAAGTTTATAGCATGCCTACATAAAGAAGCTGGAAAAATCCTACACTAACAGAACATTTGAAAACTTTAGAACAAAAAGAAGCAAACTTACCCAAGAGAATTAGATAGCAGGAAATAATCAAATTGAGAGCTGAAATTGACAAAATAGAAACAAACAAACAAACAAACAAAAAAGCAATACAAAGAATCAACAAGACAAAGAGTTGGTTCTTCGAGAAAATCAACAAAATAGACAAACCTTTATCCAAACTAACCAAAAGGCAGAGAGAAATTAACAAAATCAGAAATGAAAAGGGGGACATAACAACAGACACAGAGGAAATACAGAGAATTATCAGGTCATATTTTGAAAACCTGTACTCCACAAAATTGGAAAGCTTAAAGGAAAGGGAAAACTTTCTGGATAAATATCACTTACCAAAATTAGATCAAGACCACATAAGCAAATTAAGTAGACTTGCAACTACCGAAGAAATAGAAACAGTCATCAAAAGTCTCCTAACCAAAAAGCCCAGGACCAAATGGTTTCAGCTACAAGATTTTCAAAGAAGAACTAATACCAATACTCCTCAAATTGTTCCTCATAATAGAAATAGAAGGAACATTGCCAAACTCTTTTTTTATGAGCTACAATTACTCTGGTACCCAAACCACATAAAGACATTACTAAGAAAGAGAATTACAGATCACTCTCACTCATGAACATTGATACAAAAATACTAAATAAAATACTGGCAAATCAAATCCAAGAACACACCAGAATCATTATCCACCATGATCAAGTTGGCTTCCTCCCAGAGATGCAGGGATGGTTCAACATATGAAAATCTGTCAATGTAACCCATCATATAAACAAACTGAAAAATGAAAACCACATGATTATTTCATTAGATGTTGAAAAAGCTTTCGACAAAATACAACGTCCCTGCCTAATAAAGGTCTTAAAGAGAGCAGGGATACAAGGAAAATACCTAAACATAATAAAGGCAACATACAGCAGGCCAACAGCCAACATCAAACTAAATGAAGAGAAACTCACAGCGATTCCACTGAAACCAGGAACAAGACAAAGTTGTCCACTCTCTCCATATCTATTCAATATAGTTCTTGAGGGTCTAGCTAGAACAATAAGACACCAAAAGGAGATCAAGGGAACACAATTCAGAAAATAAGTCAAACTCTCACTATTTGCTGATGATATGATAGTTTACACAACTGACCCCAAAGATTCTACCAAGGAACTTCTACAACTCAAAAACACTTTCAGTAATGTAGCAGGATACAAGATTAACTAAAAAAAAAAAATCAGTAGCCCTCCTGTACACAGATGATAAATGGGTTGAGAAAGAAATCAGAGAAGCATCACCCTTCACAATAGCCACAAATAGCATAAAATATCTTGGAGTAACTCTAACCAAACAAGTGGAAGACTTGTATGAAAAGAACTTTAAATCTTTGAAGAAAAAATTGGAAAAAGATGCCAGAAAGTGGAAAGATCTCCCATGCTCTTGGGTAGGTAGAATTAACATAGTAAAAATGGCAATCTTACCAAAAGCAATCTACAGATTCAATGCAATGCCCAGCAAAATCCCAGCAAAATTCTTTACAGACCTCGAAGGAAAGAAATTCAACTTCACATGGAAAAGCAAAAAAAACCCAGGATAGCCAAAACAATCCTGGAGGCATCACAATCCCTGACTTCAAATTCTACTATGGAGCTACAGTATTGAAAACAGCCTGATATTGGCATAAAACACACAGGAGGACCAATGGAATCGAAGACCCGGATATTAATCCACATACTTTCAAACACCTGATTTTTGACAAAGAAGCAAAAAGTATCAAATGGAAAAAAGAAAACATATTTAACAAACGGTGCTGGCATAACTGGATATCAACATGTAGAAGAATGAAAATAGACACATATCTGTCCCCATGCTCAAAACTCAAGTCCAAATGGATGAAAGGCCTCAACATAAAGCCAGCCACACTGAACCTCATAGAAGAGAAAGTGGGAAGTACACTTTCACGCATTGGAACAAGAGACCACTTTCTAAATATAACTCCAGTAGCATAGACACTGAGAGAAACTATTAATATATGGGACCTCCTGAAACTGAAAAGCTTCTGTAAAGCAAAGCACATGGTCAACAAGAGAAAACAATAGCCTATAGAAGGGGAAAAGATCTTCACTAACCCCACATCAGACAGAGATCTGATCTCCAAAATCTACAAAGAATTCAAGAAATTGGTCATCAAAAGAACAAATAATCCAATAAAAAATGAAGTACAGACCTAAACAGAGAACTCTCAACAGAGGAATCTAAAATGACTGAAAGACACTTAAGGAAATGCTTAACATCCTTAGTCACCAGAGAAATGCAAATCAAAACAACTCTGAGATTCCATCTTACACTTGTAAGAATGGCCAAGATCAAAAACACTGATGACAACTTATTCTGGAGAGGTTATGGGGTAAAGGAAACACTTCTGCATTGCTGGTGGGAATGCAAGCTGGTACAGTCCCTTTGGATATCAGTGTGGCGATTTCTCAGGGTATATATCCAAAGGATGCTCAATTGTGCCACAAGGACATGTGCTCAACCATGATCATAGCAGCTTTGTTTGGCATAGCCAGAACCTGGAAACAACCTAAATGCCCCTTGACCGAAGAATGGATAAGAAAAATGTAGTACATTTACACAATAGAGTATTACACAGCAGAAAAAAATAACGACATCTTTAAATTTGCGGGCTTATGGATGGAGCAAGAAAGCATTATTTTGAGTGAGGTAACCCAGACCCTGAAAGACAATTATCATATGTATTCACTCATAAATTGTTTTTAAACATAAAGCAAGGAAACAATTCCAGAGAACCTAGACAACAATGAGGATCCTAAGAGAGACATATGTGGATCTAATATACATGAGAAGTAGAAAAGGACAAAATCTACTGAGTAAATTGCAAGCATGGGGACCATGGGAGAGGGTTGAAGGGGAGGGGAGAGGCAGGGAGGCGAGTGGAGAAGAATGTAGAGCTCAATAAAAATCAATTAAAAAAAAAGAGTAGGATTAAGGTGGGAGGGAGTGGTTACATCATGGGTGAAAAACTGGTTCACTAAAAAAACAAACAAACAAACAAAAAACAAAACAGTTGTCTCCAACACACAATAGACTAGGTATTCTAGCTAGTCTCTCACCCAGAAATTAGGTCACACCTCTACAATCAGGACACACCCTGTAGTCAGGCCACACCCCTACAGTCTTTCTTCAGGACACAGTTGATAACTAAATGCTGTGGCCTTGCAGCAGTCACAGAGCTGAGCTCTCTCCCTCCTCCTTGAGGCTGCAGGCAGAGCCTGACGCCATCTCTACACCCAAGACCCAAGACAACCTTGAATTATAGCTAGTTTTTACCAGACCTCCCTGTACATAGGCAGCTAAGTCATATGGTCTGACACTTAACCGGCCCCAAAAGACAGACTCTCTTCTTTGGAACTGAAGGGTCTGTCTCTCCCTCCAGGACCCTATGGGTCAGTCTAAGGCTCAATGTTGTAAGTCTCCTGATCCTTCGGAACTGAGTGAGTTAAAGCTTTTCCCCCATAATGACCCGTGCCATGATATTCACGACAGTTTCCTCTCCTGAGAAGGCTGCCACAGCCCGCTTTCTACAAACCTACCACACATTTTATCTTTAACAATGTCTGCTGTGTAAAATGTCTTACCTATGCCATTGTCCTTGATATTCCTGGTCACTCTGGCAACCTTATGGATAGAATTTATTGTCACACAGCGGGGTCCCAAAAACCTGATTAGGGCGATGAAGAAAGGACGGACACACAGACACATGTACAGGAAAGCTGGGATCTGGAGGGTTGTGCACTCTGGTGGAGATGTACCAGCAGCCTGGAAGCTCAGTACATTTATTATGCACCACTGGATGAAGAGGTGGCTTTATGGTACAGAGCTGAACCAGGAAGTGGTGGGTTAGCTAATCTAGGCAGGAAGTCTCTGTAGGCGGACAGTCTCTCACTGCAGCCTTCAGAAAAGGGAGCTGCAACTGATAGGTTCTGCACACACAGGTGTTAGCTCAGTCATCGTAACATCTGCATTTGGGCCAGAGGAAGGCTTTGCCATTCTCCCGAGTGTGAGGCACTGGGATCCCTGACATGGCTGCGTTCATGTCATGTTCACTCAGGACTTCATCAAATCCCCACAGCTTATTATAGCTCTATGATGAAAAAATGAGGCTCAGAGATGTTAAGTGATTTGCCCAGATATCATAGCATTATTAATTTTTGGAGCCAAGGTGCAAAACGAAGTTCCCCAGCCCCAAAGGCACCCATGCTCTCAGGAAAACGTGACAAAAAGATTAAGAAGTATCCTTGATCATCGCCTATGCAGTATGTCACGACAGAGCTTCAAGCTTCGAAAACAGGCAGGGAGGAAGAGAAGGGGAAATAGGTGTGGCTGTAGCAGTCTGGATCCAAGCCAGTGTCAATATCCTGGGGGTGTGTGGGATCTATTCTGGTGGTTGGGCAACAGTGTAAATTTCTAGTGAAGGCAAGTGAATAGGAAGGCAAGGCTATAGTCGCTTCCTCTACGCCACAGAGCACCTGATGGGGGAATAGGACAGGACCGTTTCTCTTGAGAAGGGTCTGTAAGGACAGAAGAAGAGGTGACAATGCTTCTGCTTTAGGGTCACAGAGTAACTGGGTGCCAATCAGAACGTGGAGAAACTCCACAGAGCTCATCAACACAATGACAGCCTTGAGATCATGGGTCCTGGATGCTAACAGGCTTAGAAGATTGTACTCTTGCAGCTTGGGGACCCAAGCCTCAGCCTGTGTAGACCATGTGGGCTGCCCTGTGCCCACAGCTTAGGCTGCAGAGAAAGTTGGTGAAACCAGTTCAGAGGAGACAAACTGATCAGGAGTTAAGCATCCAGTTTACCCATTCAAATGTCAGAGGTGAGGGCCAAGGATCTGTAAGATCATACGCTCGTTGTTAGAACAGTGGTACAGTTTGTGGATGTGCATGAAGATGACATGATAAGCAGATATTTGATTTGAGTCAGGCAGGTGATAGATCCCGAGGAATGTGGAGCTAGAGACTGAGTAGTTTCACCAGACACACTCTGCCATGCTGTGGCATGAATTCGTTATGATCCACAGACAGTTCTGGACCCTGCCCAGTTTTGTTGGTGAACACAGACCTAAAATGCCTGCACGGGGCATGTGCTTTCCAGTTCCCATGAGTCTCATAGCTGGAGAGATGAGTTTATGTGTATGACTTGCCTGGGAAGTGGGCGTTCCCAGCTTTCTGTTGATCTTCATGTACATCTTGAGGTTCCCACCAACCTCACCCTTGTATTCCTGCACTGGACCTGCTACCAAATAGCATCCTTTCCCTCAGCTTGCTGCAACCTCTCTGAAGCCAGGAAGCCCTGCATGATATGGGAAGGGATCCTCAGAAGTAAGAAGGAACAAGATGAAGACTGACTTGGACAGCAAAGACTCAGCCGGCAGGAAGTCCGCCTGTGCTGTAGTGAGTCAGTGTATTAGTCAGGGCGCTCTAAAGACACAGAGCTGATTGATAGAGTGAATATATGTTAGGGGATTTGTTAGGTTGGCTTACATGCTGTGGTTCTTGTCCAACGATGGCTGTCTCACACTGAAGAGGTAGAGAATCAGCAGGCACTCAGTCCACAAGGCTGAATGCTTCGCAAGTTCCAATTTTGTGCTAAAGGCCTGGAGGATTCTTGGAGAGTCTGCTTTGGAAGCCTGAAGAATTTGGTTCTAATCTGAGGGCTGAACTTGCCAGCGAGAGCAAGGGCAGCAGGCACAAAGTGAAAGTTCCCTTCTTCCCCGTCCTTTTTATGTGGGCTGCCACCAGAAGGTGTTGCCCAAGTTTAGGGTGGGCCTTCCTGCTTCAAATAATCTGATCAAGAAAGCCCTTCACAGGATGCCCAGCAGCTTGGGTTTTAGTTGATTCTAGATCAGGTCCCTCTGATAACCAAGATTAGCCATCACAATTGGGCGGATCTTGCACAGGCTTCCCAGCGTTACGCTGCTAACTCTGCAGCTTGGCAGGAGTTACTTAAGAAGCCTGGCAGAGAATGGGAGCAATGGCTACTCCAGCATTCTTCAGGGCTTCACTTTATCAACACATAGCCGTGTGTACTTATAGGGCACCATGTGAAAACGCCATGTCTACTGCTGGCAAAGGTCCAAGGAAAGAGGTTATGACAGCTCTTTCCTTCTCTCTCTCTCTCTCTCTCTCTCTCTCTCTCTCTCTCTCTCTCCCCCTCCCTCCCTCCATTCTTCCCTCCCTCCCTCCCTTCCTTCTTTGTGAAGAGTGCTGCATCCACAAGGGACCACACCCGACTATTCAGGGGGTTGCTAGGGTGGTGCCACTGGGGGTTCTGGCCTGGGTCTTGAGAGGAGGGAGGCATTATGTTCAGGGAAACAGGAAGAGGTGAGCAGGGCAGAGAACACTGGGTCCAAGAAGGGTGCTGTTCTTCACAGAAGTCATTTGTCTCTCCTGTTAGTATGCAGGCTACTGGGATGGAGGCTGGTGGATTGCCAGAGACGGCTGGGGGCACCAAATGCATCCCAGACTCACTGGGGTTTCTAAGGCCTGGGGTGAAGAGAAGAACATTACCTATGCAATGGGTCAGGTTAGTGCATGAAACATGCTAGAATGGGAATATTCCAAATATTTTAGACCGAATAAATTGTTGCTGATGATGTTAATGGTTTCTCTGTGCTCTTTTAATGTAGCTGTGAGAAAATTTGAAATCACACATGTGGTGTGTATCACGCTTCCACTGGGCAATGATAGTCTACATTATTCTTAAATTTCTAGAACGAAGACATGAGAGCAGAAAATCAATTTCAATCTCCTCCCTCTCGCTCCATCCCTCTTCTCTTTCCCCTCTCCCCCATCTCTCTAACATTCCAGGTACTTCGACAGTTGGATACTAACCCTGCCAAACTTCTCTCTTGAAATTCTGATACAGAACAACAGATCCCTCCCCCTCCCAGTCCATGGCCATTTTGTGCTAATGACCAGCATCCATTTCCCCCTGTATTCTCACCCATATTCTCACCCTCTCCTCAAACCCACAGCAGGCTGTTTTCCCTCTTTTCTAAAGGTCTCAGAGGCTCGGTTGGGTGAGGGGTGCTGGGAGAAAGAAACATGGAGTTATATTGTGATAATGAAGATTGCTTTTCCCAGACACTGGGAGCCAACATGGTGGGGCTGTTCTGTGTCTCAGCTGCGACCCTGGGCTCGGCAGCCAGACTGGTCCTTGATGGAATAAGACATAACTCAGTGGTCATGCCCCTGCACAAATAAGGTCAGCAGCATTGTTCGAACTGTCATCACAGGTCAGGAACAACTTTCTTAAGAAACTCTATTGCCACTTGATTTAGTATTTCCTGGCACCTTGCCTATCACAGAACGAAGCCACAATTGCTTCCTATACAAAATGTTATCTGTACAACATCTTGCCAGAAACCTATAGAAGGCTGAGCAGCTTGTGGGCTTTGATAATTTATGACTGGACTTTGTATTGAGAATAAAGTTGACAATGGGCCCTATTGTTAAATTGGACTATATATTCAGCAGAACAGTTTCCAAATGCAAACGGAGTTTATGTGACATTTTGTATATCATTTGTTTCAAAGACAGGAGAAAAATGGACTCTTCAGTCGGAGGAAGAGAATTCAGCAAAAATATTTTTACTGTGATGTATAAGAAACAATGCCCAGTGACATGTTCATTATACAGAGAGAGAAGTGTGGGTCGGGGGGTAGGGGATAGAGAAGGGTGATAAGAACATGACCAAGATGGCAGGCCATCCTTTATATTAGCCCTGTGGGGTGGTGTTTAAGTAAAGACTGTCCTTGGGAAGTATGTGGGAAAAACCTTTGAGAATTTTCTGGTTTTGCTTGGCACATGCGCCATGCAGGAGGAACTCAGAGGGTGGGTCTTCTGCCCTTCACAGGCTCACAGGGGTGCTGTCTCCCTGCTGACACTTGTCATAACTATGAGGCCAGGTCAGAAAGAGCCAAGGTCCTAAGCCAGGCCCTACAAAGAGTAAAGATACTTTGAGAGCTGTGCAAAGAAGCCAGAGCAGATCCGCCTTATATACAGGCCCACCAGAGCTAGGCTGCTGGGATCTAAGTATCTCCTAGGCTGCTTCTCTCAGGAGACCTCTGACATAGAACCCCAGGTTGCTTCCCTCAGGAGACCTCTGTCATAGAACCATATTCTACTGTCCTGTTCTGGCTCTGGAGCAGAATGGCTCAGGCTGGGGTACACTGTGAGTTCTGTAAACATCATACCCTTGGCATGATGATGACCACAGAGAGGACCACCAGATAAAAGAGGATGTGCGGCACAAGGAAAGCCACTGTAGAGTCAGCGCAAACATTTCCCTAAGAATTTGAGTTTCTGCAGGAGACCTGGAATCTGGTGAACACTCCTGATGGCTCTTTCCAGTTTGCCTCAAATGAGCTTGGCTTCAGTGAAACTTGAGTAGAGTCAGGCAAGCAGTTTAGGGACAGCAGAAGGAAATGAAAGCTAATGTTTGCTTCAAAATTGAAACAGAAAAAGACAAAAGGACCCTTCAGAAACCAGACTTGATGGAGCAGAGTTAGCTTTGACATCCTAGAGCTCGGAGGAGACAAATGACAAGGTCAACCAGTGAACTATATGAAGGATATGAAGAAGAGATGTATTCAGTTTATGTATAGTGCACATATTAGGGCTTTCAGAAAGAGAAAAAACAGGACAGTTATTGTCAAATAGCTATTTTAGGGTAAACTTTCTTAAGCTAAAGAAAGACTAAAGTTTTCTAAATAGCAAAATTAATGAGAGGGTTTTTAATTCCTAGGCTATTAGCTCAAGTTGTTTTGATTTCAAGACCAAATAAACAAATTCAGTGAGGAGCAAAGCATTGGCTTCAATTTTGCCTTTGAAACAGGAAGATGACACTGACCAGTCTCTGCTGAATCAAGATGAAGCAAAGGGCTGTAAGCTAAGTGAGGCTGCCAGTTTAAAGGAGACCCAGCTCAGGGCACAGGAGAGGCACCCAGGTCAGGGCAAAGGGGAGGTGCACAGGCCAGGACAAAGGGGAGGTGCACAGGCCAGGACAAAGGGGGAGGTGTACAGGCCAGGGCAAAGGGGAGATGCTCAGACTAGTGCAAAGGGAGGTGCACAGGTCAGGATAAAGGGGAGGAGGTGTCCAGGCCAGGACAAAGGGGAGGCGCCCATACAACCTTGGGGTATGTTATTCTACAAAACTACTGTTCTGAACGAAAATATACCCCCTCCTGCACCTACCCAGATGTCTGCTGGCCCTGTTGCAGCAGGCAGTAGTCTTTTGTGTACAAGAACTCAAAACTGTATACCCTACACGTGTGCCTGGAAAAAATAGCCTTACTTGAGTCAGATAAACCAACTGAGTAAGGACTCAAAATACCAAGCTCAAGAGTGGAGGATTCATGGTATAAGAGTCTAACGAAAAATAAACAGCTCCTTTCCCCCAAAGGAAACAAAAACTCATAAAACAAAATTAATTCTCAATATTATATTAAAACATATTAAAATGCCAAAAATAATTTTTGAAAGTGGTCACATGCTTAAAAGCCATCAACTTAATAATAATATTGTACTTCAAGTGAGTGCCACCAGCAAGAGCTGAGAACGGAGCGGCCGGAGGACAATAAGCAACAGCACATCCTTCATAACAGAGAAGACAGTCAGTCAACATCACTTTAGCTCGATAGTAAAAATTCGGTGACATGGATTTGAGTGCATGTTGATTAAACATAATTAATAAAAGAATTAAAAAGTAGATACGATTTCCAAAATCACAAAGGAAAAAAAGTCAAAATAAAAAAATAGCCTGCATATGAAAAGGTCTATTAAAAAGAAATTGAAATAGAAGAAATGAAGCCAAGTATATGAATTCTGTTAAGAAAATGATTATGAAGAACTTTCATTTTGGATCAGAGATTTTATATGAGTCTAAAAATCTAAATATTGCATTAGTGTACCTAGTCAATTAAAACAAGGCAATAGGAAAAGATATAGTGGGTGAATTCAAATACTCGGAGAGTAACCAGGGGACCCTGAACGGGGAACAAGATGGGGCCCATGACTCACATAGTTGATAGGGTAACCATGTTAATTTGTTTAGCTAAACAAAAAGATCCCCAGTGTAACCTGAACGACTTTGCACTCTCCCCTGGTGAGTATAAAGTATCCAGTTTAGTTAACCCAAAGTTTGGAGAGGTGGAAAGGAAATAGAGGAGTGTCACTGTATGTGGGGGTGGCAGATCATGTGGATAGAAACAGTGGGTACAGACAGTATCATCTGCCTGTATCGCCCAGCTTGGGGTCACGTAGAACATCCAGGGCTGTTGGTCCTGAGGGTGAGGGCTGTTGTCACAGGATATTAATAGAGTCTGTGATGAGTCTGTCACATGAGATTAGGAAGGCCATCAGCACGAACTCAGAAGAGAAGCCAGGCTCTCGTCCTGAGTCTAACTCAACCCTCCCACCCCCCCACCCCCGTCACTGATCCTTCTGTAGCTGGCAGCTATCCCGTCCCCAGCACTGATGCAACCAAAATGTAGTCAGTAATGTGTCTCCAGTAAGCAGTGTCTCTGTTTCCGTAGACCTCATTCCCCTTGAGTTCCAGGCACGCGGATGCGCCCCTGATGCTGCTGCCATGGGAGGAGGGCACCACCCTCAAAGGTCTGCCTTAGAGGAAGGGGAGTGGCCTAAATGGATCATCCTAAATGGCCCTCCTGCAAATACACACCTGCAATCTAGGAGGGCACATTTCATTTGGAGAGACACTGTTGACACACGGCAGCGATCAGTTTGTAAAGGGATTTCTCACGGCACAGGTGAGCTCAAGGGAACTTAAACACCAAGCATGGATTTAACTTTCACCTGACTTTTCTAGAATGCATTTTTTTTTTTGAGACAGAGTTTCTCTGCATAGCTTTGGTGCCTGCCCTGGAACTAGCTCTTGTAGACCAGGCTGGCCTCGAACTCACAGAGACCCACCTGCCTCTGCCTCCCAAGTGCTGGGATTAAAGGCATGCCCAGCTTTAGAATGCATTTTTTTTTTTTTTGGATGCAAGGTAGTGGGTAAATACCTATGAGGGAAAAAAATTGACCCAGCTTAGCAGCAAGCTGAGCGAAAGATGACAAGACTTCAGGCGTGAGGCGTACTCAAAGAAAACATGACATGGTCACTAGCTTCTTTGGAGAAGAGGGTGATTTAAGAGAACCGGCTTCATAAACTGCACATGCTCTTTCCTAATCAGGATCCTGGCAAGGACTTGGACTGTGTGTTGAAGGAGCTGAGCTCCTGGGCCAGTCTTGCTTAATTAGTTGAGTCTGACCAGGAAGAATGGGGGCAAAAGGTCACTGCAGTGGTCTGTGCCCCACTTGCCACCTGCCTTGGAGAGTGAGCTCAATTCCTGCCCATCTCTCCACCGGCGAGTTATGGGTTGACTTACACATGTCACAATCTCATTGTGGGCTCCTTTCAATTCAAATCCATATCAGCTATTTGCAATCATATGATTTCATTCCACACAGCAGTGAAATTTTTCTCTCCAAATATGGACTCACTGGGTGGCCGTGAATAAAGAGGCCCAGGCATAGGAAATGCAGGCCCCTCCCGGGTTCTTCCAGGGGAAGCCTGGAAGGAAGCAAGACTTGCTATTTCAGGAAAGCTGATGGAAGTGGCAGCCCAGGCTGCACTGTAGGGCTGGAGCTGGCGGCAGCTGTCCTCAGTCTCAGCTTCAATAGAAGGGAACTGCCAGGTTTACATTGTTTAAACACTTCACTAAATTGGCTATGGAAAGAAGGATGGGAGGGGCCCAGGTTGGTGAGGGAATTCAAGCCTCTCTCTGGCTTCACACATTGTAACCACACATACACAGCATGGGCTTGTGAGTGCGAACACACACACACACACACACACACACACGAGAGAGAGAGAGACAGAGACAGAGACAGAGACAGACAAAGAGAAAGAGACAGGCAGAGAAACAGAGAGAGACTGAGACAGAGAGAGACAGAGAAAAACAGAGAGAGATAGAAAGAAAAAAAATGGGAAGCATGATAGAGACAGAGACACAGAGAGAATGAGAGACAGAGACATACACAGAGAGAGACGGAGAGATGGATTGATTTTCCCTAGACTTTTCCAGGTGTAGCCTGCTAGACATTGTGTGCACTTATAGCAGGGTGAACAACAGCAACAATAATGATGGTGCCTGCTTCAGCAAGCTGCGACTGGTGGAGGCAGGTCAAGGCTCTAGGGATCTGGGCTCACAGGCTGTGCTGAGAGCTGATCCAGGCTTCAGATCACCAGGCTGGCTTGGGAGTGAGTTGGAAGCTTGGGACGGAAAAGCAGGAACTCCGCACTGTGGATGAGAACCCTAGAATGGAGCTCGTGGGTCTGGTGTTCTGAGACATGGAAATTCTCTGTCCTGCTTCCCGGGTTGACCTACGGCTGGGTAGGAGACAGTTGACGTAAGGGTGCCAAGTGGGGGCTTTCTCAGCTGGGACAGTCTCAGCTGTTGAAGTCATAGTCTTTAGTACATTAACCAGAAGGTTGAATGGAACCTCTGGCAATGTTTATCTATCCCATATTGACTTCAGCCAGGAAGCATGGGGGCCAAAGGTCCTGCAGTTGCAGGGTCACTTAAAATATGAAGCCACATATGAAATGGTAATCAGAGTTATGGGTGGATATAAACTTGAAATGGTAAACTGAGCCAAGACCAAAAAGGTACTGTCTCCAAGAGTAAGTGGAAAATTTTAAAATTCAATTCCATACATGCATCCCATGAGAACAGTATGTATGGGAGACCTGTGTCTGGTAGAGGCAGCGTGCAAGAAACATGGTGTGGCTACAGGGAAGGGGCTGGTGGTCACGAAGGGCCAGGACGAGATCCTTTGAGAAACACTGGCAGAAGTAGATCTGGATCCCTCCAGTCCAGGCTTGTGAGCACCGGGCCATTGCTAGACCAACCCTGGCCCATTCTGAGACTAACCCCAGGCCATTGCTAGACCAACCCCAGGCCATTCTGAGACCAACCCCAGGCCATTGCTAGACCAACCCCAGGCCATTGCTAGACCAACCCCAGGCCATTGCTAGACCAACTCCGGACCATTGCCAGACCAACCCTGGGCCATTCTAAGACCAACCCCAGGTCATTGCTAGACCAACCCCAGGCTGTTCTGAGACCAACCCTGGGCCATTGCTAGACCAACCCTGGGCCATTTTGAGAACAACCTGGGCCATTGCTGAGGTACACCCCCTCCCCATGACTCAGGAATGGGCCTCATCTCTTTAAACCTCTTTCAGAAACCAAAACAGCTGCTTCCTCTGCCTCATGACATGTCCCTTAGGGTCTGAGCATGTTTCTTTAGGATTCTTCCTGAAGCTGAAATGAGGGCAGGTTCTGGGCCCAGTCTGACCTCTGGCTTCTGTGCTAAGACCCACCTCTGGGGACCTGACACCTGAGCAGGTGTGCAGCATCCAGGGTCCATACATCAGAGCCTCAGACTTGGGGATGTGTGGTCTCAGTTCCAGACTGGGAGACCCCTTTGCAGTTCTTTCCATTTGGGGGTGGCGAGGGAGCTGGTGCCAGGACTTATGGGACCTGGATTGAGGAGACTTGGAAGAGTTGTATAGTCTACCACAGACCCCTTTCCATTGCTTCTGTTGGTTTCTCATTGATGGCAGTAGGGAGTTAGGCTAAACACAGCACTAGGTATAGACAGTGGAAACCCAGTGTGAACATACTTTTCTAAGACACAGGGTTATTTACTTGCCTTTTGGTGAACTTTTATGTTCTGTATTTCCCGGGGTTTCTATGGAAATATATTTGATGTTATTTTACTATTATAGTAAAGGAACTGGAGGGATGGCTCAGCGGTTAAGAGTACTGCCTACTCTTCCACAGGACCCAGGTTTGGTTCCCAGCACCCACATTGTGGCTCACAGGCATCTGTATCTCCAGTTCCAGGGGACCCATTCCCCTCTTCTGGCCTCTGTGGGTACTGCACGCATGTGGTACACTTGATACAAGGAGGCAAAACACTCAGACACACAGAATAAAATTTAAAAAAGGCAAATGTAATTGAAAAGCAGCACGATGTAGATTTGTTGTTATAGTTTGGATCTGGAGCTCCCACAAAGGCCCGTGTAGTTAAGGTGAGGTCCGCGACTGGGACACTTCAAGAATGTGGTGGAAATGCGAGGGGATGGAGCTTAGTGGCAAGAACGTGGGTCACTGGGATATGCCCTAAAGGAGGTATTGGCAGACTACTCCCCCTCTCTCCCTTGGCTTCCTATCTGCCACAAGCAAATCTTCTATGTCACATGCTCCTGACCCTCTGATGTGCTGTGTGATCACAGCCTAAAGCAGCAGAGCCAAGTGAGCAGGGACGGAAACTTCTGGAAACACAAGCCCATACAAGCCTTTCTTTCTACAAGCTGACTGTCTCCAGTACCTTGTGGTGTGATGGGAAGATGACTGACATGTGGGATGAGGGCACTGCCAAGGGTAGCTCCGTTTTGATGGCGTGCATGCATAGTGATCCTGCGTGGGCACTGAGACTCCACCGTTCATGGCAATCAGAACACTGGGGTGGATTCTCTGTGCTTAGCGTCCCTGTGCCAACCTGACTTTGTATGTCCTCTAATTCTGCACAAGTACAACCCACCTACACAATCTCTTCCTTAAAAATCAATCAGTCCTCAGGACCCAATAGTGACCCTCACAACTGGCTGCCTGTTTGGTTCTCGTTCACACTCAAGAAGCCACACCTCGGTCCTACTGTGAGCCACTCTTGTTCCTCCACTCACGTGACCTTCTGTGACCTTTGAAGGAGCAGAAGAGACAAGCCTGGCCAGCTGAGGGGCTGGCTCTACCGTGTTCTCCAGTCAGCTAGATGCAAGTTGCAAATCCACCTGCACACTAAGGGTGGGCCCAGAGGCAGAGCAGGAGGCAGTGGCATAAAGAGATGCACTTACTAAGTCTGGGAGGTGGAAGGAGGGCTAGGGCTCTGCTGTCGGATGCCGTGGGCTGGGTGATTTATGAAGAACAGGACACTCGAAACCGGGAAGCCCACATGAAAGGCCCGGTGCTGGTCCCCGGGGAGGACTGCTAGGCATTCTGCTCCTGACTGCGGTGTCCTTAAACGGGAGGAGGTAAAAGGCACAGAAGTGCTCCTTTATGGCTGGAGCTGTTTGATAAGATGCTAATTTAACCCATGGGAGAGCCCTTAAGACTTGATCTTCTCTCCTCTCCTCTCTCTCTCTCTCTCTCTCTCTCTCTCTCTCTCTCTCTCTCCCCCCCCTTTCTGATGACCTCACCTTTGAGGACCGTTTCCCCAGTCTGTCTGCAAAACCCTAAACACTCAATATAATGTATTTAGAGACAAGGACTTTGGGGGGTGTGATGTGATTTAGGGGTGACAGGAGTTGGGTCCCCATTGATTCATACCTATGAGAACAGGCAAGCTCACTCTCTCCACTCTGTGAAAACGTAGGAAGAAGTGGTTATGGTAAAGGCAAGAAGAAAGGAATCACTAGGACCTGCTGGGTTCTTGACCAAGGATCTTCAGGCTCAGAACTGTGAGAAACAAACGGTTGTGGCTTAAGCTATATTTGTAAAGTGTCCATACCCCTGCACACCACCCACCTGACTTTTCCTCCCTTCAATGCGTATAAGGTACTTGAGTGCAATGTTCTCTTGGGCATATATGGGATCAGAGGGGTGAAACAGAGGATGGATGCCAGCCCTGAGAGACACCTTGCACCAGCAACAGAGTTTGAGAGGAACCACCGTGACTGTTTTGGTGATTGTCCCTAGAGGTACTGACAGACCTTGTCTACATAATGTAGCCAGTCCTACGTAATTGCTTCAGATGTGTAGATAGAACTTATTTTCATTTCCTGGAAACCAAGCCCACCTCTCCAAATATCCCTCCCCACTGAAGTATTCTTACCATGTGGGTTTCCTCAGATTGTCAAACAACATGGCAACCAGCACAGATAAAGCTTAGTATCCAGGATTTCAGCGCTTAATGTTGGAAAGACAGACAATGAACAGCAGTCTCTGAGTAAATATTCCTTGAATAAATGAATACACACTTAACAATTTTAGGTATTTCCAGGCAAAGGTGACTCAGTCATGAAGAGGATCTGGCACCCATTTAGTGTCTTCAATGATTAGCCTTCCTGTCCCAGGCTTACATTTCTCAGAGGGGCTAAAAGAGGCAGCCATTTCCCCTGGAGGAACAGTCAGGGCCCAGGACAGGCAAAGCTTCTCTGAATCACAGCATACAAGAGAACAAATGCTGCTCACACTCCTGTGAGATTGCAGGGTGTTCAGCCACGGACCTAGGCGTCAATGCATTGAGCTGGGTCAGGATGCCGACCTACCCAGATGGGCAATGCTCAAGTAACAGGGCCTTGACTTCTGCTCCTCCATACTTTTTATTGTGGTAACACATATATAACATGAAATTTGCCATCTTTATCATTGGTTTTCAGTTTAGTTTTTCTGAGAGAAGATTTTGCTGGATATCCAAGACTGACCTGAAACACATGGATCCCCTGCCTCCACCGCCCAAGGGCCAGCATTACAGGCATGTGCCGTCATTCTGGGCCTTACCTTCTTATTCATTTTAAGGAATGCAACTCCATGGCATGAGCTCCATTTTCACAGATGTCTAATCAGCACCACCACCAGTCACCGGAACTCCTTGAACTTTACAAAAATGAAATTCTGCATCCTTCCTCCTGGCCTATGGGATCACTTTTCTATTTTGTATCTGGGGATTTTCTCTAGTTTGCTTAGAGACAGAATATCTATCTTTTATTTCGTGAGCGAGCACCCTCAAGGCTCCTACGTGATGTAGTGTCAGAATTCCATTTCCTCTGAGGCTGGACACTATTATATGTCCATGGAGAATTTTACTTACCCATTTGTTGGTTGCTGGGAACTTACAATACCTCCAGTTTAGTTGCGGTGAATAATTGTTCTACGAAGATGAATGCCTGAATACCCCTTGAGCGCCTTCAGTTGCGTCGGGCGTGTTGCCAGGTGTGGAGCTGCTGCCCATTTTCCAGTAAGTGACATAATTTCATCTCCTTTGTGCACCCATCAGCTGGTGAAGACCCAGGCTGGTTCCACAGCTTGCTGTTGTAGGTAGAGATGCACTAAGCGTGGATGCCAAGGTGAAATGAAAGAAGCAGGACTGCGAGAGTGCATAGCAATTCTCATTAGCTTTACTGAAGAGTCCTCACAGCTGCGATGCTTCCCCACTTAAAACTGCCCCGGGTTCCAGTTTGCCTGCATCTTGCTGCCCTTGGCATTTCCGTTTTCATAGCCCTCATCCAATGGTGTGAGGCATCCTTTCCTGACCATTGCTGGAGCTGGGGTTCTTTGTGTGTCTGTTGTCCACTTGTGCATCTTCTTCAAGCACTTATCTGGTCGTATAAGACAGCAAGACTATAATTTTTTCTCTTTCTCCCCATTTTTTTTTTGTGAAAGAAGAGAGCAAATATTTCCATCATTTTGTTAATGACAAAGATTAAAGAAAAAAAAGATTTGGGAAAAAAAAAAACCCAAAACAAGGTAAAACTAGGCAAGCTCTCTAAGTTGGCTGATGAGAGGAGGAGATAGGCTGGGATAAAAAGCACTCTGAGGTCCTTTTATTGTTTGGAAGGAAGTTACAGTATTAACTTCATAGCTTTGTAGAGTCTAGCATGCACATTAAAATGTAATGGTAGCTAATAAAAACAAGAGAAGGAGGACGATAACTCTGAACGAGTCTCAAGCAAGGAAGAAAAGGACTGAAGCTTGGGGACTTGCAATGACAAGTCGGAAAGCAGAAATGAAAGGGCAGAGCGCGCTTGGCTGTGTGTCAAGCATGTCCCCCCATCCCGGCTCCCAGTTCCCCGGTTAAAAAGAGAGGGGGTGAGCATAAGAAGAGAGAGAATAAGAAGAACAAAGAGAAAGAAAAAATACAGTAAATTAAAATTACAATGGAAAGATTGCTCTAGGCACATCAATATTTATAATTCTCCCACTGGTTTATCCCCTATGGAGCCAGCCAAGTATAAGGAGACTCCATCAGGCACACTGTTACCAGCTTGTCCAGGTTGCCTGGTCCAGGGTCCAGCAGCCCTACTGCCCTGATGGCGGGGCCACTACATCAGGACTGTGGTGACCAACTGAGCACCTGAGAAACCCAAGAGATGGCATTGACGTTTCCCGTCAGTGTTGCCCGTGCCCACCAGTCCACGACAAGCATGTTTATTGACATCTTAGCCAAGGGCTCACCATGGAAGCCATCCCATTACCTCCATTTACTTTGCTAGTCCTGTCCTGCCCCCAGAATGATCTGCTTCTCTAACGGTCTGTTGAAGATGGCAAGATAGTATTAAGGTCCCAAGGCTAATGACAGCAGCTTCACATTCGTTTCTAGAGAAGGGCTGGGAGTGTTTCTCACAGCCAATCAGCGCCCTTTCAGGAGTGGACAGCTTTCACTGTCTGTGAGAACTGGATGGAAATGGGGCAGGAAGCAATACTTGGGGTGCCCTGGCAAGGTCATGGCTTTCAGCGTGCACTTGCTCAGCAGGAATGGGAAGCTTGTGCTAGTGGATGGCCCCGTCTACCTCTCTGCACCCGGCCACTCAGGCAAATCGGAGGAGCAAAGCCTGCGCTGTAGCCTGGAGGTTTGATCAAAACCTTGGGATATGCTGGATAGTGGTGTAGACATGGCGTACCGTGTGGTGCACCAGGAAAGGAGTCAGCCGATCTGGACACTTCCTGTCCCCCACCTCCATCCCAGCCGCAATACTTGGGATCAGCATATGTCCCATCGAGGCCAAGGACATTACCATGCATGGTGTTTCTTTTAGCCATTTTTTGGATGAGTGGCTTCCGCACTTCTGGTTTTTCTGTATCTCTTTTTATGTTGCTGCAGTAGCAAGAGCTTTAAACCCTGTCAGCCCTGCAGAAGACTGCAACTACCTGCACCTCTGGAGAGTTCCAAAAGAGACCAGTTCAACCTTCATGTTGTACACCAACTTGTTCCCTCGTCAGACCCCAGACTTCCATGATTTGCTGTCTGTCACCAGCCATAGGTGCCCACAGGCACTGGGGACAAAGGAGCTGATGCCTGAGCTGCATTTAGAAACATGGTCCCTCACAGAGAGACACATTTCCATGCTTAAGTATACACTTGGGAGGAGCTACTGTCCCATTAGGAAAAGGTAACCCGGTGTCAGGTGGTATACTAGGAAAAGTCTTTGGAGTCTTTGGCGGTTGTTCCCTAGAAGCAAGGAAATCTACAGGAAAAGCAGGCTGCACGTCCCCTGGCAATGGTGACTATGGGAGTAGCTGTCATGCTGTGCGTTCCAAGCCTTTATTTGAAAACTGTGATTAATAAGGCTCGGTTGGCAGGAAGCAAACTCACCATTCAGGAACTTTTTATCTGTGTCCGGGGCCCCTGAAAAACAACAACCACTAGACTACAGCCCTAGTGAATGCATGATGTCATGATGGGTCAATCTCCTGGAGATATTTGTCATATAATGAGTAGGGATGAGCAAGGCGGGCAGCATGTGTACTATAAATAGTGTTATTACTTGGTCCTCAAACTGCAGCAAATCATCGGCCCATCCACAGGAAAGACATATATGGCCGAGAGCTAGAGGTACAAAGCCACTTCTACATTCTTGGGTATGCTTGCCTCTCTGAACAGAAGGCCTGATGCTCATGCCAAGCACTTCTCCACCGATCTCCAAAGAATTAGAATGGATGGGATGTAATGATGCTAGTATAGATTTGGGCGTGGGCATGAATGAATTCAAATCTACCTAGAAGGGGAGAGGAGAGCTTTTGTCTCTCCAGCAGAGCTATCCACCTGATCAGGGGCATCAGCAGAAAGAACCTAGAGGTCTGGCCAGCACAGTCTACATGCAGTCTGGGTAGCTGAACAGCATAGAACGGAGAGGCAGGGAGTGCGGTGTCAAGGTCTGCACCAAAGAGAAAGTAAAGAAAGAATATTAAGAGCTGCAAAGGGAAAAGGCCAAGTAACATATAAAGTCACACATGTCAGAATCATACTGGACTTCTCAACGGAAACAATGAAAGTCAGAAGGTTCTGGTTAAGTGTTATGCAGACATTTAGAGACTATGGATGCTAGTCCAGACTACTATACTCAGCAAAACTTTCAATTACTAGATGGACAAAAAAAGATATTCCACGACAGAAACAGATTTAACCAATACCTAGCCACAGACCCAGTCATACACGAAGAAGGAGAACTCCAACCCTGACAAGGATGTCCCCGACTTGGGTCTGCTTTGGGGGAGGTAGGGGCTACACTCTTGACGTGTACTATTCTCTCCCAGGAGTTATCCATTACCAATGACTCCTGGGCTAAGAGTAGTACTGTGTACCTACTCCCTCTCTCCGTGTGGGGATCTGGTCTGAAGTGAGCACTCACAGATCATGTGCACACTGCCATGGCCAGTGTGAGTTCATTTGTGTGGCTGCTCTGCTGTGTCCAGAAGATGCTGTTTCCCTGGAATCATCTCCTCACTGCCTTTGGCTCTGAGACTCTTTCAGCTTCCTCTTCTGCAGTGATCCCTCTATTTCCTCCTCCACCTGGCTCTTCTATACTCCACTCTAATTTAACCCTTTCTTTCTCATCATTCCTCTTTAAGCCTTTATACTACTAAGTTCTATCTACCCTCCCTTGGAAGATCCCCTGCCCCATGGTCCCTTATCAATTTTCTGACCTCCAGGGGTATTCCAAATGAAACTACGCTATAGATATTTTAGGGATAAACACTCTATAGTTTCTTAGTCAGTTATAGGACTCTGTGTTAACACCATGTGCTACAAATAGAAGCTACTCTAATAAGGGATACGCTGATCTATAGGTAAAAAGATGAGTCACTAGGTGGCAGTTTAATATTATGCCCCTTTAGTGGAATAATTGTAGTCAGTTTTCCCCCAGGGCCTATGATCTATCTTGACCCTGTCTAGTCTAGGTTTTGGCTAGACAGTGGTGCTAGGTGTGGGATTAATATTTTGGATCAGGACTTAAAATACAACCAGAAAGTGATTGGTTTCTCCTGTTATGTCAGTGCCTTTATTACTCAGTGGGCGTGTCTTGCCAAGCTGTTCAATATTATAACTCACAGAGTTCATAGTTGGGTATAATTTATGATTACTTTCTCCCAGTAATCTACATAGCATTTTCCAAAAGCAGTGAGGAGATGATTCCAAGGAAACAGCATCTTCTAAATACAACAAAACAGCCTCCACAAGTGAACTCACACTGGCTATGGAATTTTCCAGCACTATGGAAGCTACCCAGGAGAGATGAAGCATCTAGGTCACTACCAACTTAATATGCCCATGTTTTGTGACTGTGGCACATGGTGTCTTCAGCAATAGGGTCTTGCCATCAAGTTCTGGAGGCTAACCAATAGAATTGGTCATAGTCTGTAACGCCAGGGGTCTATGGGACCTCACTGGTAAACAATGCTAAAAGAGGTAACCCATTCCTGGCACAAGTTTTTTTATTTGCTACCCTATGGTGTCTAGTATGGTCATTGTCACCCTGTTGTAAATTTTCTCCATTTTTATGTGCCCTCCCTCTCTCTGTATATATATACAGTGTGTGTGTGCTTCTACAGTAGTCTATAGGTTTTCATGTGACATTTTGGAAAGGTCTTTAGTGTTTTTTATCCCTCCCCCTATTTCCTCCTCTGGCCTATCCGCTATCTCCCACTGCAGTTTGACCCTTCCTATTTCATTCTTCCCCTTTAAGCCTTTACACTACTAAGTTCTACCTACCCTTGGGAGATGTCCCTGTTCTATGGCCACTTGCTAATTTCCTGAACTCCATGGGTCAGGTTTTATCCCAAATAAAACTATAGCTGAAGATTCAAAGCTAGCCTGGTAAGTTGATCATGCTCCAGTGGAAGGCTACACATTCAAGACTACATGGGCAACACAGATTGGACCTTCTTGGTGGGAAAAGACACACAGTTAAGTGGGTAGGGAAGGGGTGGGATTGATTTGGGAGAAGTTGGGGAAGGGTTAATATGATCAAAATACAAAATTTAAAAAAAAAATAATGGATTTTTTAAATGAAACAATCCAGAAAGTACAATTTGGTTGTAAAATTTTTATTTCCTCATTTTACTCTCTCCTGCTTCTTCGCAGTTCATTTCACTGTCTCCCCTCAGGAATTCTAGTCATCTCTTCGCGTTCAAGCTTTTCAATAAAGTCGTACTGATATTGCGTTACTTAGAGTCCTTCAGTTCTGTTCCATTAACTATAAGTGTCTTAAAAATGACAGCAGAATATCCCTTACTTTTTTGTTTTTTATTAACCCCTTTAATTGAGCTGCCTACATTTTGCATGATTATTAAGTGATAGTCCCTTTGCTTTAGGCAGCTGATGCTATCAGGGCTGTTGCTTGCACTTCACTGCAGTGCACTCCCCACATGTGATGTGGCTTCTGTGTAGTGCAAGCTAGAAGGCCCCTTGGAGACGATACCCTTCTCCACTCCATCCACTGCACGTTGGGGGTAGCCTTCTCCACTCCATCCACTGCACGTTGGGGGTAGCCTTCTCCACTCCATCCACTGGCCATCAGCCACCAAGAAGGTCTTACAGACTAATTGCGTATTTGTGTTTGCATTAACGTTGGAATCCCACGGGTTCAACATTTCATGAAGAGAGAGAGAGAGAGAGAGAGAGAGAGAGAGAGAGAGAGAGAGAGAGAAACTGGGAAAAGTCACTGCATGCAACTATTTTTTTAAAAAAATCCATCCCCAATGACAGAATGACTCTCCCGTGCTTTTCCGTTTAAGAGATTCCTGATTAGTAAAACAAACAAATAGATTTTTAAATTCCAGTTACATTCTCTGTCCAAAGGGCTTCTAAACTCAAAGCCTGGACTACCAGCTAGGATGACACACTATAAACTACCTCTGTGTGACCTGGTTGAGAAGAATCAGTTTCAGAAAGAAGAGCCTCTATGCCAAAGCTAAACGAGGAAGAGTGTCAGGGATCACACAGGCAATAACAGAGCGGCTGAAAAGTGTTGAGAAAAAGATGGATGAGGCACTGAGAAGAAGTAAGCGAAGCTGGTCACAGCCCCAGCTCTGAGGCTCTGTGACCGAGAGCAAGGGAGCAGAAACTTCATCCAAGGTAAGCCAAGAGTCCCTGGCGATAAAGACCGGCATTCTTGTTCCCAGGACAACCCCACAGTCCTCGCATCTGCAGTCCCACTCCCAGGACAGTCCCACAGCCATCACGAGCCTTAAATTGAGTTGCAGGTTTTGGTGTGGCAGTGAGTTCTCCCACAGGAAGGTCAGCAGTTGAGACGAGTCCTTTCTTGCTACTCTATAGGACTCCGAGGACCGCTGCTCGGCACCGTCTTAGGAAAATCTCTGTTTAAAACTGGGGCTGCGGGAGTCTGAGAACGAGGAACAATTACAAGTCAGGTGCCTGGAATTGAAACCTCCACAACCCTCGCATGAAAGACAGCCCTGGGATGCTGTTCTGCAGAGTGGAAAGGCCAGACACGAGAAGCACTGACGTATGCATCTCTGGAGGCTTGGCTCGGGAAGTGATGTACATATAGAATGGTAGCCCTGCCCTCAGTGGATTGGCTTAGGCCTCATCACATGTGAACAGCAGTAGAATTTGATAGCCCCGAGCCTGAGGTCAGCAAGAGGCTCAGTCTCTGGAGCCACACATCTATGTTCGCTGCTGTAGAATCTGAGAACTCTGAAGCTCCAGGAGAGTCCCTGATGTCCACAGCTGCATCCCTCCGGAGGGGCGGTCCATATGTAAGGGGTTGGGAAGTATGAAGGCAGTTTCCCTTGCCCAGATCTTACCGCTATGGTTGCTTCCTCCACTACCAACACACTCAAGAGACATATCCTCTCCTCCTTCAGATAGAGCATTACCACCCAACGGAATACCATCTGGGCAGTGGGAGAGAGTGGGAGAAGGTGACCAGAGGACAGACTATAAACCTAAGCGTGGTCGGCAGAGATCCTACATACACGTACTGATGTGAAGACATGGAAGAGGTGACATCTCTGATGGACAGAGACACTTGTCCAGTATGGGGCCCCACAACAGCAAAAGCAACAGGAAAGATACGAATTCAGAAGTTCAACTTATCCTCCTATTGTGAGAAAATCCTTCCCAGGTAGGGTACCAATACAGACCAAAGTAATGATTCTATCCAAGGCTAGCTTGGTGACCCAAAGGATTTCTTGGGTTTATTTACAGGAAAATGAGTCACCAGTTTCTTCTAGGATATAAGTATATATATATATGAGCCAGGCAGTGGTGGTGATTGGCTTTCATCCCAGCACTTGGGAGGCAGAGGCAGGTGGATCTCTGAATCTCTGAGAGCTTGAGGTCAGCCTGGTTTACAGACTGAGTTCCAGGACAGCCAGGGCCACACAGAGGAACCCCGTCTTGCTAAAAACAAAACAAAACAAAAACAAACTATATATATATATATATATATATATATATATATATATATATATATATGTAGGGGTTGGGAGATATTAGAATATATGTAGGGTGAAAGGTCACTGAGGGGAAGACTCTGATGATCAGCTATAAGGAATGTCATTATTCATGATGGGGTAAGAATTTTTGATAGTGTGGCTGTTTCGGGGTCAGCACTCTCCTGTAAGAATCCTTTCAGCCCTCTTCTGTTGGGAATATCATGCTAAGTTGTGTTACTTTTGTTTGTTTAAGTTGCATTTGTTTAACTCTGTTAAACTGTGACACTTTGTCTGTCTAGAACACCTGATGGTCTAATAAAGACTTGAATGGTCAATAGTGAGGCAGGAGAAAGGATAGATGGGGCTGGCAGGTAGAGAGAATATATAGAAGGAGAAATCTTGGAAGCAAAGTAGCTAAAGAAGGAGGAGGACATCAGGGGTCAGCCATTCAGCTACACAGCAATCCATGGAGTAAAAGTAAGATTTACAGAAGTAAGGGAATGGGAAAAGCCCAGAGGCAAAAGGTAGATGGGATAATTAGTTAAGGAAAGCTGGCAAGAAACAAGCCAATCTAAGGCTGGATGTTTATAACCGGGAATGAGCTTCCACATGATTTATTTGGGAGCTGGGTGGCGAATCCCCAAAAGAGGAAAAAAAAAAAGTAAAAAAAAAAAAATATCACACTGTGATGTTCCTGCAAGCAACCTCGATAAGCTTGTTGATCCACCGCTGGGCTAGGCTTGAGTGGAGCCCTTACATAAGGGATTGAAGATGGTAAAGTTGTTCCATATGAGGGCATGGTCCACAGTAGCTCCCCAGGGCATGCACATGACCGGCAGCCTCCAGTTTCTGGGTACCAGAGGATGGTGTTCCTGGGATTCATCTTTTCTTCTCCTTTGCCCCTCTCCTGCTCCCCTCTGTTTTCTTTGAACTACATTTTTACTAGTGTTTTCAGTGTATAATGTGAAAAAAAGCCTTTTACATGTTTGGTCTCCTTATTTTGTATCTTATCATCTTTTGATTTTCAGACTGTGGGTGTCTTTGGCGGTGAAGTGTATTTTTTGGAGACCCAGAGGGGCTGGATCCACAATTTGTTGTTGGAGCACATTAGCCAGTTCCTGTGATTTTGGTGGCTGGTAGCTGAAACAAGCTGGTGGACATATTCTGACAACTGACAAAGTAGACTCCAAACTACCATTAGTTGGGGGAGATAGAGACAGGCACCACACCTAAGATAAGGGAGAAATTAATAAGAAGATGTGACAATTATAAGTATGTTTATATTAAACATTGAAGCTCTCAAAGCAAACACTAATGGGCATAATAGGTAAGATAGGAGCAGTATCTTTACCTACTGTACAGTAAATGGCGGGGGGTGTAAATATCTGGAATACATAAAGAACTGAGAAAAGACAAGCACTAAAGCATTCAACAAACAAGTGTGCTAATGGATGGACAGACAGTTCTCAAAAGAGGAGGCACGAGTGCCAGCAAACAACTGAAAAGTGTTCAACCTCTGCATCTATCAACACAATGCAGATTAGCTCAATTTCATGATCCCATTTCACTTCAGACAGAGCGAACATCTAGAAACACCATCTAACAAGTGCAGGGGGAGATGTGGGAAAAGAGGAAACTTATGTGTTGCTGGTGAGGCCATGAACAGACCCAAGCACTGTGGAAGTCAGTGTGGGGTTCTCTGAAAAAAAAAATAAAGATTGAACCAGCACATAACCAATTATACATGGCTTGGTATCTATCTAAGAACTATAAGTCCACAGGGGCGCATGTCCAACCACGTTCATCACAGGAGATAAGAAATGGTACCAGCCTCATTTATCAACAGATGAATAGAAGAGAAAACATGGTGTATACATAAGGTGTTTCATTCAGCTGCAAAGAAAAATATAATCATGGTGTTAGCAGGAAAATAGAACTGAAGATCATTATATTATGTGGAATCTAGATTTACATGTGTGTGTATGTGTGTGCATGTATGTGTGTGGCATAGGTCATTAAAACAGAAAGGAGACCACGAGATGGAGGGAGGAGATCTTAAGTAAAAGCAGAGGGTAAAGAAAGGAGTGGAGTCCACGTGACACACAAGCAGATGTAAGGGGACACGCAGGGAAACGTGTAATGAAAATGCTATCGTGACACCATTACATTAGATGCTAACTTAAACATTTAGCCAAAGTTCGAAGCTTAGAATAAAACTGAAGAAAAGACATATGTTTACGTTGAAGGTACTAAAAAGAAGACAAATATTATGTTAGGCAAAGCACACGCTTAGGATTGGAAGCTCTAACAGGAAGAAACCTTTATTCAACAGGGCAAAGAAACCTTTGTGTTGGAAGGCAAAGCAATGAAAAAATTTCTCAGCATCAAAATGTAGTATCATTAGGTGGAATATAATCTGATAATGTTTGTTTTTAATTTTTCACAGAAATCAATAATCTCTGAGTTCCTGACCTGACTTCCACAGTGATGCAAAATAAACCCTATCCTCCCCAAGTTGCTTTCGTCATGGTGCTATTGCGGCAACAGCAGTCTTAGCTAAGCTACCTGGGGATGAGGAAAAGTTCTTAATGAAGAGAAAATTTGGGTGCTCTCCCCAAGGCTCACAGGCCACTGCATGGCAGATAAGATGAAGCAGGTATCTTTAAAAGAACCTCTGGGCCAAGCCTCAAGGTCATGAAAAGATGGTGGCCCTGGATGTGCGGCTGGACACAGGGCAACTGGATGGATGACCTTCAACACTCTTCTCTGTATCTCTGATGCTAGCCTGCTCAGTAGCTTAAGTAATAAGCTGACAAAAGCACGCTGGCACCAAGAAGAGAGCCTTTCCCCCTGGCAGTGTCCCCACAGTGTCTCCTGATGACAGTTTAACAGGGTGCCGGCCACAGGCGAGAACTACTTAGAGCCCCAGAGCCCCGTCTCTCTGGAGAAGTAAAGGAAGATTGGAATTGAGAGGCATCTGCTGACAGCTGGTGCAGATGGATTCACGGATATGGAGGCCATTCCAGCTTCCGGGGAACGGAGTGGACTGAGCTGCTCGGGGTTGGTCACAGAGGTGGTAGCCGTATGGGAAGAAATTCAGAGCAAAACAAATAAGCAGCACTGAGAAGGCGCTGCACTTCACAGCGCTAAGATGAAGCGGTGACCCAGTGACGTAACTGGCCCACTGGTAGTTCCTCGGGGATATGATACCCAAAGGGAGGGTGAGGCTAGAGATGGAGAGCTGGGTTTGGGCACATATGTGAAGGCGGCCGTGAGGCAGGTGGCATCACAGAAAGAAAGTATGGAGGGAGGAGAAAGCCAGAGGAATTCTAATGCCCAGGGGTTCAGTAAAGGAGGAGGCTGAGTGAATGTAGCTAAGTAGAGGTAAACAGAGAAGGGTGTGCAGGGTGTCTCTCTTCAGATGGGCAAGCGTTCTGGAGGCTGTAATGGTCCGTAGCACTACCACAGGGAAAGGCTGCAAAGGGACTTCGGCTTTAGTCACCCTGTGGTCCTTGATGACTTGGAACTCGAGAGTTTCCAAGAAAGGAGGAGGCAGAAATGGTGATGCGGGTGAGGGATGGAGAGAGGTGAGAAAATGGCCAGTGATGACCTATGCAGCCTTTGCCTGGGCAGGGGAAAAGAGATGGGCACGGCTGGGAGATGTGTGGGGTGGGGCGGCGACTTTTATGCCTGTTAGTGTAGGTGAGGAGTGAGGAACCAGGATGTCAGGAGTCATCACTAACAGCTAGACTGCCCCCGCTCTCTGTATCTGCAGGGGCCACCTAGAGTGCTCATTCACAGTCTGGGAGAGCTGTAAATGTCCTTCAGATGTCTTCCAGGAGTGGCCAAGGGACAGAGGGATTTAGTAAAAATGCTCCAAGATGTTTGGGTCTTGAAGCAAGGTCACATGGAAGTGCAGTATCTGTGTGCAAGTGCCTGAGTATGTGTGTCTGTGAGGTACTACTTTCCGGCGCTAAGGTTTCCAGCTGCAGTCATTTGCAAAAACTGTGTGTGAACTGGAGCGCATTCAGAAGGTGTGAGCCTGAACATTAACAGGGCCTTTAGTTCTGCAATGAGAAGCCCTCATTAGCGAAGCCTGTCACTCTTTTATATCCATCTGTGATGAGGTCACAGTGAACCGTGGGTTTCAGCACGACCCACCTGTCCTCATCCACACGTAAAATAAATTTAAGTCCTACTGAGCCCTTTCCAGCTAGTGGGTTTGCTTGGCATTTCATCCCCCTTTTTCCTCCCTTTTTGGTCTTTTTTTCCTTCATCCTTATTTTCCACTTCCTCACCTTGGTAGCATCTTCCTTTCTTTAACTTATTCTCAAATGTGACCTCACCAGAATTTCAAATACCATTCACAAATTTTCATACAAACCTCTGGTTAAAGCTTAGAGGGAAGCGCAGGATGCTCCGGTTTGGCCATGGCTGGCACTTTGCATTGCTGTCCAAAGAATCTCTGTGAGAAGCAGCTTCAGTCCTGTGCTTTGTGTGAATGTTCTTAGAGCACGTGAGCCCCTGAGCACAGCAGATGTGAGGATCTGGTTCTCCGCTGTTTTGGCAGGGGTAGAGTGGGGTGGGGTGGGTGGGGGTGGGGCAGAGCTGACTGTGCTGTGCTGAGTTTCCTGGTGCGTGGATAGCAGAACTCTTCAGCTACTCAGTCTAATGCCATTCAAGAAGCTCCCGAATATCTTGCTTCCAGAAAAGACCTAAAGTGAAGCAAGGCTGGGAGCTAACTGTCCGGTGGTCTCCCCACTGAATCTTAGGAACTGAAGTTTCTCTTACCATCTTTTTCTAATGCCCTCTCCCATCTCTCCACTGATACTGGCTTCACTCATGAGCATATAGTTAAACCCTGCATGTTTGTCTTCCTCTGGTAGAACTCAAGATATCTGGTAATGCCGATTGGAGCATAGAGCTCAGGCTGTTAGCTGGACTTGGAACGCTACAGGGGTTTTCCTAAGAGCTTAGGGCCAAAGATGGAGATGTGGCTGCTCCTCTTGACTGGCCCAGTACAATGGAGGGGTAGTCATGAGATGCTGTGATACATGGCTGAGTGTCATAAACACATGCCTTGGGACCAGGCTGGAAGAAACATAGACCATGAAACTGACCGTGTGCAACAGTTGAATAATAGGGAGGCAGGGGAGTCAGACTGGACCTAGAGGGGCAGTTGGGAGCTCCCTGGAGAAAGGGAAAGGGATGGAGATATTCTAGGATTAGGGAAGGAAGGCACAGGCACGAAGTGTGCAGAGAAGAGGTGGCGTTATAGAAGGGGAGGGGCAGCAGCAGTGACTGACTGGAGTCAACACCAAAGGGAGCATTGGGTACTAGGCTTGTAAAGACTATCAGTGCTGTTTCCTGCCCACAGAAACTGTAGCAAGATGCTGAGCAGGAGAGTGACTGAGGGACTCTGTGGACATCACATATTAGAGAAGTAAAGCTTCAGAAAGCGGGCACAACTTCCATAGGAAGAAGCCGAAGTGTGTAACACTACAGCAGAAGCTGCCATGTCTTCCGTAGCCACATCCTGCTGGGGATGGGTCTAGGTAGGGCATGAGAACAGGTCACGGGAGTCTCTGCTTCTCCTGAGCTCTGCGGGATCTCTGGATGGTCAGAGTCCTCTTTGTGTAGAAGTGAGGTAAACTAAGTCCCAATTAGCTCAGGATGTTCTGATGGGAATGTGCTTTGAAGGCACGTTTTCTTTCTTTCTTTCTTTCTTTCTTTCTTTCTTTCTTTCTTTCTTTCTTTTTTTGAGAAGAATTACTTCTATTTTCTTTTGATGTTTTTTTGATTGACATATATTCAATTTAGAGTGACAGGCTTCATAATAACATTTTTCATCAAGTATATCATGTGCTTTGACCATATCTGTTCTTCCATTTACTTCTCCTGCTCCCCCACCTGTTAGTCATTTTCTTCTTCCCAAATACTCTTCTTTCTACCTTCATGTCATGTATATAGATATATGCATAAAGTCTAGGTTCTACATATAAGAGAAAACGTGATTCTTCCCTTCTGATCTGGCTTATTTTGATTAGTACATGTCTGCATTGGGGTTTCTAGTGTTGTGACAAAGCATCATGACCAAAGGCAACTTGGGGAGGAAAGGATTTATTTCAGCTTCTAACTCTCAGGCCACATTCGGTCACCAAGGGGACTCAGGTCAGGAGCCTGGAGGAAAGAACTGAAGCAGAGGCCATGAGGAATGCAACTAAGGCCAGCTGATTAGTTACAGAAATAAGAATTATAGCTGATCTGAGTGTTTCTGAATTATTTTGTTAAGAACATATTTGTGCAAATATACACATACAGTAGGCACGTATTTCATTTTTCTCTATTTCTTTAACCTATAGTGTAACATGAATTGAGATAATCAGTGGTTCTTATATTAAAGTAATGAGAATCTAAAAGAATGCCCATCAAGGGACATTATCACTTACTCTAAAATATACAAGGCATTGTGTTGTGGTTTTGTGTACATGGGAGAGTCACATTTGACGTTGTGCATGAGATAGTTAGACCACATTGGGCATTGTTACGATCTGGCTATTATTTTCATTCAGAAATTAAGCATGGAGAAATTAAAGGAGATTGCATGTCAAGGTGACAAGGGGCAGACTTGAGATGGTTAATCTTGTCTGTCAACTTGACTACATCTGATATCAACTAAATCCCAATCAGCTGGGCACACTGTGAAGGATTTTCTTGATTGGGTCATTGGAGGTCAGAAGACCCAACTGAAAGCTGGGCCACACTTTTGGGTGGTAGCTTACATATAAGGACACGGAAGAAGGAAGCCTTGCTTTTTGTCTGCTTGCCCCGACTCTCACTGGCAAGTTCACCCATCCTGCTGTTGAGGCATTTCTCTGTTGGAATTAGAGCCTATTTCTTTGGGATTCCAATGTAGATCAAAGACCAGCTGAGATAGCCAATCTTGTGAACTTAATAACTACCAAATAGTTTCTATCTATAGATAATCATTGTTAGCCTAGTCAAACCACAGCTTGTAAGCCACTCTAATAAATCCTCTTTATATATCAATATCTCTATATCTATATCTTTCTATCTATCTATCTATCTATCTATCTATCTATCTATCTATCTATCTATCTATCTATCTATCTATCTATCCATTCTATCAGTTCTGTTCCTCCAGAGAACCCAGACTAACATATCATCACACACTGAAGACCAGCAGCTCTCTAGGAGTCCCCTGGGACCCTAGTGCTAGATTGGGACTGTAGAAACAGTCCGTCTTGTGGATTGAACAACTACTGGATTTTTGGACTCTCCAACAGGAGACAGTCCTTTTAGACTACCTGAACCAAAGCCTGTAAGTCATTCTAATAAATTCCCTTCCATATGTATGCATGTATATACTATAAATATTCATTCTGTAAGGTCTGTTACTATAGAAAACCCTGACTAATACAATAATGCAACATGGGAATCCAGAGTTTCACCCATTTTTCCTGAGAACATGGTTGTTCTAAGAATATAAGTATATGTATGACAACTCTAAAGCCAACATTGTACGAAAGAGGAGAAATTGAGGTGCCCAGCACGAGCCCAGGTTCTTATTCTCACACCCACCCAAAGGAGCCCAAGCTCACCTATTTTAAGCCCTCCTCTTTGTCGTAAAAGTGTCCCATGAGTCCTGGTCCTGAAAGAGATATCAGGCCTTGGGAGGGTTGCGAGAACAGCAACGAGAAGGTAAAAGGTTATGCTTCGTGTCAGGGACTGCTAGGCAGGTGCACCAGGAAGGACTGAGGTGGGACTACCTTCATTTTCCTTAAATCTCTCTCTGCATGCAGTGTCTGATCAGGACATGGTGTGAGAAGGGGAATATAAATAACCATATCTTCCAGAGTAACGTCTTTTGGTTTGATAAGTTTATTTAGCCACCCAGGTTTGGGCTTCTGGAGCCACGTTATATGCCCAGCCATGGGAGCTGCTCTGGGCATAGATGTATCAAACACAAAGGTCATTATCAGAATCTGTCATCAGTGCTAAGATGCCACAGGGCCCCACATCCTTTACAATGTGATTCTGTCTTAGTAGGATGTAAATACAATTTCCGTTGTAGTCTACTCTGATTTCCTTTACCTTTAGTAAGGATAGCGGGTGGCCAGCCTCTTCCTAGAGAAACCGAGCTTATCACTGGCGATGCCAACATTAATCTTAAAAATGCCTGGCAAAGAAGGCAGCAGGCAAATTGCCCACGTTTCCAGTCGCACGTTCACTTTTCTATTTGTCTCCACATCTTGGCTCCTTTACTTTGAGATAAGTGTAAGGAACCTAGAGAGACACATAAATTATCTGGCGCTTTTATTACTTCGGTTCTCATAATAGGCTACGCTGTGCGACCCGACTGTATCTCTTCCAGGAAATTTATGTTGTGGCAAGAATTCCTCCTGAGAAAGGTCCCGCTCCAGGGGAGGTTTATTAAGAGTGTATTTATAGCTGATCCCGATGCTCCAAATGCTTCACTCTTGGGACACAGCGGAGCTCAAGTGCATGGGACAGTGGGTATATGAGGAGGGAGCAGGGTCCCCAGGGAGGGGCCTCAGCTGAAGCTTGACTCTTGGCACCCACTACATGGGAACTGTAGAGAAGATGCTTCTCTACCCCTGTACCAAGTTTTATCAACTGGAAAGTGGATGGACGGGAGTACAGTGGATTTTATGCTGTGTGGTTTGGGGATGAAGATGCTGTTTGTGGAAGGTTCTCGTATGAACAAAGAGCCCCAGGACTTTGAAGCCTTGGCCTCCACTTGCCAGCTGTAGGGGTGTCAGATGGTTTAACCTTAGCTCCTTCAAATCTGAAAGCAAGAAAGTTGGAGGACTCGAAGGATCGTGCCCTCTGTGTATGTATGCATACACATGCTCCCTCGGCATCTGTCCCTGACCCACACTGAAAATGCCATTAGGTAAAAGCACACAAAGTGGCCACACCCGGGGCCATCTGCTAGCAGGAAAGTGCCCATCATTCATCACCTCCCTTAAGTGCCTTTGCGTCCATGCCGGGGAGATGCATGGCTGTCTTCCCCCTCTGAGATCCTCTCGCTCCTGGCCTCAACTGCCCAGACAAAACAGATGGGAAGGAATTACTCTCCAAGTCAGGTCTGATGTATTCTTCTGGAAACTTTCGCAGAAGTTAGAGGTGGGATTCTGCCCCTCCCCTTGCTGAGGGGCTGCTTGAGGTCCAGCCTCTGGGATATCGGCTGCTCACGTTCACCTGGTACCAGCATCTGGCTTCCCGGTAAGCCCCTGCTGTCCAGCAGTGGGTCACTCAGGCTCGCTCAGTTCTCAGCAGGCAGGAAGAGGTGTGGCCAATCCAACTAAGTGCACAGTGCTTGACCTCCAGTTGATGACGGCTTCATCACCATCACTCGAAGCTGCCATCTGTGTTTCACCAAGAGCAGCCTGTTTGTACTTGTGGGATTGCTTCCTCTAAGAGGGACACACATCGATAGACTCACTGCCGTCGTCGGCTCCGAAGACAGCCCTAGTGAAGTGTCTCAAGTTCTCAAGCAGCTGCAAATTCCTTCAGAGTCAGAGACACAGCTTTATTTATTTATTTATATTTTCGAGACAGGGTTTTTCTGCAGCTTTGGAGCCTGTCCTGGAACTAGCTCTTGTAGACCATGCCGGCCTTGAACTCACAGAGATCCACCTGCCTTTGTCTCCCGAGTGCTGGGATTAAAGGCGTGTGCCACCACCGCCCTGCCCAGAGTCACATCTTAAGAATATTTTCAGTTACAAATGCTAAACTACCCATAGTCATACATAGATGGCATTTCCAAACTGAGATGGGAGCTGAGATTCCTACAGGGAATCCACTTCAATATCCAATCCTCTCTAGGCCAGTGGTCCCCACAGGGAGGCAGGAAGTACCTCACTTGGACACTCAAGAGCACACCAGTGTTGTACCCTGATGACAGCTTCCCAGACCTGAATACTCATCTCAACAGGAGGCACAGATGACCTTTGACTACCAAGATCCTTTGTGTACTGCACCAGAAGTCAATCCCTAGGGTGCTGTCACAGTGTTCTAACAACACTGAGGACTAGACTTAGACATGCTTTGTAGAAAGAGTAGACAGACACTGGAGAAGTTTCAGAATGACATTGAACTCCGATCAGTGAATCTGAGCAGGATATAGTTAGGATTACACACACACACATACACACACACCACCACAACAACAATTAATGAAAAAAAGGCCACAGATTTGAAAGAGAAAAAGGAGAGTATATGAGAGGATTGGAGAAAAGAAAGGGAAGGGAGGAATAATGTATATAATAATCTCAAAAATAAGAGGAATAATAAAATGGAAAATATGAAAATAGCTGTTATCATAACTTGAAAAATTAAGCTCAAACAAAACAAAAACAAGAAAAAGATTGTGTGGTCATATGCACCCTAAGGAATGAGTGACAGCAGCCTACACTGAATGTCCAAAGGCTTTATATTCTGTTCTTGTCTATGTAACTAATAACGCTAATGGCAAGAATTCAGTTAAATGTTTATCCACTTCCAAGGCTCATCATTTACCATGTGCCGCACTAAACACTTTAGAGACACAGGACCTTCGGTGACAACCCCATGAAATAGACATTAATTTCTTAAGCGACTCAGAGAAGTTAAGCCACTTAAGATAAACACTTTGAAGCCTCGGAGCTCAGACCTGAGAGCTCCTAAAGCTCCGTGTCTGTACTGCCTACACTCAGTATTATCCAGCAAGCCCCGGCCATGAGGCAGATGCTCTTGTCTCCTCCCCCTCGTCCCCCTCTCCTCCCTCCCTTCCTTCTTCTTTCCTTCATTTTAAACAGCTTAGTGCAATGCTGAATTGACGTATAATAGAAATATCTCTCTGCCTTGTCTCCTGAATTGAAGAAAAACACATTTCATTTCTCAGGATCATTAGCTGATGCTGGATGGAGGCTTTTTACAGATGAACTTTATGAGCTTGAGAAAGTTCCCTTCTCTTCTTGGTGCATTAATCTCTCTCCTTCCCCCTTTAATCATGAAAGTTCTTACATTTTTTCCAACCTTTCTCTTTATCTATTAACAGAATTATGGTTTGTATCTTCATTCTATCAATATAGAATATAACATTTGTTGATTTTTTTAGATCAAATGAACCTTGCATTTGAGAATAAATCATACTTAAATCAAATTTAGTTAATTAAAAAAAGTTGACATCCAGCTCCAAGGTCTAATCCTATGAGTCTGCCTGATCACCTACACTCTCTCCGCAGATCTAACTCAGGTCCTATATCCAGTGCCTGGCCTAGTCTGGTTGCCCTGCTTGTGCCTCTACTAACATCTAGGCTTCCACCAGGACTGGACCTGCCTTCTCTCAACCTTCAGGCCCCTCCCACACCACACCAAGCTCTGCACCTAGTCAAATCTTGTCCATCATTCTCTAGGGTGTATCCAAGAAATTCTGCCTGATAACCTTCTCCTTGAGCCCACCTCAACCCTCAGACATACTCCCAAACTTGAAGTCTGGACCAGAATACCCATTCTGTACAGAATAGTCCCCTGTGTCCACCTGACTTCATTCTACCTAAGCCATATCTAACTTTAAGGGCCAACTGGATCGCACTTTCTCTTTTGCCCCAAACTATTTGTCCAGATCAGATAAAAGCTAACAAGAGGTTCACATACCCAGAACTCATCACAAAAAATACAGACAGCATGAAAGATCAAGGAAATGTCTCCTTCCCCAAAGATTCACCAGTCCTATTGAAACGTCTGTAATAAGATTTACCTAGATGAACCTCAAGACACAGAATTCAAAAGAACAGTGATAATCTTCATCAAAGAACTCAAGAAATTTAAAGAAGACAGAAAACGGGTTATTGAACTTAAAGAGAATAAATACCTGAGTGATGACCAAGAAAACACAAACAAGATTGATGGAAACAATGAAGACAATTTAGGATGTGAAACAGCATTTAATAAATAAAAAGAAGCATCGATGAGGGTTTAAGATGAAAAGATGAAAGAACTGAAAATACCAATAACTGAACCAGAAAACTCCAAGGAAATTATCACAAGTGAAATGAGTCAAACAGAAGATAGAATATCAAGAGCTGGAGATGAAGTAGAGGATTTGGTGAAATAACACACACACACACACACACACACACACACACACACACAGAGGCACACACAGGCACACACACACACGTGAAAGGAACATACAGGAAATGTGAGGCACTATGAAAAGACTAAACCTTTGAATTACAAGAATAGTAGCAGGAGAAGAACCCCAGGTCAATGGCGTACAGCAGATCTCCAACAACACCATAGAAGAAAGCTTTCCTAAACTAAAATATAGACATATCCATATCAAAACAAGAAAAACAAGATGCCAAATTGACAACACCAAAAAAGAAATTTCCTATGGCATGCCATAGTTAAAACATAAAGTATGCAGAATAAAGAAAGAGTGTTGAAAGCAGCAAGAGAACAAACACAAGTCACATATAAGGGGAAATCCCTCAGAGTAACTGCTGATGTCTCAGTAGGAACTTCGAAAGCCAGAAGAGCACGGAACAGTGCATTTCAAGTCCCAAGAGACCATGATGGACAACTTATACTAATATGCCCCGAAACTGTATCTGTTGTAGTTGAAGGAGGATAAAAATCTTTCTATAATATAAATAGTTCCTCAACCCCTCATTATACCTGACTTATATCTTTGTAGTACATATAAAGAAAACACAGAAGGCGGTATTTAGGACTAAAGAGAGGAATGAGCGTCACCAAGAGTCTGAAGAAAAAATACAAAACTTTAATGATTAAACCACAAAGTAATACTAAGAACGACAGCAACAAAAATCAACAATACAATGACTACAATCAACACACACCTTTCAATAATGACTTTAAATCTTAGCAACTACAATTCTCCAATGAAAAGACACAGGCCGACTGACTGGATCAAGTTGGGGGAAGTCCATCTATTTGTTGTCTGTAAGAAATACAGCTTAGCTTTAAAGATAGGCACTGCATTAGAGAAAAAGGATAGACAGAAGCTCGCCTATCAGTGGACACTGGGAAGCCAGGAAGCATGCAGGGGTCACTATCTTAGTATCTGGCAAAGGAGACTTTAAATTAAAGTAATCAGAAGAGATAAAGGCAGACACTTAATTCTAATTAAAGGAAGTTGACTAAGTGGACATTACTGTTTTAAACATATATGCACCAAACTCTGGTACATGCAATTTCGTAAATAATATACTAGTGGAATTAAAGACATGAATTAACATCCACTACTAGCAATAAGTGATTTCAATACCCTACTTTGTTCAATAAACAGGTCATCAGGAAAAACTAAAGGAGAGAAATATCAGAATTAAACGACATCATTCATCAAATGGACTTAACAGATAGATATATGCACTGTATCCATTCAAATACAAAGAATATTCATTATACTTGGTAACATCTCTAAAATTGCACAACATGGGACGTAAAACAAATCTTACAAATTCAGAAAGATTGAAACAGCTTTGTTTAACTTATCTGACTACAATGCAATAAAACATAAAATTGGCAGCAAATGAATTTCTAGTAAATTCTCAGTTACATGGAGATTAAATGATTCATTGTCAAATGATGAATTGGTCAAAGTAGAAATAAAAAAATCCTGGAACTAAGTAAAATGGAAACACAACACAAACTCTGGGGTATATAATAAATGTCTTAGAAAGGAAATTTATAGATCTAAGTGCTTACATTAAAAAATAATCAGAAAGAGTCCAAATAAATGACTTAAGATGCAACTAAAAATTTGGAAAAACAAAGACAAACCAAATTCTGTTGATGGCAAGAGGAAATAAAAATAAGAGCAAAAATTAGTGAAATTGAAACAAAGAAAACAGCACAAAGAATCAACGTGGGTAAGAGTTGATTCTTTGTGAGGATAAACATAATCAACAGGCCCTTGGCCCAGTTAACCAAAAGAAAGAGCGGACTCAAATAAATAGACTCAGAAGCGAACAGGGAAACATTACAACATGCACCAAAGAAAATAACAATATCACAAAGAAATACTTTAAAAACACCCTGTATTCCATTAAGTTAGGAAACCTGAAAGAAATGAGTAAGTTTCTAGATTTAGCCAAACCACTAGAATTAAACCAAGAAGAAGTCAACAATCTAAACTGAACCATGAAAAATTAGGTGACTGAAATACAAAACCTTCTAGCTAAAAATTGTTCTGGGCCAGATGGACTCACAGCAGAATTCTCAAGACTTTCAAAAAAAATATGTATAGTCAGTTCTTTCAGCTCCTAAAATGATAGATACATAAGGAACTCTCCTGAACTTCTTCTACGAATCCAGTATCTTTTGAATATCAACCCAGGTAAAGAGACAAGAGAATGGAAAATGTTAGGTGCATATCCTTAAAGAACATAGAATAAGAAATGCTCAATAAAATATTTACAGAATACAGACATATTCCTAAGAGATTATCCATCATGAGCAAGTTGGCTTTATCCTAGAGAGGCAGGGATGTTTCACCATACACAAGTCAATAGATGTAATAGACAATGTAAATGGACTTATAAAAATCACCAGAGCATCTTGATAAATATGGAAAAAACCTTTGACAAAATACAACATGCCTTGATGATAAATGTTCTAGGGAATGTAGGACTAGAGGGAACACATCTCAACATAATAAAAGTTGTATATGAAAAGCCCACAGTCAGTATCATCCTAAATGGAGGGGAAAAATGAGGTAAACTCACTGAAAGCAGGAATGAGAAAGGGTTATCCTCTATCTCCACTCTACCAACACTGTGCTAGAAATACTAGCCGGAGCAGTAAGGCAAAAGAAGAAACTAAAAGGCATACAAACAGGTAAAGAAGTCAAACTACCCCCATTTGCAGATGACATGCCATTATACATAAAAGATTATGGAGATACAAATCAAAACAACTTTGAGAGTTCCTTTTATCCCAATCAGAATGATGAAGATCCACAAAACAACTGACAGAAATGCTGGCGAGGATGTGGGGAGATGGGATCCATCATTCACTGTTGATGAGATTACAAGCTGGTCCAGTTACCCTGGAAATCAATGGAGAATCCTCAAAAAACTAAAAATGAATATAGCATATGACCCAACTATACCACTCCTTGGCACATGCCCAGCCGACTTGACACCCCACTCCACAGACAGTTGCTCAGTCATGGTTATTGCTTCTGTATTCAGAAAAGCTAGGAAATGGGAACAATCTAAATGTCCTTCAACCGGTGAATTGTTAACGAAAATACAGCACGCATGACGAAATGCTATTCAGCTGTAACGGAAAATGGAATCATGAACTTTGCAGGTAAATGGACAGAACTACAAAAGATTATACCAAGTGAGGAGGTAACCTGAATTCAGTATATCCTAGTCCTAAAATAGAAATATATAACCTAGAGTAACTACAGAAATCAGGAAAGTAAAAAGGGATCACTGTGTGTGAGTATGTGCACGTGCGCATGTGCGTACGTGTGTGGGAGAATTGTCTGTATTCTGTCAATCATATTTTAATAAAACGCTGATTGGCCAGGCAGGCAGTATAGGCGGGAAAGCCAGACAGGAAGTAGGAGTGGAGCAAAGAGACTAGGAGTATTCTGGGAAGCAGGAAGCTTCCAGTTCTGTCCAGACCACCGGAGAGGAAAGATGTAACTTGCCCAGCTGAGAAAGGTATGGAGCTATGTGGCTAATGTAGATAAGGATAATGGGGTAACATAAGTTATAAGAGTTAACAAGAAGCCTGACCTAATAGGCCAATCAGTTTATAACCTTATGGAGTCCTGTGTGTGATTTCTCTTTGGGATTTGCCGGATGTGGGGTACCAGGCGGGACGGAAACCCCAACAAGCCGGCCCCCTCATACTACATATGGTGCCCACATGGATAACTGAATCCATAGAAAGCTTGAGAAAGCTTGGGAAAGAATAGAGTAAAGCATGTTTTGTTGGTAGCAGCAATTTCTCAGGTCTGCTCTGCTTGCTAGAGGCAAGCAAGCACTCTCATCTAAGGGAGGCTTCTTGACTTAACTTTAGCTGCAAAACCCTGCAGCTCTTTTAAAAGGTCCTGTTACAAAACACTTAAATGGTGTTGATGAAAAGCTGAACACATGCTTTTCAGTTTTCAGCCGTAGCAGGAAAAAAGCTGTGCCATTTTAAAATGCCGGTTTTCTGGGCTGTCCTGCCAGGGCAAACTCTGACTCTTTCAGGCAGGCAGTCCAACTGAGTATGGTCTGTGAGCAGAATGCTGCAACTTGCTTCTTGGCAGGGACCTTGAAACACTGTAGAGTTGTGAAGATAAAAATGGCTTTGGCGGTACCTCTGCCATGAGGCTGGAAAGCTAAGGAATGTGGTCAGAAAAAGAGAGATATAGAGTAAAGAGAGATTCAAAGACAAAGAAAACCTCTAAATGGTTTATAGTGTGTTACAAATAAATGCAGGATAAAAGTTAAAGTTCTTAAAGTAAAAAGAGAGTAGTTATGTGTGGTGGTACACACCTTTAATCCCAATGCCTGGGAGGCAGAGGCATATTGACCTCTGTGACTTCAAGGGACAGAGGTAGAGATTGACCTCTGTGACTTAATGGTGTGGTAGCACATGCCTTTAATCCCAATAACTGGGAGGCAGAGATAGACAGATCTCTGTGAGTTCAAGGTGTGGTAGCAAACACCTTTAATCCCAGCACTGGGGAGGTAGAGACAGGCAGATCTCTGTGAGTTCAAGGACAGCCTGGTCTACAGAGTTATTCCAGGACAAAGATATACAGAGAACCTGTATCAAAAAGTAAAAGTAAAATTAAAAGAAATAGAGGTTGAAATAAAGCCGCATAAAGATGGAAAATACACAGAGAATCTTGATACTGTGTGTTATTATGCTGTCTTTGAATTGTTTGAATGCTGAGGAAGGAGAAACAGCTGCTAAAAGATTTTTGTTTATAAATACTGCTGAACTAACTCAAGATAGGTATTTTGAAAATACCTTGGCTTCAAAACTGAAGTCAAAAGGTTTGTTACTTTGGAGAAGAGATTTTGCTTTTGTTTCCACAGAAAATGAGAGGTTGTGGATTCATTCTGAGTTAAGAAAAATCCAGTATGATCAAGGAAGGCCACCTGAGAAATCTCCAACAGGAACAGATGGCCCAGATGTCTGAGTTCTACATCCAGAACGGATTCAAGGCGCTGCCTGAGATGATCAAGACTCACAGGATACTCCAGTCAGGACTTGATTATAACTCTAAATTTTCTTTAGGTCCCCATAAGATCATCAGTGCTCCCAACCAGCAGGAAGTAGCCTGAAATACTACGCCCACATTCCCAACAAATGGACTATGGGTATTTTCCTTTGTTTAAAAAAAAAAAGAGGGGAATGGTGTGGGAGAATTGTCTGTATTCTGTCAATCATATTTTAATAAAACGCTGATTGGCCAGGCAGGCAGTATAGGCGGGAAAGCCAGACAGGAAGTAGGGGTGGAGCAAAGAGACTGGGAGTATTCTGGGAAGCAGGAAGCTTCCAGTTCTGCCCAGACCACCGGAGAGGAAAGATGTAACTTGACCAGCTGAAAAAGGTATGGAGCTATGTGGCTAATGTAGATAAGGATAATGGGGTAACATAAGTTATAAGAGTTAACAAGAAGCCTGACCTAATAGGCCAATCAGTTTATAACCTTATGGAGTCCTGTGTGTGATTTCTCTTTGGAATTTGCCAACTGTGGGGTACCAGGTGGGACGGAAACCCCAACAAGCCGGCCCCCTCATGCTACATACGTGTGTGAATGTGTGTGTGTGTGTGTGTGTGTGTGTGTGTGTGTTACTAGAGAAGGAAAGAGTAGAGAATAAGCCATCTGAAGGATCAATGGGAAAATGGACTTTAATTTTGGAGGGGGTAGGTAAATAAATACAGAAGGAGGAGGATAAAATCATAGTAAGGTCTTTAAAAGTTTTTAAAAGTCATAAAATTATAATATTAAGTATTTTCTTTTAAAAAACTTATAATAAGCATAAGTCTGTACACACACACATACACACATATATAGTTTAAATGAAAATTTTCTATTTGGTCAGACAACGCTCTCCACAAGAGCCATAGGCCTAACAAAAACCTAACACCAGGCAGGAGAAGCCCTCTTTTGAGTTGTTGGTCAGGGCTGACCAAGAAACTTCCAAAATATCACAGGCTATTGATTTTTCACTTGAATTTTGCACAGAATTGGAATGCACACGGCTAGTGCTGGCTGAAGACACCGTGTACTTGGGACACAGAACACAGAGGACCTGGGCTGAATCTGACCTGAAAGCCTCCTCCCCAAGGACTAGCTTTCGTGGTGCCATTCAAACTTCCAAAGCATGGAAGCCAATCATACTCCTAACCAGCTACATTGCCTATGAAGCACAACATTGATCAGCATGGCATGATAACCATAAGGGTACAATAATGGCTCATATACCTTAGCAATAACCAACAGCTCTCCAATTGGACTTCGGTCTGCTCAACAAGAGGGAAATCGTGCTTAGTCCTGGAAATGTCACAGCTATCTTTGGTGATTGAAGTCATGAATCTTGCAGGAGAGCCTACAATTGCCACTGTGCTAAACCAGCACCCTCTCTAACTATGCTCTAAATATTTGTCCTTATGCCCACAGGTAAGTGTAATTCCCACTCCTCCTTAAGGAAACTTCTCTTTGCAACAGAGGCCATTCCAGAAAACCACAACCAGTCAAAATACAGAGGTGTGGAGCCTGGCTCCAGCAGATGTATCTTCAACAGAACTCCTGTACCTAAGGCTCAAGGATCATCGCAGAGGAGAAGGCTGAAAGAGTGTAAGAGCGAGATGAGCGGGAAGATTGCTGGTGACATTATGTTCTCTAGAAATGTCAGATGCTAACCCCTGAAATCTCACCAACATGGCTGTCCAAAAATGACCCAAACAAGGATGACATCGACAGACATGCTATGCTGAAGGAGGAAAGCTCATGAGGCTTCAACTGTAGACAAAGAACAGCAGGCAGCTAGGAATGTTAGTTGGAAGGGTCTTCTCTGGAGAAGAGCACACCACTTGGTTATCCAACACCAAGTGATCAGGCCTGAAAACATTTGCATACAAGTAACATTATACAGACTGAACAGGCTACATTTATATACTTGGGAATAGATAAATATAAATGTAATGACAATAAGGAAAAGAGGTTATGAAACTTGTATGAGAGCAGGGTGGGGTACATGGGAGGGGATGGTGGGAGGAAAGGGAAAAGGAAGATGAGGTATTTGTATTATAATCTCAAAAAATTTTTCAAAACTGTTATATCAAAATGATGGCCATGGACTTGTCCAGGTTAGTGATGAGAAAAGAGAATTAAAGCATGTTAAATAAATAAATAAATAAATATATATACATATACATATATTCACAATAACTCTATATTGTGAAAAATATATTTGCTGAATTAGGATTGCTATATTTTGTGGTTTTGCATATATACGTACCTCGTGCTAGCCATCTTTTTCTTATTGTGTGTGATGTTTGCCTTGTTTTGATGTCTGGCTTTGGCTATTGATGGATTCATAATATGGGGAAGTTCTCCTTTCTGTTTCTTTGAGGAGTTTGTGAAGAACTGGTGTTGATTGAACTGGTGTTGATTTCTGTTTAGGTGTTTGACTTCACCAGTGAACCCATGAGGACTTTTCTTTGTGAAAGTTTTGAGCCACTAATCTAGTCTCTCTGTTAGGTCCAGTTTGGTTTTCTGTTTCTTCTGCAGAGAATCTCAGGGTTTGCATGTTTCTGTGTTGGCTTTGCTTGTTTGCACCCAGAACTCATTTCTAACCCCTTCCTGTGATGTTAATGTCGTCTCTGCCATTGCTGATTCTGGTGTTTGAATCTTTCTGCCATGCGTTGGTCAGTCTAGCTAAGCATTTGTCAATACCATTGACCTTTTAAAGGACCAACATCCAGTTTCACTAAAGAAATAAGTGGAAAAATGGAGAAAAAGCAACATAGAGATCAGAAGTTAAACAAAGTCAATGTTTTAATTTCTTCCTTCTGGTTTCCTTTCTTTCCTTTCTCTCTCTCTCTCTCTCTCTCTCTCTCTCTCTCTCTCTCTCTCTCTCTCTCTTCTTGGAGTGGAATATTAGCTTACTGATTTGAGAAATTTCTTTTTCAGTTTATAATCATCAGAGCCATAAACCACCCCTTAAAAGCATCACCTCAGCTGTGTCCCACAAGCATTTGTTTGCCTTTATGTTTTAACTCATCTCAAGTATCTTTGTAATGTTCTTTGTGACTTTTTAACCCATTGGTTATTTAATAATGTGTTTCTACATGAGGCAGAGTTAGAGGAACATACATACATAGGTGGGAAGCTAAAGCTTGCTTCTTCTAATGACAGCTTGGCTTCCTGTCCCCAGAGGACCACGCAAGGAGAACCAGTGGGAAGGCACTTGAAGTGTTTATCTAAACAGGACCAACAGGGGATGACCTAAGGGTCCTACAAAGCATCCAACCCAGAGTCTGTTTACCTGACTCATAGCCCTAAGCCCCCACCCTGTCCCAAAGCAATAAAACTATTACTTTTGCTTTCTCTGAGGTTTCACCTTCTGTCTGTCCTCAACAATAAGTTCTTTGTCCCAGAGAACACACTTAGTATTCCATATTTTCCTTGACAGTCAACAGCAACCATTATACACATATATGTAAATCTCTCAATTTTCCTTATGTTGTTGCCTTTTCTTTTCATTTTGCTGTGGCCAAAGAAATATTTTATATAGACTTAAACTCTTTACGTGTGTTTGGTCTTGATTGGGAGCCAGCAAATTCTAAGACACTTCCCATGTGTTCTTGGGGAAAATGTACATTCTGCTGTCCTTGAGGGCTACTTCTTAGATTCCTCTTAAGCCCTGTTGGTTTGTCACATTCTCTAGTCTTCTAGTGATGTGGAGCCCTTAGTGCCTCCTAACCCCACCCCCAAGATCTCTACTGTTAACAGTGCCATTGGGCCATACCTTCTCAAACCTTATGTAATGTTTGTCCTTTTAGGGAGAACTTAGAACCCCCTGGTTATTAAAGTCTACCCTTCTGGGGTAGAATCAGTACTCTAAATGAGTTGAGAATGAAGACATGGCCCTCTACTTCTGGAGAGACATCTGCCCCACAAATAGAGGACCTTCTCATCTCCAGCGGTCTGGAACAAGGTAGCCAAAGCTTAGTACTCACGATTTAAGGTGTGGGGACTCTAGGAAGACAGCCTCACAGCGCTTTCTGGTGGAGCTGGAGTGGAGTGAAGATTGATGGTACCTTCCTCATTGTGGGACAAAATTAGGACCTTGCATTGGGATCTTCAGTGACAAGAAAGCCTTTTCTTGGCTCTAAGGACCTGCAGGAGCAATTCCATTGCAGTGAACTGAATGTGTGGCTATGGCTCAAATGTCACAGATTCCCACTGTTTGTTTTTTAAACTGAGATTTAGTAGATTTTCTTGAACAATTTTTTTTTTTTTGCTTTAGGACAATTCCCAGATCCTTGAACTAGTTGTTTATATAACTCTTTCATGTTACGGCTGTTTTGGTGAAGCTGGCTTCCTCTGCACCGTTTTTCATGCCTCCTGTGGCTCTACCTTAGCACGGGGGAGATGGAGTGGATAACGATGATGTCTTAATCTCTCAGAGGTCATCACCACACAGTTCCACGGTGAATGAATGGATGAGTTTCCCCTGCACAGTGTGACCCCAGGGCTTCTTAGCTTGAATTTTTATGCCTTCTTATTTCATGGTTTGTTTTTGGTCAGTCAGTCACTTTTTTTTTGGCAGCCACTGCTACCTGAGTCCCCCTCTTTTGTGGCTTTTTTTATTTTAAGATACTAAAATTATTAGAAGTCGGAAACTTATCGAAACTATGAAGCGATTACTGTGCTATGAGCTATTTCTGACTGAAAACTGGGAGAAATATCTAATGAACCCAGATCATGTCATCCCCCAGAGACCACAGAAAATCTCTATCCTGTCCTGCTTACTTTCTGGTTTCAATGACATTCTAGGCAAGGGAGCCACTGGGCAGCAGGAAGTGATCCCTGGTGGACCTCATCCTATGCCCTGCCTTCAGCATGTACAGTGACATTACAAGGGTTACTACTGCCTTAGGACAGAGAAGGAACGCCATCTCCGGAGGCACAAGGATGACAGTCAGTTCCGATGTAAGGAAAGAAAGTAGAGAATTTCTGCCCTTCACTAAGGGGACCAGCAGCAGCCTTGTGGTTTGTCCACCTCATGGAAGAATTCTGTTGTTCTTACGATGCACTCTGACTTTCTCCGCGCCTGAACACTCATGTGGAAGATGTTATTTCCCAGTCACCTCTACGTCTCTATTCTATCCTGTTGTGCAGTCTTGCTAGGACTTGCACAAGCAGCGTCACCAGGGCGGACTCAGTGCCTTGATGCTCACTGCCAGCCGTCAAGCTGAACGAGACCCTGGCTCCTTCTTGGGCCTGGTTCAGTTTCTGCGGTGCCACTCATCCCGCCTGTCTGCTCTGTTGCCTCACCGGGTCTGCTTCCTTGGGTGGTGCAAACGCCCACCCCTGTTGTTGGTCTATTGCCCTGTGTACGATCAACCTCAGTTGAGATTTCCTCTCTGTCAGCACATCCCTCCAATGCTGCCTCGCTGTAGGTGGGAATCAATAACAGAGCCTCTCAAACTTCAGCCGCACCAGGACCTTCCTGGGGCAGGGCCTATAAGGCACTGGTTTTAGACTTTCTGATTTAGAAGGTTGGAGCAGTGCCAGAAAACTCAGTTTCTAAGACCCTGCTAGGGGTTATTTGCTGCCAGCAGTCCTGAACCCATATTTTCAGAACCTCTGATTTAGAACACTGAAGTATGATTAATAAAAACTCAGAGACAGAAATCGGGGTTCAACCAGAAGATCAGAAAAGCAAAACAGCCAGCCACTGGCTCTAACCTCTACCTCAGTCTGAAATGACATCCTTGTAGGGTAAAAGGGACAACTGGAGCAGGAAACCGACAAATCCCTGAGCACCCTGACTCTGAACCCAGAGTCAGAGAAAGAAACACACCCTGGATTTGAGACCTGGGCCAGGGAGAGAAACCTCTTTATCCCTGAACCCAGGACTAAAAACATGTGCCCTGGCTCTGAAACTAGTGTCAAAGAAACACACTTTGTTCCTAGAATCAGAGCCAGTGAAAGAAATATGCCCTGGTTTTAAGATTAGAGTCAAAAAGCTAAAAAGGACCAGTGAAAGAAACACAGTTTGGCCATGAAGGCAGAGCCATCTCTGCCCCTGACCAGCTAAACTAACCACTCCCCAAGCAGGGAAAAACTAAGCAATCCCCTGTCTCCCTGGGAAAATTCTGCCCCTAAGAAGCCCTACATAAGCATCTCCACCCCTTCAGTTAAGAGCTGCCCTTAAACCCTCCCTGGCAGAGGCAGCCACTTGCCTGGATTCCTCCTTTCCAAATAAATCTCTTTCTCAAAAGAGTCTTGGGTGACAACCTTCATTTGCCTGTGCAGAGCAGAAGAACCTGGCTGAGATGTCCCATGGGGACTGAGATAAAAAAAAAAAAACCTTGCTGAGATGCTCCCGCGGGGGCCTCAGCAAGGGGGAGCAGAACAGAAGAACCTTGCTAGGAAGCTCCTTAAGGGGGCTGAGCAAGGCCGGGGGTGGGGTGGGGGGAGTAACAACTTTTCACAAGAGCCGGAGGAGATTACTGCATTTCTGCAGGGGCTTTCCCTTAGCAGACTGTTAGCAGAAGAAATATCTTGGACCGGAGAAGAAACAGATAGTTTTGCTAGGAACAGGAACAGAGCAGAACTCAGCAGTAGCGGCTCTCTAGAAGAGCAGGATCCCTATATCCTGCGGGGAGAACCCTCCCCCCCAGCTTTAGGTAGCCTGGCTTCCCATAGGGCACCTGTCCTCCAGTGGTGAGCAGTCCTATTGCAGCTTCAGCATCTAGAGCTGTCCTATTAAGATGCCCTACTCCACCTCCCCCCAGAGTTGTCCTGTTGCAGCTCTTAAGTATATCCTGGCTTCCCAATAAATGAGGATATCCCTGAAACACTACTGTAACACATTCCCCTACAACCCTACCTCCAGGAATCTCAGAATGAGACTTGTCTGAGAGCTGTCTCCTTCCGTTTTATAACTTGTAGGGCTGGGAATAAGGGCGTGCACCACTACCGCCTGGTATCTATGGCAAGCTAGTGTGGCTACTAGAATTAAAGATGTGTCATTGCTGCCTGGTCTGTAAGGCTGACCATTGTGACTGTTTTACTTTTCTGTTCCTCAGGAAAACTTTATTTATTAAAATACAAATGAATTACTACTACAGAACAGAATTTCACTCAAATGACCCCACCCATCAAGTTGATTATTATTTTTTTATTGATTTATATTGAGCTATACATTTTTCTCTGCTCCACTCCCTTCCTCTCCCCTCCCCTTCAACCCTCTCCCATGGTCCCCATGCTCCCAATTTACTCAGGAGATCTTGTCCTTTTCTACTTCTCCTGTAGATTAGATTCATGTATGTCTCTTTTAGGGTCCTCATTGCTATTTAGGTTCTCTGGGATTCTGAATTGTAGCTGGTTTTCTTTGCTTTATTTAAAATACCATATCATATGAGTACATATGATGTTTGTATTTCTGGGTCTGGGATATCTCATTCAATATGATGTTTTCTAGATCCATCCATTTGTCTGCAAATTTCAAGATGTCATTTTTTTTTCTGCTGTGTAGTACTCCATTGTGTAAAAGTACCACATTTTTCTTATCCATTCTTTAGTTGAGGGGCATTTAGGTTGTTTCCAGGTTCTGGCTATGACAAACAAAGATGCTATGAACATAGTTGAGCACATGTCCTTGTGGTACGATTGAGCATCCTTTGGATATATACCCAAAAGTGGTATTACTGGGTCTTAAGGAAGGTTGTTTCCTAATTTTCTGAGAAATCACCACACTGACATCCAAAGGGGTTGTACCAGCTTGCACTCCCACCAGCAATGCAGAAGTGTTCCCTTTACCCCACAAACTCTCCAGCATAAGTTGTCATCAGTGTTTTTGATCTTGGACATTCTTACAGGTGTAAGATGGAGTCTCAGAGTTGTTTTGATTTGCATTTCTCTGATGGCTAAGGATGTTGAACATTTCCTTAAGTGTCTTTGAGCCATTTTAGATTCTTCTGTTGAGAATTCTCTGTTTAAGTCTGTACTCCTTTTTTTAATTGGAATATTTGATCTTTAGATGACCAATTTCTTGAGTTCTTTGTATATTTTAGAGATCAGCCCTCTGTCAGATGTGGGGTTGGTGAAGATCTTTTCCCATTCTGTAGGCTGCCATTTTGTCTTGTTGACCACGTCCTTTGTTTTACAGAAGCTTTTCAATTCAGGGGGTCCCATTTATTAATTGTTTCTCTCAGTGTCTGTGGTACTGGGCTTATATTTAGGAAGTGGTTATGCCAATGAGAAGTTAATTATTTTTAATTAGTTACATTTTTCTTGAAGTTCTAAATTTGTTTTGCTATTTTTTTTTCAGTTAGATACATTACCACTACAACAGAAAACACAGATACCTTCTCCAAACCCAAGCCCTCAAGAGCTTCCCTTAGCTCTTGGCTGTGGCTCACCAGCTGTGGCTCATGGGCTCTTCCTTTCCTTGACCAAACCATTCAGGCTTTTCCCTTAAAGCTGTTGATAATGCTTACCCAACAGAGACCTCCCAGAATGCCCTTGCCATTCACAGGAAAGGCTGGTATTCCCCAGAAAGAATGACACATTGTGCTTCATGATGTGGATTGAATATCCCTTATCCAAAGTGCTAGGGAACAGAAAGTTTGGATTTCAGATTTTTTTTTTCAGATTTTGGAATAGTTGCATAATACATGCATATATAATACATACATAATGAGATATGACAAGATAACCCAAATTTAAACATCAAATGTATTCTTTTTATATATACCCTATATGTATAGCTTGATTTTTGCAGTATTTAAAATAGTTTTGCACATGAAATGAAGTGTTATGTACTTCGTTTTATACTTATATTAGCACTAAAAAAGAAATTTAGATTTTTTTAAAAAAGGCTGTTTCAGCATTTAGACTTTGGGATTAGAGATGCTTAATCCATACTTCTCACAAGTGGAGATTATTTTACTCTGTTTTCTGTCCTTGACCAGATCTTTCTTCTGCCTTCCTTCTTCAGCTCAGTTATTTCTCAGTTTTGAGCAAATCTTAGGGACCTGGAACAGTGACTGTCACCTAGCTGGTTCTCAATAAACTGTGTTTAGCTACCTAGTGCTGAGAAGTAAAGAATTTGGTAGACGGCAGGCCCAGGTCCCACCTTGTATGCTGTACATATTAAACAGGCTGGAGTGGATCTCTGGGAAACACTGTGTGTGGGAGACTGTGTACCCCAGAGTCCACGTGCTGATGGTGTTTGGAGGTAGGGAGTTCTTCAGAAGGTAACTGGGATTAGACTGTGCTGTAGAGGAGGGGCTGCCGTGATGGCATCAGGGGCCGCACAGGGAGCCGGAGAGATGTATGCTATGTGCCTTGGACATTCCTTTGCCAAGCACCACGGCAGGCTCCTTTTGTTGAGAGGTGGCTGCAGTTGGTGGACCTCTTGTCTGTGCTTAGACCCCAAGTCTGGTGGGGCTCACACAGGTTGGGAAGAGCTCTCTATAGCATGGGCAGTAAAATCAAAGAGGAGGCCCTTCCTTCAGAGAGCTATTTACTCAGCTGCATGGTGTGTTACTCATGAATGCTGGCTAAGAGTGTTCAAAGCACATACCGAGAGTGGCAAAGAATCTGTTTCCATGGAGTTTTTGTCTCATGGCCATTACATTCATCACTGTGAACACAACGGGAAAGATGCTGGGGATGGTCACCACTGCAGATTAGATGAGAGGCCCTTTCTTTGAGGCCGTGATCACTGAGCCAAAGGCAGGAGGACTGTAGGAGTTAGAGCATCACAGAGAAAGGCCTTGAAGAGGCAGGTGAAGGTCTCTGTGGGGTTGAGCATTAGTGATCAGGAGTCGTAATGATGGTCTACTGATAGTCAGAACTGAAGCTGTAAGAACCCTCAGAGGCATAAGAAAGAATCTGCCTTTGTCAAGCCCCCTCCCCCACAGAGAGTTGGGGTCATCCAGGGAGCAAGTGAGACAGCACTGCAGATGTTCAAGGCCTCGGACGGGGAGATCTGATTCTAAGTCACAATGCTTGTGTTCCAGGGTCCTGGCATCACTCACGGGCACCTTGGGCTCCCACCATACAGCTGCACTTAGGCTGTGCCCTCTCATAGCTGAGGTCACATTTTATTGGGGCCATGAATGAGATCCTGGCGTCCCTGCTAAGCCTGTGATCAGAAGCCTACTGTGCCTAGGAGGGTTAGAGGAGAAGCCGTGTTATCTAAGTTTCCCCGGAGCAGGGGAATTCTTGACCTTTGGCCTTGGTGTTCTAAACGCTGCTTGACCCATCCGATGACCCTCAGGAGGGCATCGTTAACCCCGACTCCATAGACTCTACCTTTATCTTCCCACCACGTGTTTCCAGGGTACTTGAAACTCAAGTTGCTTTAAACTCAGTGTCAAACCTGTAGCTGTTCATAGCAAGGGGACACGCTTATCACTCTGAGTTCTGACATGTCACAGTGGTGAGCGCACTTAGACCCAAACATGTGGGCATTTCCCGTGAATGCCCCATGTGTTGCTTTGGATGCAGGAAGTTCCTGATTTAATAGAGGCACTTGTATTCTCTCTCTCTTCCCCTCACACGTTGTGGCCACATTATTATTGTCATAACTCTGTGGCTGAGCCATTGCTGTGGTCTCCCCTTGTGAGAAACCATCCATATCATCTTATGCTTAGCTGCCTGAAAATCAAAGCTCAAATCCATCATAATTGAATCAAAATAAAGCCCTTCAGATATTTTCTCTCTGTATACCTCTACTCCGATATTGTTTAACTTTCCTCATTCCCTGCCTCTGCCCACACTCAGCTTCAGCAATCAGGGAGGCCTAGCTATGGGCCACGGTGACTGTTTGCCCACTTCAGACCCTTACCTGTCTTCTCCTGACAGGGCCACATCACATCAGATCACCACTCAGGGCCCGGGGGCAGGGAAAGGTCTACTTGCCTTCCAAGGTTTCTGTATGTGGCATCCTCTGCTCTGCAATTAGCCTGAAGTAGACAGAAGGATGAAGGGAAGGCGGCTTCTTTCCCTACATAGAACAAGTAAGGAATGCTGTAGCTCATGGAGGAATCCACTGGTCATCATATCAAGACCACTGAGGACAGTTCTGGAGTGAAGCTGGTGGTGAGGACGGCAAAGCACACAAAAGAAGAAACCAGGCTTGAAGCACAAAGATGCTAAGAGTGCCTCACCTGAGGGTAACTTGGATTCCACCAGCACAGGTTTTCTGGCACTACCAGTATAGCAGTGCGGGCCATTTCTCCAATGCCTGAGCATAAGTAGATGTGGTGTGAGCACGTGGCCCATGCTGGTAGACAGGACAGATATGGTCATCGTTTGAGTCAATTATCAGCAGCAGCTCCTCTCATTCTTGAGTTACAGATAACAGAATATATGTTTACACCTATGGGATCTCTGCAGTGACATCTTTTGCCCAGAGAACTCATCAGATGTTTAAGCCTGACTGTATATCACCTCTCTAGGACTCTCATCTAGCCTCTTATGGCACATGCCTGCCACTCAAAGGGACTCCTTGGACCCCTTTGCAGCAATTTCTGTTGCCCAGTACTCCATAAACTGATTCCATTGCAATTATTTATGTGTATTTTCATTTGTTTATTTTTGACTTTTTTGAAATTGTAATTTAGTTGCAATGTTTCTTCCTTCCCTTTCCTAACTCCAAATCCTCCCATAAGCTCTCCTTCAAATTTGTAGCCTTTGTTTTCACACACACACACACACACACACACACACACACACACACACACACTTCTAATTATAAACTTCTGAGTCCATATAATGTTATTTGTGCATTTTCAGGGTTGACCGTTTGGCACTGGACAACCAATCGGTGTGCTCTGCTCTGGAAAGACCACCCCTCCTGCTTCCAGCTTTACTCAGTTACCTATAGTTCTTTGTGTAGGGTTGAGGCTTTGTGGGCTTTTTTTTTCCCTGTCCAATTTGGCCTGTCCAGTAGATTTTGATCTTAATGGGAGGGATTCCATGTGAGCAACAAATATTTATTAAAGACACAAATTAATCATTTAGAATACATAATTTTCACTGGAGATAGGACTCTCTGATTCTCGAAATGGTCACATAGTTAACTATGGGTGATACGTCCTGACAGAACGCTGGGTCAGGGCGGCACAGTGACCAGCAGAGAGCGGTTACTGTGCTGACAGATCTTCCTCTCCAGCTCACTGTGGCTCCCAGGGCCCACCCTCAAGGAACTGGTGTGGTGGAGTAGGCTTGTATTTGGCCCAGGGACCCTGTGGCAGGACAGCACAACAATGTCCCTAGGGTCACTAGGCCACTTGACTGTTTGGAAAGATTGACTGGCTGAGAATCTTTCTGCAATTCCGAAAGCCAAGGGTCATTGATATGGACCAAACCCCTGCATTTTCATTTTCCATTTGAAATGGAAATACCCTTTGTTCTTCAGCCTCCAGCAGGTTTTTTAGGATAGAAGGAGTCTCATTATCTTTGCTTCTCTTTATTTCTGAGCATAAGTGGAGGCATGTGGTGATGGGGGTGTGGGAGGGTATTGCTGGTTGTTGCTGAAGAATCAGGAAAGTAGTCCTCACTGTTAGCGTCGTTCTAGCTCTTTCTCACTGTTAGCGTCTTTCTAGCTCTTTTGTGCTCTCTCTGGTGCTTCCTTCTGTGTTCTGGGCAGTTCCTGGGATCTACTTGTTTCCTTTGACTCTGCCAGGCACCTGCCTTTTAGCCCTCCTTGTTTGCTGTAGATTTCTACCTGTGCAAACAAGGAGTAGGATTCACTTGACTGTTGAAGACTCCCCAGCATTTTATCAAAGATACATCGCCCACAAGACTTCACAAGTAAAGCCCTTGAAGTGTGTGTTACATGCTCTATGACAGCTCAGCCCCAGTACCACCCACCTTCTCACCGACCCCCTCTACCCAAGGCTTTCGGTGTAGTACACAGGGCCGGAAGTGCAGGGGCAGAGATTTTGCAGAGCTGTTGAAGCGAGATGCATTCTCTGTCTAATTGAACCATGAGTCCTTCCTTCTCTGGCACCCAGATGGCCAAGAGCCCACATGATTCTTAGCCTGCTTTTGCTTGGTCCTTTACCATGGCTTTGTCTGATTTTTTTAGTACAATAAAACTATACACAAATTTAATGACCAATTGAATTGATTTCTAAGGGCCTTGCTTTCTGAGAGCTTCCAAAAAGAAGAATTGAGGATCTTATTCATTACTGAAAATTTTGCACATACTCCAAGTACAGATGTTAGGTTACTCTGGTTATTGTGTGTGTGTGTGTGTGTGTGTGTGTGTGTGTGCACGTGAGTGTATAGACTATTTTACGAAGGAGATATTGTCATGTTTTAGAACACTTTTGTGTTTTGACTGAAGTTCTGAAATGTTTAATGAGTTGCCAGGTGTAGTGGCACACACCTTTAATCCCAGCACTAGGGAGACAGCGGCAGGCAGATTTCTGAGGTCAAGGCTAGCCTGGTCTACAAAGTGAGTTCTAGTACAGCCAGAGTGAAACCCTGTCTCAAAATAACACACACACACACACACACACACACACACACACACATTGAATGAGTTGATGTCTTAAGCTGTACCCTTTATTTTCAGGCAGATAAACTTCAAAGTGGTGAAACACTGTCCTTTGCTTGTTCATTCTTGTTTGGCAGTAGCGTTCACTGTCTAATGAGGGGCCTCTACTGGAGCCTTGACTCTGTATCTGGAGGTCTTACTAAAAATGGATCCAGGCAGTTCATAAATGTTCCCTTGAATGTTAACATATTACTGGACCTGTAAAGATTACTTAGCTTGGCAGAAAAACAAGTCTTAAAGACCAAACTAACAATGTCCTGCATTCCTGTGCATGCTTCTAACGTGTCCCTGTGTCCTTGGGTCTTCTGTGAAGAGCTGTGACATAATCAGGAACCTAGAAGATGACAGGAACCTGCTCTGAGCTTCCCACAGGTCTCGTGGAGGAGGAGAATGCAAGAAATGGGATAGAAGACCACAAGGATGGACCACTGAGAGTAGCCTATAGACTTGCTGTGTCTGTGCAAGATAGCTTCTGTACCTTGCCCAGGTCATAGCCAAGAGCCTAACTGATCGTATTTGATTGTAGAATACTCATTTCAAGCCATGTTGCTACTATCTCTGAATTTGGAAAGGAGAGTCTATTGAAGTTGAAGGAGCTGTCAAGGCAGGAAGAGGCAATCTCAGGAGGCTCAGACCTGGCATTCTTTACTCACAACAGGGACCATCAATGCTCTGAAACAGGTTGTTCTGAAATGGGCCTGGACTGGTATCAGGGGCAGAGGATGCTTGAACAAGTTGTTTAGACCCTTGGCTGCATGGGGGTTCCCTCATTTGTAAGATATAATTATTCTGAGGTTTGTCCCTGTGATGGCACTATGGGTGGGGGATTTTGTAGATCCAAAGTAAATAGAGTTTTATGAGAAGTCCTTGGGTCATGGGGATATGCCTTTAAGGGACTATGATATACCAGTCTTCCCCTGCCTCCTTTTTCTGGCCATGAGGTCAGCCATTCAGTTACCACAAGCTCCCTTAGTAATGTGCACCAACACTAGAGTCCAAAGTAATGAGGTTCCTCGCTGATGGCCTGAAACCCAAGACTATGACGAGCAAAATAAATCATTTAAAAATAAATTAACTACTCTCTGTAACATTTACCTAAATTTTGCTAGTCTTAATAAAAATTAATGAGTCAGAAATTGAGATAAAAACCTGATAATTCCAAGGAACAGCAGAGGGGGAATTGACTGACCCTACTCTCCATGTTTTTCTGATTCCAAAGCCTCAGAAATCCTCCTCAGCCCCCACTTCTCCTTCCCATCCCTCTCTACCAGACTTCCCCCAGTCCTCCAACCTCTCTATGGCTAATCCCTGTCAGCTAACTGCTGACTCTATTTTTGATACAAGGTGTCTTTATCGACACAGTAGATAGGCAGTGTTAACAATCATCCTGCAATATTTCCTCCTTTTGGTCTAAATAAAAAGGAAGGGTTTTAAGGCTAACATAGTAAAATAATATTCAATAAGAACAATTATCAATTAAGAAATATATACACGGTGTCCAATCCATCAGTATTTGGCAAAAATCAAAAAAAAATTTTTCCTTATCTATCTTATCTTGGTGAGTCCAAAGTTTTGTGCCAGATTTACTTTTTATCAAAACTATGGAAAACTGTAACTATAAGTATCCAGTCTTCAACTCCATCAGAGACCCAAGAAGGATATAATGTTAACTGATTAAACAGGAAGTGCAGAGCAAGTAAATTCCAAAACTAAGAAATGACAGAGACATTTGTCTCTCTGGACAGTCAATCTAAGTTTTCTCTGTAACTTTGGGGCATCCATCTTTGACCTACGACCAAGAATATATAACAGACTTTTTTGTGAAGCAGAAAATTTTTAAGGGCTATTCTACCTTGTCTTGGCAAAGTTTGGCAGTTGCCTTCTTTTGTCCAATTTGGACAGCATTCTGTCAGCAGTTGAGACAAGGACAGGTTCTTTGCCCAGTGTCTAACTTTGCAACAAATTTAAGCAAATTTTATATAGAGGTTCTTTGATATATACTATCCTTTTTTGAAGTAAATTGATACTTCCAGGGGCAGACATGTATCACTGTCATGAAAAGTCTTATGTTACTAGACTATTTAAAATGCTATATTCTGTAGTTCTCTGAAGTATTTTAAGACCATCTCCCTATTTAAAATGTCTCTGTTTGACCTTGAACACATATCTAACATGACTATAAGCTTGATTGTTATAGATGTCTAACTGCTAACCTGTTTTTCTTTATTATCCTAAATAACTTTCAAGAACTAGTACTTTACATACATTTTAAAATGATCCACATAGGTATAATACCTTAAACAAAAAATAAAAACATAATATATTGTAACAAAAATAATCTTAAGTTTTTATCAATGTACAAAAATATCTTAAACAAGAGTAGAAACATATATACAGTGTAACAAAAATAACCTTAAATTTGTATCAGCATACAAAAATCCATACCAACATAAAATATTTGAGACTAGTATTTGCTTTTTCAGTTCAAAAGTAGATTCAACAATTTACTATTTTATCCTATCATTTCTATATCTCCATCCTTTTCTTTTCAGAATGAGATCCCTGAATCTAATTTCCTTTGTGTCCTCCCTGATCATGACCAAAGACAACTTGTAACAAACCCCCTAAATGATGACAAACATCCATCAAACACCCAAAAACCACACACCTCACCTATTGGGAATGTAGTCATTGTGTTCTTAAACTTACTTTCTGTTGTCTAGTGGTGATGGCATCTTTAGGCAGCCTGAAAAAATTGAGATAAAGATCAAGTCCTGGGAGAACTAAGTGTTCTCTATTCTTGGTGTGTTAAGAAAGTACAAGACTTATTTCATGTTCTGACTGAAGCAGTCTACAAGGTTGGACCATGTTAGCTAACTGTTTTGAGGTTGGCTTGAGCAGTTTATAATTTAAAGCTGATCTTTGGGTAGTTTTTGTCAGCTTAGTGGTGTTACCACAATCCAGATGGATTCATCATTGTGTATCCTCAATATCCTTTTGGAGACTTCAAAGGTTGCTGTTAGGAATGGTCATGGTTCACTGTGAAAAACTTAAACATTTTAAATGTCATATGCAGTAGATTTTGCAGAGGTTATAGAACCATAATCTATTAAATACATTGGGGGTTACACAAGCTTAATTCCTAATTATCTCCTTCAGACTCAAGCCTGAAATCATGTACAGAAAGACAGATGAAGTCTATTTCTAGAATTAGTTATTACTCTATATGATTATTAATATCACAACAGAAACTTTAAATAAATAAATATATTAATCTTATAAATTTTGAGATAATATTTATATATTAGTAAAAATTTTAAAGAGTCAGATTAAAGCAAAGTATTATGAGATTAGTAGCAATAGAATAGTCCCTTAATTTTGATTTTCTTCTGTCCTATACCAGGTGACTCTTCTGGCATGAGACAAAGACTTTGAATTTTCCTCTAACAAGCATGCTTGGGTTGAGAGAAGGAGAGAACCATGCTCTAACTCCAAAGTCAGCTTTAAATTTTAATTGAGTTAGGACTACAAAAGATCATTTGCCTTACAATTCTGTAGAGAACAGTAGAAACAAACATTTGGGAAGATTCACAAAATTTTTTCCTGCTGGAAATGTGTTATGGCATTAAACCAACTTACTTTTTTCTTGTGAGATTTTCCCTGGATGATTTGTCTTTCTTTTTCAGATGTCTTATTTGTCCAGTGGTCTTCATATTCTTTGTCTGGATGCTTTTATTCTCTTGGAAAGAAACAAAAAAAAATGAAAAAACAAAACAAAACAACAACAATAAAAAAACCCCAAAAGCCCTGACCCAGTCCCAATTTTGGGGAGTTTCTTTTTTTGGAATGTCATGTCTGACCAAATGAAAGACATTTATCAGTTAATTTAGTTATTATAACTAAATTTATATAAGTTAATTTAGATTTAATGGCTATGTTGTTGATGAACTATCATCTTTCCTAGTCAAGAGGTCTCTTGTTTAAATATAATCTTTCTCAATTTTGATGGTGTCCAGAGCTTTTTTCTCCTTTGGAAACAAAAGCAAAACCTCTTCCCCAATGTAACATATATCCTGACTTCCATTCTGGGGTCAACATATCTTTTAATTACACAGGCTAATTTAATTCAGCAATTTTCCGTTATCAAATGTCTCTTCAGCTGTCATTCCTTTCTCATTTGTATTTAAAAAGTTAAAGTTAATGAAGCATTGTAAGTCTATCTCTGGAGTCTTTATAATTCCTTTCTGTTTATTAAGCATATCTTTTAAAGTGTGATTAGATCTTTCTGTAACTGCTTGTCCTGGTATACCTGTTATATATCTTATATTGTAATATGCAAAAAACTTTCATTTTGCTAGAGACATATATTGGGACATTGTCAGTATTAATTTTTATAGGTATCCTCATGATGGCCATATTTTTTTTTTTGCTGTGGAACAATGGTCTAGTACCCTGTAAAGATTTGTCATTTGTATTGCTTTAACAAAATGCTGATTGGCTAGTAGTCAGGCTGGAAATAAAGGTGTGGCAACCAGAATAGGAGAATTCTGGGAATTCTCTGTGTCGTCACCCAGACACAGAGGATGCAAGATGAGACTACCTCACTGATAAAAGGTACTGAGCCATGTGGCTAACACAGACAAGAATTATGGGTTAAGATGTAAGAGTTAGTTAATAAAAAAGTCTGAGCCAGTTTTGCTTTATGTAATTTTACTATGTTAAAGTTATAGCCTCTGAAAAAAGGAAAGGTGTGGAAAGTCCTTCTGTATATGTGTTGCTTTTATTAGTTAATGAATAAAGAAACTGCTTTGAGCCAAAAAAAAAGAAGAGAAAAAAAAGAAAACCTGAACTAATAGGCCAACCAGTTTATAATTAATGTAGGCCTCTGTGTGTTTCTTTGGGACTAAATGGCTGTGGGAATGGGTAGGTCAGAAACCTCTGTCAACAACTTCTAATAAATGTGTAATTACTGAATCAGCATTTTATGAACTCAAAACAGATGCCCACTGAAATCCTGAATACTAATGGACTGGACATTGTGAATGCATTTCTTATCTGATAATTGTTCTTATTGTATTTATATTTGTTATATTAGCATTAAAATCCTGTCTTTTTATTTAAACAAAAAGGGGGAAATGTTGTAGGAGAATCATTCTCTGTGCCAGTTGCTGTGCTAATAAAGCCACCTTGAGTCAAGGATGGAGTTTGCAGTTGGCTGACTGGGTTTAGCCATAGATGTGTTGGAGGATTGAGAAAGTTAGATAGAGGGGGACAGGAAGAGAAAAGGCAGGGCTGAGGAGATTTTGTATCAGAAAACATGGAGAGTAGGGTCAGTCAATCACCCCTCCATTGTTCCTTGGAATTATCAAGTTTTTAATCTCAATTTCTGATTCCTGAGTTTTTATTAACACTAGTACAATCTAGGTAAATGTTACAACTCTCGGTATTTTGTTTTAGTTACATAAGCCTGTTCAATACACATTAAATGAGATATGTTTGTTCATGTCTCAGTCTGGTATCTGGGTAAATGAAAAGTTGAACGAGGAAGAAGAGAAGGATGAAGAGAAAGAAGAGGAGGAAGAAGGAGGAGAGAGGCAACAGTGTTGGCAGGAGTTGGCTATGGGAAGACATAGGCTTCTCTTTTCTCTTTTACCTACTCCCATTTCAGGTGCCATGAGAATTTCTAAAAATAAAATGCAATAATAAGATTTCCAGAGAGTCTCAGGGCTCTATTTGTTTCTTTATGACCCTACTTTTTAGGACTCTTCAGACCTGGTGTCTAAACACTACTTCTTTCTTACCTTGTTCCTCTACAGCCCCACTTTGAACACCGGTAGAATTGTGCACTGGCCCCTCAGCCCACTGCTCAGACTGGTCCTTGAGTCTGTGCTTAGCCCTACTTGGATCCAGAGTCTACTGCTTTGCCCCAAATACAGTCCAGCCGAATGTCATCTCACCAGCACAGGCCCTTGAGGGTCAAGACGTCCTAAGTGTCCTGTGGTTCTGATGATCTAGGGACAGCAAAACGAGGCCTTCCTTTGACCAAGGGCACAGGACTCGTTCTTACTTGTTCTTGGCTTGGGGGTCGTCTCACTGAGCCATCACATTAACCTAAAAACCAGATGGAGAGCTTCATAGATTTCAAGAAAAACTCTAAAAATTAATGATGCTCAAACACCAAGGGCTTGGGCTCCTGTGGTAAGAATGACTTTCCATCCCATATCCGTAGTCCTGGCACTTACACAGCTCAAGTCAAGGTGACTGGATTCCACACATAACCACAACACTCATTCATCATGTATGTTTATAGTAACTGACATACTTCAAGGCCACTGATAAAAAGCAGCTCGCTGATGGCTAAGGGTCTCACTGGCCATGCAATGGGAAAGGCTTTTGGCCAAGCCTCCAGATCTGGCTAATATGTGACTTATCTCAGGAACGACTGGCTTTAAAAAATATACAAAGTGACCCACGATGGACCCTGTTTTCTGGTCCCTGTGCATTCTCTGCCTCATTAAAAATGTTGCTTGTTTAAAATTGCCCAGGGACAATTAAGTAGGACTGAAGTTGATTTATGGGAGACAAACAGAGCCATGAATGCATAGAAACATTGTTATATCGGGGAGGTAATTCACGATAAGGCTACGCTGATGGGGGTGAGCCCGACTCAAGGTCAGCCACAGGAAGTGGACCATAGAGGTACACAGCATTCAGGTGAGCATTACATTTTTTTTAAATCCTAGCCCCACATTTTAAGTGCAGTGATTCAATACTTGGAAAAAAAATGAGAAACAGCCCACACACTCATACATGTCCATACACATTTGGATGGAAATCACAGGGAATGGTTGTATACTCAAGCAAGACAGAGTAATGTTGACTTTCCCAACCAGCTGCAGAGTTGTTTCTTTGGAAGGCATAGAAACCACTCAGGGGGTTCTGGGACTTCATTTTAGGGGGTTCTTTGGGGGCTTGGTTGACAAGGTAAGTGAGCTTTCATTGGTAAAGCTCAGAGCAGGGAAGGAAGCAGAATGAGACTGTGGGTTACATCTGTAGGGAAACCATACTGGAAGGAGGATGATATCCTAGACATTTGGGTGCTTCATTTTCCCTGGCTGAGTCTGTGGCTGGTGTGGAGCAGTGTTGGTACTGGGCACCCTAACACAGCACCGTGTGCCAGTGACTCCTGCTAAGGCAGAAGCTGAACCTGGTGTATCGCTTCAGGATTACCAGCTGTCTTCTGTGCGGCCCCTCTGTGGATACCGGGCATCTGCTTCCAGCCACTCTGAAGTGTTGGCTCTCAACTGCCTCAGAGGGCATTGCTCTCTACCTGAGAGTGGGTGGGTCCCAGGGCATCTAGCTGGGCAGGCTCCCCCTGGACTGACGCCTTTAGAAAGTTATTCACACACCTATTTGGCTACATCCTTTCTCTTTCACTTTCTTCTGAGCATCCATGTGTTGCTTGATGACAGGATCCTTATGAGAAAGGTGTTACGGTGAAAATATAGAGCCAAGGTACCAAAAAATCTAGACAGCACAAGTGAGTCCCTGAACGGGGCCTTTGATGAGGTCAAGACATACATTCAAAGCACAATGGGCAGGTTACTGCTACATAAGATAAACCTTGCTTACACTAACTTTAATAAATAGAAATCTACTCTAAAATATTAAAAACACAGTAGGCACAGAAACATCAACACAGTTGCCTGTTGAGCGTTACACACCGCCAAGAGTTGTGTGTGCTGTATGTTATAGGAGAGGAAGGATTGTTTTTTCTCACCTGCTGCAGCGCAAGCATGTGACCAATGCATGGCATTCAGTCTTTATAAAGGCTACAATGCCGCTCTCCAGCAGGGGCTTTTCAGCTCCACTGTAATCTTGTGGGACTACCTTCTAAGTCTGGCCCTTCCTTGACCGTCTAGCCATTGTCTGAAACACGCAACCCCTAACACCTGTGACCCGGTAGCTTACCCCAGAACCACTTACAGAGTTTGGCATGGGAAGTCTGGGTTCCCAACTCCACTCCCTCTGCCTTAGTTCTCTGGGCTTTACATTCTTAATAATTACTTACAGGCAAAGAGGAAAAGTCAACTTGTAGCCTTGCCTAGATGGCCTTATTTAAAGTTTCCTCGCGTGGCTCTTTTTTGGAAGGTGATGCTAAGGAAATCAAGCAATCATCAGAAAATGGCTTGGTCCCAGCTTCCACTGTGGTCTCACCTACCTCTTCTTTTTGCCAAGGAAGACCTCCCACCCACTTCTCAAACCCGCATGAATGTCTCCCTGGGTTTTGAATGTCACTCTCTTCAATTGAAATGACCTTCCTGAAGGCCCTGATTAATTAAAACATCAGCTCTAGCATTAAGCCTTCCCCATTTCCTTCCATCAGCAACCACCTCTCAATCCAAGTCTCCTGTCTGCTCAGAACCCCAGAGCTATCCACAAACCACCACCAAAAGACTTCTTTGTTCTAGTCACCAAAGTGACTGGGGTACTGTGAGTGCTTGGAAATCCTTAAAATGCTTGCATGCAGATTTAAGTTGATTCAACCTCTCTTGTCCTCAGTTTGTCTGGGTTGTAAATTTATTGACCGAAAATAATAAAATATGTGACTATTTTGTACCCCCAACAACAAGTAAACCCACAGTCCTAAGAAGTGCCAAATGGTTGCTTTATTTAAAGACGGTATTCCTGAACTCAGGAAGGCATTTGTATACTTGGGATTTTAATGTTTCTGTCATATTTATCGCTGACTTGAGCCCGAGAGTCATTTAAAAATTACAACTTCTTGTTGGGGTTGGAAACGAAGCTGACTGTGTATTAGCTACTTTTCTCACCGTTTGACAAAATACCTTCCTAAAGAAGGGAGGGTTTACTTTGGCTCAGTCTGAAGTACAGTACATCATGGGGGAAGTCATGGCTTAGAAACACAAGGCGCTGGTAACATTGACTTTGTAGTGAGAAACCAGAGAAGATTGAATGCTGGTGCCCAACTCATTTTCTCCTCTGCATTCAACCTAGAGCCCCGGATCACAGGTTGGAAATGCCCACACAGAGAGTGGGACTTCTCCCTGCTGAAACTGTAAACGACCTCAGACACATGCAGAGGTGTGTTTCCACGGAGACTCAAAGTCCAGCCATGCTGACAATGAAGACGAATCAGCTTGGCTCTTTGCTCTGAACTCAGCAAGGCCCACCACGCTCTCTTTGTCCACAGCATCCCGAGCTTCCTTAGCCAGGCCTAGAGAACGTTAGTTTCTTTGAGCATCATTGAGAAAACTGTATCTCTGAGCATGTGACCAGGGGGCTTGCCCCTGTAGTCTGACAACATCACTTATCTTACAGACGTTGGAGGTTTATATGGGGAGGGACACCCCCACCATGAGCTGGCATGTGAGGTAACGGGATCATTCCATACAGTTGACTTGATTCAGGGAGGATTGGCCTCGAGGGGCTTCCAGCAGCAGCAAAGTCATCAGGGCTGAACTGCTGTGCTCTGATTGTCACCACAGGGTCTTTCTGAGCAGAATCTACTGGAGGATCATGTGTGAGTAAGGTTGCAATGTGGGTAGAAAGGTATTTATGCGCTTAAGATTTACAGGGTAAGAAAGCCACATTGTCATCTGAAAGAAGACAAACGGCAAGTTGCTGGGGCAGCAGGCCTCGAGGGGCTAATTCAGGAAGCTCACCAGTGACTCAACATGTCAAAGGTCAGCTCTGTGCTATGAAATAAAAATACAAGTTCTTTTAGCATAAACAATAAGGGAACATTCTCGACTGTCCCAAGACATCAGTCACATCAGCCACATTCGGTGTCCTCCAAGATGTCTCCATGACTTTCTGCCTGGAGGTCACAGCAGAGCAACAGAGGAGCTGATTAGAGACTGTTGTTGCTTGGTTGTGTCCAGGTGTGCACCTTGCTTAGAGCTAGGGTGGAGGACTGCCACTGAGATCCTCAGTGACACTAGGCTGTGATGGCTGCATGTTGCTTCATGCACATGACCTAACGGTGACCCTGAAACTTACGCATCTCCATTCCCTTTTGGTCTTGTGCAGGTTGTTGCAAGAGAATGACTGCAAGGCAGCTCTCTGGCTTACACTCCTGGTATGGTTTGAGCTGGCAGAGGGGCCAGTGAGGACCCTGGGTCCCTGTCTTCTTGCTACGGACTACACAGTGAGCTGCTACAGTTCCTCTTGGTGGGTGGTGCAAATCGAATAGAAGACATATGTACAGCAGACCGGGAAGTGTTTGCCTCACCAGCATATGACACATGGCAGATGTATTTCAGTAACCTTATTCTGCTCCGTGCAGGGGGAGGCCAAGAAGGCCGTGTGTTCAGGAATGTGTGGTCCTATCTGCCTGATTCATCTCTGTCTCTTGGCTTAAAGTCTAATAAGAGGAAATTCAACCAGTATATAAGTTGGATTGTTTTTCATACATTTTCCCTTTAAGTTAAAGATCTTGTTTTAAAATGTGTCCTTAGTGTATGAAATATTGAGTTTCATGACATTTCCATACATATATCATTGTCTTGCGTTTATTCACAGCCCCCACTTCCCTCTCCTGTCACTCTTCGCCACGTCTCCACGATCCTGAATACCTTCCCTCTACTTTCAGGTCCTGCGTCTGTGTGTTTGTTTGTCTGGGCAGTGTGTGTGTGTGTGTGTGTGTGTGTGTGTGTGTCTATGTGTGTTTGTTTATGTGTGTCTGTATCTTGACGCATGTAGTTAAATCTAGACTCTGCAAGAGAGAAAGTAAAAATACCCCATTCCCCTATTCACTTCATCCTCTCTCCTGCTTTGAAAACTTCCTCCACCATAGCCCCTTCTAGCTTCATGCCCTATGAATGTAAGTGGATATATTTAAGCCTATATTCTGTACAGCAGAGGAAGCATACCATAGTTACCTTCCTGAGTCTGGATTTGGCTTACCATGATGCTCTGTAATTCTCTCTATGCTCCTGCATGTTGTGTGACTCTTTTTGTAGCTGAAAAAATTTGCATTGTGTATACAAGCCACACTTTCTGTATGCATCCATAAGTCGGTGGGCATCTAGCAACTCCTATATATTGGCTCCTGTGAAGAGTGCAGCAACAAAAATTGAAGTGCACGTATCCCCTGAGGCCTTCTGGCTACACACCCATGGGCTGGAGAGCTGAGATGTAAGGTAGTTCTATTTTTCATTTTGTGAGGACCCCCCATCATCAGTTCACATTCTCATGCTGTGAATTAGGCTCCTGGTTCTCCACATCCTCTCCAGCATTTGTTCTTCTGTTTGTCCTGATTGTGACTAATCTGACTTTGGAGAGATGGAATAGCAAAGCAGTTTTAAATTGCATTTCCATGATGGCTAAGGATGTCAGACCCCTTTCAAGTATTTATGGGCCATTTGCCTTTCTTCCTTTGAGAACTGTCTATTCCTTTTATTGCCCCATTTTTGATTGCTTGAGATTTTGGTATTAATATGTAGCATGAGGGCCCACTTCGGGGGGGGGGGGGTTCTGTCCTGCCCAGTTCCCACAGCCAGTAAATCCCAAAGAAAATCACACACAGATCTATATAAGTTATAAACTGATTGGCTCATTAGCTCAGGCTTCGTATTAGATCTTATAACTTATATAAACCCATTATTCTTATCTATGTTAGCCACATGGCTCAGTACCTTTTTCAGTGGAGCAGATCACATCCTGCTTCTTCTGTGGTCTGGGCAGGACTGCAAAAAGATCTTCCTTCTTCCCACCCTGTTTTCCCTGCCCCACCTCTACTTCCCATCTGGTTGTCCCACCTATACTTCCTGCCTAGCGACTCACCAATCAGTGTTTACTTAAAACATAATTGACAGAATACAGAATTGTCCCACATTAATATTTGTATATATGTATATATGTGAGATATTAATGTATCTTTGTCACTCTTGTGATTATCTCCTTCACTGTGCAGGGCTTTTAAATTCGATGTGAGCTCATTTACCAGTTTGGGAAATTGTTTCCCCTAACCTTCTGGAGTCCTTCTTGGAAAGTCTTTGATTGCGCCTATGTCTTGAAGTGATTTCTTTGTGTTTCCCTGTAGCCACTTGCAAGTTTCTTACATCAATGCCTTAGGTTGGTTCTTGAGCAGGGGGGAGGGATATGGAACTGGTTTATCATTCTGAATGTGGAAAAAGCTCTCTAACTACCATTTGACCAAGAGGCCATCTTTTCTCCAATGTGTATCTTTGAGACATTTTGTTCAAAGTTAGGTGGCTTTGACTGTGCGTATTTATTTGTGAACAACACTCTTGCCATTCATTGGTCTGGCTGGCTGGACTTGGGCAAGTCCAACAATGATTTTGTTACTGTGTCTTTGCAGTATAATTTGGGATCTCTCTGATTAGCATTGTTTGGCTGTTTGAAGCCTTTTGTGCTTCTTTATGCATTTCAGGATTTGTTTTCTTCAGCGTTCTGGTGAAGAACATTGAGATTTTGGTGAGGACTGCGTTTATCCTGTAGATTACTTTAATAATACAGATATTTTCTATTAATTCTACCAATATGAATATAGGATGCATTTTCATCTTAGAATTATTTTCTTCAATTATTTTTTCAGGAGTTTAAAGTTTTTCTTGTAGAGATGAACCTTAGTTGAGTTTACACATAGATATTGTTGAAAACTATCTAAATGGTTGCTGTTTTTTCCCCTTGGTGAAACAAGAACAATTGACACTTCCTAAAATGAAATGAATGAAAAAATACGAAGAATCAATGATTTCTTGTTCTTTAAGTTTATCATAGGTCTCTAGGAAAGCCACATACTCACCTGTAGCCTGCTGCTTTTCTAGAGGGTTGGTCAGATTTTAGTTTCCTGGTGAAGTGTTTAGGGTCTCTTAGGTAAAATGTCATGGCATTTATAAATATGACTGATTTGACTTATGTTTGCATCTTTTTATCTTTCTCTTGTTATCACTTTAGCTAAATTTGGAACAAAAGTATAGAGGAGACATTCTTTATTATATATGATCTTCTTAATGTGCTGCTGAATATAGTTTATACATATTTTATTGAGAATGTTTGCATCTATGTTTATTAGAGAAATTATACATTTCTGCTCTCTGTATCTGGCATTGGAACAAGGGCAATACCAGCTTCACAGAATGAGTTTGGTAGTATTCATTCCTTTTCTATTTGATGGGACCATTTAAGGAGCATTGGTGTAAACCCATCCTTGAATGTTTTGCTGAAACTAGTGAATGTGTCCAGTCCTGGCTTTCCTTTGTTGGGAGACATTTTGTTACTATTCAGTCTCATTGTGTGGTGCTGAACTTCTTGGGATGCTTATATGCACTGTTCATGCCTGTCTAGGAATTTACCCATTTCTTTTGGAGATTGCTATTATTTTTTTTTGTAATACAAATTTACAAACTATTCCCTAAGGAGCCTCTGAATGTCACTGCAATCTGTTTCAGTGCTTTTGTTTTCATCTTTAATTTTATTAGCTGGAATCTCCTTTTCTCTTATTTGGTTTGGCTAGGAGTCTCCCAATTTTGTTTATTTTCTTTAAAGAAACAATCCCATTTTCCTGGTTCTTTTTATTCTTTCATTTTTCAGTTTCATTACTGTCCATTTTATCTCTATTTTTTCTGTATAGTGCTTTTGGGTTTACTTATTCTTTTTCTAATACCTTGAAGTACACGATTATTTATGAGAGACCCTTCTAATTTCTTATAGCCATTCATAGCTGTGACCTCTTAGAGCTGCCTTAATGTACCCCAAAATTCTGATAAATTGTGCTCTTGATTTCATTTGAACCTAGAAATTTATTTTCTATTTTGTTTTATTTTGCTTTTAAATACAGTCTCGTGTAACCTAAGTTACTCTCAAAGTCACTATGCAGTTTATGCTAATAGAATTCTTCCTAATCTTGATGACTCTACTTCCCATGTGGTGCTGGGATTACAGCTCTGCCCTCTAATGCCCTGCATGATTCTACACACTTCACAGTTTACTTCCCGATTCTCTAGTGACCACTGGTCGCTCGGGAGTATTTCTCAGTCTCTAGTACTTTTTGCAGTTTTGTGTTTTCTCATGCTAATTCTAGTGTTTTCTTTCTTACTATAATTTAATGAGATACAAGAATTTATTTTGATTTTTTTTTGGTATAGTCAGGTCTTTCTTGTGACTGAGAGTTTGATTTTAGAGAAATGTCTGTAGGCTACAGAAAGATTGTATACTCTGCAGCAGCTGGATGTGATATTGAGAAAATATCTAGTAAGTCCACTTGCGCAATGGTATAGCATGTTCTAAAGTATTCTCATTTCTAGCCTGATCGACTTATTTAAGCATGAGAGTGGGTTATTGAAACCACCAGCTATAATTTTATCAGAGCCTGTTTAACCTTTTATGTTCATTAATGTTTTCTTTTGGGGAACTGGGAGCCCCATGCTTAGTGCAATTGTAATTGTCACATCTTCTTGATACATAATTCCCCTTTAGAAATGGAAGGTCCCACTTTATCTCCTCTGATTAGTTCTGATTTGAAGTCTACTTTGCCATACTTCAGATGGCTATGCCATCCTGAACTTGTTTGTCTGATCATTTGTGTTCTGTCCTGACTCCGTCTCTGATTGTTGTCATAATTGTGGTGTATTGGGGACAAGCAATATGTGCATCTTGTTTTTAAGATCTGTTCATTCTAATTCTCATCTCTATAATCGGGACTTAGGGACATTTGTACTTATGGTTCTTATTGAGGTTGATTTTCCAATTTGTAATTTTGTTGGTTGATTTTCTGATTTGTTTGATTATTGTTTGTTCTTTCCTTCCTCTATATTGGTGTTAGGGCTTTGGTGCTTTCTGTGCTGAGCCTGTGAATTCTATTATAGCTCTCCCCTTTTCATCTATCCATGGAATTTATTCTTTCTTGTGGTTTAGTAAGTGAGATTGTCTTTCTTTTTTCCCTTTGTTTGGTAACACTGCCCTTTGAGTCATCCAAAGTCCAAGGGGGAAGAAAGGCCATTGTCAGTATTCAGAATAGAGAATACTGGGTACCCAAGTGTTAAAAAGATGGGAATCATATCTCAGTGGCTTTAGAGTAGCCCTTTGTAAGGTGAAGGAGTGTCTATGAGGACCCAGGCACAATGATCATCCTTTGAAAGCAAGAGCGTTGACTTGTTGGACAAAAGCTGGGACCCAGGGAAAACTGCTGGAGATGCTGCATGGCTATGGGGGAGATGGCGATGGGGAAGCACATGGCCTCCCCCACCCTTTTAAGATATCTTATCTTAAAACATTATATAATATGTTATTATATATACAGTTTCCTGCCTGCATGTATGCCTACAGTTCAGAAGAGGGCACTGGATCTCATTATAGATGGTTGTGAGCCCTTACGTGGTTGCTTGGAATTCAACTTAGGACCTCTGGAAGAGCAGTCAGTGCTCTTATCCTCTGAGCCATCTCTCCAGCCCTGGTTCCCCACTTCTTATATCCTCCTCATCAGCATCTTTCTAGGGTCAGTTCCATTAGAAATCAGCTGGAAAACATTGTTTTTTTTTTTCTTTTAAGCTTTGTTTTTTTCTGAATCAGTGTAACTATCTCAGCTTCCTTATAGTGGCTGCTTGCATGACATGTACTTTCCGTCTTTTTAATGTTAGACAATGTGTATCTTTGAATCTAGAGTATGAAACCAGGGGTGGTGGCACACAGCTGTAAGCCCAGCACCCAGGAGGCCAAACCAGAGGATCATTAGTTCAAGACCTGCCTGGGCTACATTGTAAGATCCATTTCTGCCTGAGCTGTGTTATAAGAACTAAGAAAAACAAGATGAAGTGTGCTATCTGTAGGAAAAGCAAAGCTGGACTCTCTGCTTTCTGACTACATTGTTTAATCCATTCATATTTAACTTTATTACATATAGAGTGGGTTTATGTCAACCATTTAAATTTTGTTTCACCTAGATCTTGTGTCTATTTTGCTCCTGGCTTAGTATACAAAGGGACACATTATAAATTTTAGGTTTGTGCTTGGGGATACAAGATGTAATGATACAACATCTCACTCTCCTTCAAGATCTTCACCATGAGCCACTCAGTACCTCTTCTATACCTTGGAGGCTCTGGTGATCTTCTCTGAGAAGGACAACAGAAAGGAAAGCCATAGGGCAGTGCCCACCCTTGGCAGAGGAGGAGACATGTCACCAGGGAAATGCTGAGGAGCTGGCCAGCCATTGCTCTCTCTAACCTGCAGCCATTCAGAGATCTCTGCTCGAGTGGCCTCAGGAGCATTGAGTGGTTGCTACATGAACGCCAAGGGACTTGTCCTTGGATCTGCCCACCACTGTCCACAAGGACCAGAAAGGCAGCTCTCACTCTAGGAGGGAGGACTGACATCAGCCCAAAGCCGTTGCCCCCAGCTCGCAACAGCAAGGCACCACCCAAGGCCTTCCACCGTGGGCTACTGTCCTCTTCCTGAAAAACCACAGGCCTGTTGTCGATGACAACAGAGGTGATCTGGCTGAGCAGAAAAAAAGACTCACAATATTACAAAGTGGATGTGTGGGGCATGTGGTGCTAAACATTATTAAGACCTCCAGATAAACCAAGGGATGTCTGTGGACAGGGCAAAGGGGATAGTCTTAGAACACAGACTTTAGTGTGTGTGTGTGTGTGTGTGTGTGTGTGTGTGTGTGTGTGTGAGAGAGAGAGAGAGAGAGAGAGAGAGAGAGAATCTAGCAGCAGCATAGCTGGTGTTCTTTTTTAATCTTTTATGTAAATATGTATAACATATATATGTACACATACATACATATGTATTTAATTATAGAAAGCAAAAAAATAGCATTAAAAAAGGATTAGAGGAAAGGGGGTTGGAGGTAGAAGGTGGAAGACATAATGAAGTGGATGTTTGAATTCCTTGGGAGGAAGCAACGACCCCTCCAGTTTTATGAAGCTGCGGTTAATGAGCGATGGATGGAGACCTGAACCTCATCTATGTTTTATTATTTACTTAGTGCAATAAAAAATTGGAGAAAAATAATGTAAAATGTCAGGGGGAGTTCAAGACCTAAAATGGACCATCTGAAACATGATCTCACAAAAGGACACTGTGAACCCGATCCAGGGACTTTAATTCCACACGAGGGAGTACGAAACCTCCTGCCCTGTAAAATATACACTGCAGTTGGTTATTTGCCCTGAGGGGAGGAAGCAGGAGGCTCATCTCTGCTTTCTGAATATTTGCTGAACTCTGCAGGGGATGTGGTGACTTTGCCACCCTGTAAATGCCCCATTCTCTGCATCTGTCCAAGCTCCTTACCTGTGGCCTGACCCTTGTCTTGGCCTCCACACCTTCTCTGCCTATAATTGCCTGTCTGAGCTCAGATGCCCAGACCACCCCCGCCCCCTATCTTCAAATCACTTTGCACACTACCTACTACCATGGGCCTTGTCTCTATGGTAAAGGACAACCTGGTTCTTGTATTGATTCCCAGACTTCCTGGACCTACAGGTCACATCATAGAATCTTATTGGCTGCATTTATATTGTGTCTTCTTGGTTGACCTGGGCTGCATTCCTTGGAATTGTTATCTCTGAATGGTTTCCAAGGCAACCTGGGCCACACTTTTCACCAGGACCACACTTCCCATCAGATTTCTTTCCCAGAGGGCAGGGGCAGGGTGTCACTCTTTTCTTTCTGACTAGAGTTCAAAGCAGTTCTGATCTGTGTGAGCATTGCACAACCCCAGTGACTATGTATGCTTACTTCCTATTCCGGGCACTCTTCCCCCATTCCATCATCTGACCTGAACTGTCATGGAGGTCACAAGGGGCAATGGCCTGCAGCACCCTACCCATGGGGTTCTTTCTCTGCCACCTGCTGCTTAGACCTTGCTTTCTAGCCTCCTCCCTCTCCATCTCTGCTCGTGAGGTGCTGGGCTTCCAGGACAACCCACATCACTGAGTGAGGAGAGCAGAACCTGGAGGGAGATCTCCTGGACAGATCTCGGAAGCGGTAGGGTTATATTTGCATCCAACAAATGCCCCCACTTTCTGCCTAGTCACAGGTGTGACTGGAAGAACAGTATGGCAGTCTGTCTCAGGTGAGGCATCTCTATGTATTTCTAGTCAAGGTAGCTGTCACTTACAAACCATGTGGTCAGGGCTGTCATTGGCAACAGTCATCCCTGACACTGCGTGGCGGCTTGGTGTCTCCTGATATCACAAATTATGTTGCTTACTGTCTTGGTGTTAAAAATCAGAAGTCAGGATCTGGAAGACCACACTCCCCCACAGCCCACAGACCTGTGTTGACTTCTGCCCCGTTGGTCCATGTGTCTCTGCCACAACATCTTCTTTTTAGCAGACTCCTGGGAAGCTCAACCCAGAACACGTGCACTTTGGGAGAAGATGGCTCCCTGAGCCCGTGAGAGCAGCAGCGCTCCTTTCCAAGGCCTGCTTTGGCCTTTCTGAACTTCCATGCCTGTTTCCATTAGTTCTTGGGTCTGGCTCTTCAGGAGACCATTCCGTTCTGTCATCCGCAGGCTTTGACTGGCAGGCACCTGAGTCTGACCAGCTCTGACAGGACCCTAGAACATTAACAGCCATCATCTAGCCAAGAACAGAGACTACAAATGCCTTCCCCAAGTGTGGGCTGGGCTCACTGAAGAGCAAAAGAGATGGCCGATTGATGGGGAAGCTCAGCCAATCACATTTGGCTAGGGTGTAGCCACCTAGGGCCAAGGAAGAAAGACCTGGGAATCCAGGTGCCTGGCCCTTGTTTTTTCTCTCTGGGCTATGCGTGTTGCTCACTGGACCCCGGTCGTGTGAGTTTTTCTGTTTTCCAATTATTAAATTATATTCCTTGTTTTTGAGCTGGTCTGGTTAATTCTAACTACCGGTCAACCATGCCCATCAGCTGATACTGAGAACGGACCCTTCTACCTGAGGTGCTAAAGTCAAGGTTTTTCTGGGGTATGTTTGGTAACTTACGTGAAGGGCTGGACAAATTACACAGCCTGAACAAATTCACGAACCCTGAGCATCCTCTTATGCTCAGACACCCCTTAGCGCTGGGGGTTCTAGAATTGTCCATGGTGTACCTCAGCACCATGGGCTCCAGGTACTCCAGATCGCCAGTTCTGGTCCAGTGGGGACTGTGTTCTTTCCTGGCTCCATGTCTGCACTCTTCTTCCTCCCAGATGGACCTGTTCAAAGAGTCCCCTCTTGTAGAGGGGGCAGAACTCTAAATGTGATGGTCTTTCTTCCAGGCCTTCACTTCAGAGGTGAGAAACTTGGCAGATGCACTGAGCCTCCCTGGTGGATGCTGAGATAGTGAAAAGGGACATTATCTGATCCTTAAAAGCGTGTGCTCCTTTTTGAAGTCAGCGATTCCAAACATGAAAGGAAGTGTCAGCTGACCTTGAGGAAGTGAGCTTTCCTGCCTATGACTTGTGGGGAATGAAAAGACCCTGAGCTGCAGAGAATAACAACCCTGAAAAAATGCCCAGCAAAGAAAAGAAACTTGGACCCCATCCTATAGTTGCAAGGACATTGAATTCCACCAGCGACCCCTGAGCTTTGAAGGCGATGGAGCGCTAGATGGGAAAGCATGCTGTCTACACCTTGGCTTTAGCCTCCTGAGAGGCTTCAGGACTCCCCTTGCCAAGAGTTCTCGCCTATGAGAAGCTGGGACAATGAAGATGCTTTACCCTGCGGACTTCATGGTAATTTGCAAGGCAGCAATAGAAAACTAGAATAACTCTTTGACCTGTCCCACGCCCCCTCCACTCCCCACCTCCCCCACCACTTGGCCAGGCTGTTAGCACAGCCTTTAGGGTTTCCTTTAGCTCTGGGCCTCACCATGACTTTTCTATTTTAAAAGATGTGAGCCGGTTTGAAACAATGTCTCACTCTAACTCAGGATGATCTTGAACTCTTGATCCTTCTGCTCAAGATGTTTGAGTGATGAGTTAACAGGTCTCACTACACATAATCATACATAGCCTAATTAATATGTTTAATGGTTAGATAATATGTATAAATATTTATGGTGTCCAGTACAAAAGTTCAGTAAGTGTCTACAATGTGTAACTTTGAAATCAGGATAATTAGCATTCCCATCTCATAAGACATTTATTCCTATGTGATGAGGAATTTGGAGTCAACTAGTATTTTGAAATATGAGTTGTTCTGCCTGTATTTATCCCACTAGGTTCTCTAGGGACACCAGGACTAACTTCTGTTTGCATACATTTTGGTACCTGCTTGTAGTAAGGAGGCTACTTGTTTGTTTCCCAGCTGCCCAGTCTCCCAAAATAACCACACAAACTGTATTAATTAAATTACTGCTTGGCCTATTAGCTCTAACTTCTTATTGGCTAACTTTTACATCTTAAGTTAACCTGTTTCCATTATTTTATATTTTACCATGAGGCCCAGCAAGGTTTCAGCGTGTCTGTCTCTTGTGGCTGCTCCATGGCTTCTCCTTGACTCTGCCTCCTTTCTCCCAGCATTCAGTTTAGTTTCCCCCACCTAGGTCTATTCTACTCTATCATGGGCTCAAGACAGTTTCTTTATTAACCAATGGTATTCACAACATACAGAGGGGAATCCCACATCACCTGCTGATTGATCTGGTCCTGGATTCCTTCCTTCCTCTGAGCACCATGCCTCCAGGATACCAATGAACCCTGGGCCTTGCCAACCACTTAACCTTTCAAGGGTTGCCCTTCTGACAACACACCTAAATGAGCCAGGAGGCAACAGCAGGTTTGGACCTTCTTGACTCACCTCTAGAATCTACCTCCAGGGGACTCCGCTCCTATGTCTCTGTGTCCTGTTGCTTCAAGTCATTTGTTGGAGCATAAAGGACTACGACCCCAGAATGATCTTCAGTCTTCCCTAGAGAGGACTAAGAAAAATGTCCCCAGATCTCCAAGCCCGAACCATGGTAACCTGAGGCCAGAGAGGAGTGAACATTTTTAGAATTATAGGCACTTCTGCTGTCCGTAGGGTTGAGAAATTGTTATCATTGCGTAGGCGGTTTGGTGATTTATTTGAAATTCTTGGAAGGATTGCAATAAGAGAAGTCTGACCGAAGTCTCAGGGCTGCTGACTAGCTTGTTTAAAAGTATGCGATCATTTTAACAAGCCACAGGAAAAATATGGGTGAAGATATTTTCTATAAAAATTGGAAATATTAAATAAAAAATGTCTGTGAAGATGCAAAGTGAATAGAATCTTACTTGATCTCTGTCCATCAAACAAAACAAAATCTTTTATTTTGATTCAATTACAGAATTCTGGGAAGTTGCAAAAATAGAGCACAGAATGCTATGTCCTTTCTTTTGGCTCCCTCTCCATAGTGACTTTTAATATATAGTATATATATATATATATTTATATATATAGTATATATTATATATATATAAATATATATATATATTCTTTGTAGTACAATATCAAAAATAAGAGATTGACAGCAACACACATTAGGGGTTAAATTTTGTATCCTCTAACCTCTACCTGTATCTGTTGAAGTTCCAGACTATCAGTACTTTACCAATGTCCTTTTGAAATAGGGTCATTGCAGTTGTCACTTGTCATGTCCTAAGTGAATGTGATCAGTGTCCTTATAAGACAATTATGGGGAGATTGTCACCATGAAAACATGGGTTGGGAGGGTTGAATTATGCATCTGCCTAGAATAAATGCCGGAGTCTACCAGAAATCCACCAGAATCTGGGAGGTGAGGAGGGTTCTGATGTACAGGCCTGGAGTTGCCCAGCTGCCAGCCAGGCTTGAGGCTCTGCAGTGGGGGTGTTCCCACTGATGGCTGGCCCAGTCAGAATAGTTACTGTTTTAAAGATGTCTTGTTCTAGTAGCATGTCTTTCCTGGTGTGTTGGCTGTCTTACATGGGGCATAAAGAGTGGGCTGTGGACATTTGGTCTGCACCTGTTGGCGGATGCAGGTTGCAGCCTTCTCCAATGCATTGTCAGACTTAAACAAGGAGCAAAGGAAGTCCTGTGTTCCACTGTACTGTCTTTCCTCCCAGGGTCCTGAAGAAGTTGTGCTAGACTTTGCACCTTCCAGAGCCTTCCCAAGCTTGATTTCTGTAAAATAAGAATGATACACTAACAGCATCCCAGCACTGAGCGGCCATGGCCAAAGGTCGTCTCTTCACTTAAGACTCAGTGTTGGTCTCTGAGCAATTGTTCCAACCCTTCCCTGTTGGTACCATGAACTACCAGCCCTTTCTGTCTATGAACTTGAGTCTGTTAGGATCCTGCAGAGGTGCAGGCATGCGATGTCTGTTCTCATGGCCCATGCACATTGGGACATGTTTCAGAACTCTTTCTTCATAGTACTCTACGGTTGCTACCACACTTGCTTATTTCCGTCAGTAGACTTGTGGGTCTTTCCACCTTTTGGCTTTGTGGCTAATGCTTCAATGAACACAAGCCTACAAATGTCTACTCGAGTCTCTGCTTTCAATTATTTTGGGTACGTATCCAGAGGTGGGATTTCTGGGTCATATGGTAATGCCGTATTTATTTTTGTCTGACTTTTGTGCTATAGCCAGCATTTTAATTCCTACTTTTATTAGTTGCAGTGCCGGGGATGGAACCCAGGGCCTTACACATGCTTTGCAAATGTTCTACTACCGAGCTATGTGCCCAGTAGCGTTCTTTGTTTAAAGGGAAGACTGATGTGAAAGGTGACACACCTTACCTGCACAGAAACTGGCTAACTAAATCAATGATATAAACTGTTTTCCCTGAGTCACCAGATAAGTGTATTACAGTGTAAGTCTTTCCTGACAATTGTCTTTAGCACTCAAACGTCCCCCTCCTTAGAGTCCTTACCTGCTTTAGACTGCCAGGAAGCCACTGTGGGAAAAGATTCCATTCTTGTTCTTTCATCGAGTGTGACTGCAGTGAAATTATTAATTTTTCAGAGTGATCCCCCATTGGAACTTCTGTTATGCTGGTAAAATAGAGTTATTGCAATAAAAGCCGTTAGTTTTTTGTTGTTGTTGTTTTAAAGGAAGGGTCCATTTCTCTTGTCTCTTGATTCTTCAACTGTCACGGATAGGATCCCAAAGTCATGCCGATCCACTCTGTAAATAAGAAAACAGAACTCAGAAAGGGAGGTTTGGATATGAGTTCTGAAACTTCTGGTGACTGAGCCAGTCTATCCTATTAGGTTAGGTTAGTGATGGCAGGACCACTTCAGGCTGTTAGCTCATTACCACAATCCTTATAATAAAGGCTGTGGAAACTGGGGAGGGGGGACGATGACATATTGTTGGATCTAGAATATCTGGCTTGCATTTGAAACTCAGGATAATTACAATTACTCAGGCCTCTCTCTTTCTAATTCATCACTGGAGGCTGTGATGGTGTCTCCCAGTGGAGACCTTAGGGTTGTGGGAACTGAAGCATCTTTCTCATGAATACTGGGTGAACCCAGAATTACCTATTGTGAGGATCATGTGTCCAGATGGTTAGTGGGGAGACAGTTCACATCGGTCCATGACAGCAAAGGGCACATAAGAGATTCCTAGAAACGCTGGTTGGTGGGTGCACTTGAGTCTCAAAGTTATCTTCTCTTCTTGGCCTGGGTTGCCTGGTAGGCCACTGGCCAACTGACCCCATGTAGCCTTCTAAGCAGAGGATCAGAAGACGACTCAAGGCCCTGATCATCATGGTGTCTGCTTAAGATGTCCTGAGCTCCTTGGACGCTGCTGCTGGACCAGCAGCTTTTCTCTGGCTCGATGTCAGTTTCTGGGAGAAGGGCCTGGACACCAGGATGAATTCATGGACAGTGTTGGCATTAGCATTCTCATACACATTCTGACGAACTGTGCCAAGCAGATGTGGTAAGACTTCAGCTCTCAGGGACAAACGAGGTAACAGAACGGCTGTGGGGAGTTTTTCTACCTGGATTTCACCACTAGACGTGCAGGAGGCTTGTCTGCAACACGAGCGAGCTAAGTAATGCTCTGAACGCTCATTATACTATACTGTGGGAAAATTTAGCTCTGTCTGTTTAAAGACATTGCCAAATGAATACATCTGGGTTGATGAATTTACCACTTTCTGCTTTCAGGTAGCAGGAAACAATTAAGTCCCCATCACCATCTCAGTAGATCATGGACTGCCTTGAAATGAAGAAATGGCCCCTCTTAGGCCTTTGTTTCTCATGGTCCTAGCTCCCACGAGCTTCCATAATATTCTACAGGGCTGCTCAAGCCTTTATCCCAAGAATGGGGGAGCTGGCACCTGGCTACACAGCATTTTTATTAGCTGCTGGCTTTGGTTTCCTGCAGTGGCCCTCCCACACTGGGCGGAATGGCCTGCTCATGAAGAGGCTCTGAGGTTCCATGCCCTCCCACCCTCTAACCTCAGTTTGTACCAGTATCTACTCAGCTCACTGCGTTCCTCCAGTCTGAAATCTATGAGCATTCTGAAAAGGCGTTTCTCCTGAGCTGTCACTTAGCAGGAACATCAGAAATCACCTGCAGTGCACAGTGGACAATGGCTTTCTAGTCTCAGGGTAAGATGGGGTCTACCTTTTTTTCTCTTCAACCATAGAATGCAGCCACCCATCATCCAACCTCCTGGTAGGGTAGCGTCTACTTTCTCTTCTCTTTCACAATGCAATGTATCCAATTTGCTTGAAATAGAATTGTCTGTTTCCAGCTAGGGGAAGCTGCTCCTGTTTAGGAATCTGAACATCCGGATGGAGAAGGGAGGCTGGTGAACCAGAGGTCATGCCCGTAGCTCAGTGGGGACTCCTAGAGTTAGTGAAGCTGCCATAAACCCAAGCAGACGGCACAAAGCAATCACTGTGCCTCAGCAACAACTGCCTGTCCCCTCAGCGTGGCCCCCACTCTAGGTTTCTGAGCAGATGATGCTAATCATGCGTTTTGGACCACTTACCGATTCCTCCAAGCTGGGGGCTGGTGGAAACCCACATGTGGGAATATGCAGGGACAGGCGTGATGGGATGCTTGTTCTGTGTCCTTTCTAACTGGACGAAGGGATAAACTAGCACAGAATTGAATATGTGTATTTTTCTCTATGTTTTAACAAATTTAACAAAGCCAGACATTGTGGCTTAGCATAATTATCTCCCAGTTTAATAGGTCAGAAGACCAAACAAATTTCACTGAACTGAGGTCAGGGTGTTGGAAGGGAGGGTAGCTTTTCATGAGGTTTCAGGGAACATGTCCTTACTCTCTCCAGCTCCCGAAGCCCCCTACATCCTTGTTGTGTGGCCCTTCTTCCACCTCTAGGTGCCACACAGGAGTCTTACCTTCTGATCTCCTTCTTCTCTTTCCACTCATGGGGACACTGTCAGTCCCACATATGCAGTCCAGGACAGTCACTTGTAAAGACTACTGCATTGTGTGAGGAAACACGCTTCAATTTAAAATCTGGGTGTGGGCACCTTTGGGATCATTGGAAGACCTACTGAGCCGCTCACTCCTTTCTGACCTGCTCCACACCCCTCTGTTTCATGTACTTCCTTCAGCAGAGGCTGAGTTTTTTGTTTCCTGGCTGCTGGTTAGAGATGTGAGCCCCTTTTGTGGAATGCCTCTTCTTTTCCTTCTTTGGGACTATGGGGGACGACTTCAGGGTAGTTTTGGTTTGCTGGGAGAGATTTCAAGGTGTTTCTTGCTGTCCTTCGATGCTTCCTTTACAGAAGGGCATTCAATGGGAGCACGTACCCCCAGAGTTTTAAGGATGCCCAGTGCAACTTCCTGTGTATATTAACACCCAGTTGGCTTTGCTGTGTTGCACCATGCTTCCGTCCAGATGGATTGATTTTGCAATGGTTCCTTCACTTCCAGGGGAGGAGTCTTTTGGGTCTGTTTGGGGACATAGTTTTCCTTGACCCTCTCTCTCTTTTGGCTCCTTCTTTTGTGGGTATGCTTTAAAAGTGTACAGCCCATTTGTATTAAATCCACGCACGCTATTGTGCAGGCAACATAACCAGTTTTGCTTCTGGCCTAGTCCTTGGAGTCCACTCTTCTACCCCAGTCTCAGGAGATTTGACTACTTTAGCTAGAGAATAGCAGTGGGCTGATGGACCCGGTGTGACTAACTTGTTTGCTTTAGCATGACATCCTCAATCAAGATCAATGCATATTGAAGTGCGTATCAGGATTCCTTTCATTTTAAAGAACAAACCACTGAGGCACTGCATTTGGCCTAACCCTTCATGGGCTCTGGGCGCTTGGGTTGGTCTCACCTTTTGGCTATTGTAAACAGTGCTGCTGTGACTATGGGTATCAAAGGTGGTGTAAAGTGCACGTTCTTACCTAGGGCAAATCCAGCAGAACTGCTGGATAGTACAGTATGGTGACTCTGTGCTTGATTTTCGTGAAACTGCCATACTGTCCCCTATGATGGCTGCTTCATTTTACTTCTCCATCAGCAAAGCATAAGGGCTTGGGCTTCTCCATATCCTCCTGGACACTTGTCATTTTTGTTGTCTCCCCCCCACCCCGTGCAATAACCACCACAATAGGTATAAGGGGGTACCTTGGCTTCTTCTTGACAGAAAGGAGGTCTGTCTACAGGCTGGCTTTTATCTTGTGGAGCCTATTTCTATACCTGTTGCATGCCTACCTTCAGAGGAGCTGGGACTGGCTCCCCATATACATTCTGCCATGGTTACTGAATGACACGTGTCATCTCACTAAAGTCGGGCTGGCTGAGCTCACTGGTTTTTCTCAGGACCTGTTTGCCCTGCCATGAGGGGCTCCTGGCCAAGGTCCCAGCCCCTCCTGGGCCCAGCATGTTTTGATGCATCTCTGCACAGACAGCTTGGCCAGCAAGAAGCAATCCAAGTACATGTACTTCTCTGCTGGGGACATAACATGAAGGCAGGACAATTGCTAAAAACCGTAAATAAATGAATTGGAGACCATTTACTAGAGAATGATCCAAGATGATACTTCAAAGCATCCAAATTTATATGTATTCCATATGACACAAAGAGTCAAACTGAACAGTCAAACAGCACAAGCAATCTAGGTGAAGAGATGAATATGTATCAATTCCAGTACGAGCATGGGCTTTGCAATGTTTTGGTAGAAATTAACTTCTCAGAAGGCTCCCTCTCTGAAGACCCTGGAAATTGTCTGGAAAAGATTTTGGTAATCCCTTGAGGAGTCGGGGGAGCCTTCAGAGAAGGCAAAGGATTACAAGGCTCTGACAAGATGGCCTCTGGTCCCACTAAGGACCTGATCATTGGATCAGGCCCAGAGCTACAGAGAGGAGGGAATCGAGGGTTTGGGTGGGGTTAGGAGAGATATCCTGGGGGAGTTGATTTGAGTTTAGTAAAAAATAAAAACTAAAAAATTTACTATAAACAGAAATAAAAACATCCAACAAAGCAAGGAAATGTTTGCATCAAATGTGGTTGAGGTTTGGCTGGCATGTTTCACTGCTCTTGGTCAAAAGTGCCAGGACTCCAAAAGGAAAACGGGAAAGGACATTGCCCCACTCGATACTGGACCAGATGAGGCAGGGGATGCGAGACCAGAGCATCTTTGGGCCATTACCACCAGGGAGTGATCAGGTTCCTCCTGACAAATGTCCCTAAAAACAGTGTCTCTGGGTTTTCTCCCACCCTGTGCTCAGCCCCACTTCCTTGGCATCCTGGTAGCTCTGAGCGATTCACAAAAGGATAGAAGGCTGAGAAGCTGTACTGAATTCAGGCGGAAAATGGCAGAATGAAGGCAGAGGGAGTAAATTTTGGGTCAGTGATGTCTTCCAACGGCAGTAAACACCCGTGTGGTGTCAGATAACTCCTCATACTCGTCCCTGGGATCTAGGGCAGAAATGTTTGATCTAACAATGAACAGAATGATGTAGAGACTATCATTTCATGGATAGCATCTTCTCTCTCAGTTTAAGACCATGTGCTGATAGGAAAATAGATTTTAAGATCTACCTACTGGCAGGTCCTTTCTAGCTCTTGGCCCAGGCACCATAAATCACCAGAACCTACCAAGTCAGTGCGTCCAGTATGCAGCAGGTGGCGTTCACATGCGCCCCACAGGGAGTTCTGGACTGGAAGGGCACTTCAGAGCTGCCTGGCATTGTGCCAGGGCCTAGGCTTTTATATCCCACTTCCAACCTGTCACTGGGTTTGGGCCATTTTGGGGTAGATGCACGATCTTGAAAGAGGGAGCTCCCTAAATGCTCTTCAGCTGAGGAACGGATAATAAAAATGTGGTACCTGTACATGCCGGAATTCTACCTGGCTCTAAAAAGATGAAAAGCATAATATTTGCAGGTAAATAGGTATAACTGGAAAATATTACATCAAGGGACAAATATTACCCAGAGCCAGAAAGACAAACCATGCCACATGCTCTCTTTTGTTGATTCTAGTCCCAAACTTTAGATTGTAGGATATGGCCTGAAAAAAACCCACAGACTCCAGGAAAGTAGAAAGGGACTGTTTGGGGAGGTGAGAGAAGGTGCTCGAGAGAGGACAGTAGGACACAGGTGTCATAAGGGAGGAAAGAGGACAAGTGGGAGGGGGGGTGATGCAGAGGGAGAGGAAGGAGGGGAGGCAGACCTAAGGATGTTTGAAAAATCCATAGGGGAACATTATTTTATAGGGTTACTTAACAATACCACATACATGCGCTCTCTCTCTCTCTCTCTCTCTCTCTCTCTCTCTCTCTCTCTCTCTCTCACACACACACACACACACACACACACACACAAACATGCACGTTATGCAATACAGGAGTGATACAATGTTCCCTCCAAAACAGAATCCATAGATTGTCTAGCAAAAATCACAGTTCCAGGCATGGGACACACATCATGGGACACACATCATGTGTAACTCACATGAATATTAAAGTAAGGGAAGGTGGTGGATAGCGACAAGGTCAACTAACAAATGAGGGCTGGAGTGTTGAGGTACAATAGGGAAACAATGCAGGTCTACTCCTTAATGAATGAATGAATGAACTTAAAAGAAAAAGATACAAAGGATTAGTGATGGCAGACAATGAGTGACATATACTGCAAACACACACACACACACACACACACACACACACACACACACACACACACACACTGTGAGCTTAGAGAACAGGGAGTGGCAATCTCCTACCTACCCAGAAGCCACTGTGGTATTTCTCCATTTACAATAGAAGAACTGGGAGAGTGGGGTACAGTGTAGCAATTCAATAGATGCAGGGTAGCTGGGACAGCTCATTCTATAGAGAGGCCAGCGAGCAGCAGCTATGACTGTGTAGCCTGCAAAGGATGCATTAGACACCTGGTCGAAATGAGGTGAGAGGGCTGTGGTGGGGGCAGGAAGAACATCACTGCTACAGGACACATGACCAAAGGGAGGAGTGTCATCCAAGGGACAGAAGGCGACACAATGTGTCAGTGCAAGGTGTGTTGGGATCATTGACCTGTGTTTCTTGGTTGCTATGAAACCAGAGAAAGTGCACGGGCTGCTTAATCCATTAGCTTTGTGCACTGACCTCATGCAGAAAGCTGGAGTTCTCCCGGATGACAAGAAATGCTCATTCAGAGCCCCTTGTTTCATGTCGAAGAGCAGCCAGAGGCACTGCGGACTGGTGCTACAACTCTGGTGGGGATGCAGGGGACTCAGGTTATTAGTGCGTTGGCAAACAAACCACTCCAACAAAAGAGCCCATTAAGTCCATGTCTAAGAGCTGCTAAATCCATGGCGAAGAGCACACACTTTTACATTTTAAGAGACTATTACAAAAGTGATCAGAATATTACTTAGTTTTAGAAAGTTTGCTGTATACACTGATGTGTCTTATACTAATTTGAGGAGAAAAAGGCCTTAGGAATAAGGAAATAAGGAGTCTTTTTTATATTTTACTGTGTGTGCAAGGGGTGTGTGTGTGCATGTGTGCATGTCATGGCGTGCAGAAGTCATAGGCCAATTTTGTGGAGTCAGTTCTTTTCTTCCATGAGTTCTAGGGCCTGAACTCGGGTCACCTGACTTGTGTGGTGAATGTTTTCTCTGCTTGACCATCTTGCTAGCTTTATAACGTTATTTTAAAACTTGTTTTTTCAATCAAGACAATAACAATATAATGACAATTCAAATATGCACAAGAGACAGTAAGAAGATTCCTCTCCCCCTTTTGAGTCCCCACTTCTTTAAGGCTCACTACTCAAAGCAGCTACTCTTAATTTTCTTATACGTTCTTTCAAAATGTTTTAAGCAAATAAATATTTATGAAGCTGGGGGCACTCTGTATTTTGTACTTGTTTTTAATCTTACAATTATTCTTAAATATCTTTTTTATTTTGATATTTCATTAGCCTATTTTCTATAGTTACAATAAATTACTCAAGAATGAAGACATTATACTGGGGGAGGGGAGGTGTGCTTAGTTCACAGTTTGGAAGCTGGAAGTCCAAGATGAGACGGCCCATTTGCTTAGCTTTCGGTAAGACTCTTCTTGGTACCTTACCACACGGAGCACAGGCTCCTAGTGGGACGACATGGATGGCCTGGCACCCTGGAAAGCTGGAGGATCAGGGCCAGGCTTGCTCCGTTATAGGAACAGCTTTTAAGGGGATATAACTATCTTCTTAGTCTCTTCTGAGAGCCGGGCCCCAACTCTGAGAGGTTTTTCCATTCTCTTGCCTTGCCACACCTAGACTTGAACGTGCAGCGTTTGAACTGCTTTGGGAGACTCGACCTCATGCCACAGCAAGCATGCATGTGTTCTATACTCACCTTTGTGGTTATGCTGGATCTCACTATGGGACCACACTGGAATTTTTCTAAGGCGTCTCCAACTGATGGACTGACTTCTAGTCTTCGTACGGCTACTGAAGCCAGAGTCACCAAACTTCTCCTAAAGACTCCTGCACATCCAAAATTCCTGCCTGTAGACTAGAGATTGAGGACCTCTTAACAATTACAATTGATTTAGCTAAAGGCATATTGACCTTCGATTAGATCAGCTCAACTTCTGCATATGGAAAACAATGAAAAATAGCACTTTAATTTGCATATACCTAATTATGGTGGGATGGTAACCTTTTTAAACTTTACTCAACTCACATTTCTATTAATGCAAATTTATTTCTTTTTTGAACTTTCTTTTCTGCCCCTTTTGGTCTTTACTGCTTTGCAGAGTTTTATACATACTGATTATTTTTCTTCTTTGTATCATTTTTAATGACCTTTTGATTTTCTCTTTTGGATCTTTTTTAAGATTTTGAGGGTATTTTTGTTGTCAAATTTATCATTCTGTCTATCTGAGTTTTCTTTGTTGGCTATATCTTCCACTTCTGTTTAAAACATGTTCTCAGTAAACGATTGCGCTTAATTCACCTCCTTCAGCGAATATGTTTGCGCTTCCCTTTGTGAAACATTTGTATTAAGGGCTTTATTAGAGCACAGAGAAAGAAGGAAGAGCCAGGCTTGGCTTTCTGTGACGGCGGTGCTGCCTCCTATCACTTAAGTAGTAGTCTAGGTGTTGAGTCTAAATTCTGTCTTCACAATACACTGTGTCTTAAATTATTTAGTTCTGGACTCTATTTCAGTCGATTCCTACTTCACAGAAAAATCTTTAGTTACCACAACTTTAAAAGACGTTTTATATCTAACATGACATGACCGTCCAGCCATCCTTTCTTCCCTATGTCGTTTCCTGACTGAATATACACAGCAATGATTCCAAATGGACTTCAGAGATAGTTCTAGAAAAAAAATTACTCTTAAGAGCGCAGATGCAGAGTGACTTCCATGAATCTGGTCCCTCAGGCTAACACATTCCTTAAGAAGAACGGAGACCTTTTATCTTTTAAAATTTAGTTTATTCTAGACATTTTTATTATGACTCTGGAGACTCTAAATGGTTGTCTTTTAGTATTTTATTTTCAAGACACTTGTTTGTTATGGTTAAGATATGTTCATTGATATTTTGTAAACTACCATCTTACTGAAGGTGGTTTCATTTAATTTATGGGTAGGAGCCACTAAATGATTCTGTTATGCTCTACTGAAATAGGTAGGCATGTTACATCCAGAAAGCCCATGGTAACAAATTTTAGGATATTCCATGGTTGAGCTCAGATGAAGGCGAACTCAAGTGAGTAAATTAATACTCCAACATTAAGAAGAATGAGCCCAGGGCCAGATGTCCCTTGCTCCAGCTACAGGGATCCTGAACTTGGAATATAACAACACATATGGAATACAACAATGAACTTGGAACATAACAATGCCCTTCACATCACTGGTGACCCAGAACCAGCTCAGCAGGATGGGACCCAGTTCCAGAAGCCTGGCTCTCTCTCTGTTTTAAAATTCTAAGAATGGTGGTGCTCATTGGCATGGAGTACACCCAGAGTTATTCTGGAAAAACTTGAAGTCTGCTGTGGACTTGGGGCAGGGATGGCCTTGCCGTGACGTCGGGAGTCCAGGGTCAGGTAGGAGCATTAGGGTTCTGTGCTGCTCAGCATTCAGATCAGGCTTTGTGTGTCCAGGCCCAGTCGTAGCTGTGAGAGGGTGAGATCATTAGCAGATACCTGTCTATTCAGGCCTGTCTCTTCTCTTATAGGCCACCATGCCTACAGAAGGCCACTCAATGCTCAGCCCCAGAGGCGCTGCTCCTTCCTCTGGAGCAAGGCCAGCCAGAGCCCCTCTGCCTCTTTAGACCTCTAGTCACTGTGACCCAGACCAACACTTTCTTCTAGTCTGGGCAGAGCGTCTATGCTTTCCAATAGAAAATCTCGTATTTAATTATATCTCTCTATGTACTTTAAACAATTCCAATAAGCTTTACCCATAAATCCTGGTTCCTTTTAGACAAAAAGAAACTAACATTTAAAAAAAATGGTTTGGCAAAGAGGAGAAAGAAACCAGTACCATTGATTTAAAACAACCTGAAAAGGGAGGAGTTGCCTCCCTCCTTTGTGTGTATTGTTTCCTGTATGTAAATGTCCTTCCATGGCCTCATTTATCACCGTGACTTCTCCAGGGAGCTGCCATTTCCTGCCACCTCAGACTCCTACTAGTGCAAAAACATTAGGAGAGGGGGCTGGAAGCCCCGGATTGAACAATTTGTCTGGGGGAAAGGCCATCAATTACATGTGTAAATAATCTATGGGCATGCCTGGTTGTTTATGCAAGGGAGCCATGGGGGTGTGGATGAAAGAGATTTGCATAACAGTAATAGAAGGCGCTTAGCACCCAGGCCTATCTCCACTCCAGCGATGACTGGGGTTCTCAGAAGTACTGTCTGGCTGGAGAGGAAAACCAGGTGGTGGTAACTGCTTCGCCATGTGGCACCGAGGGGCAAGACTTGGGGACCAGCATGAATTAATCACAGGCTTTTAGGATGTCATCACATTTCTTGGGTCTGGCTTTGGTAAATTCCAAAGTGAAAGCTGGGAAAGGCCATTTTGGTTTCAGCATTTGCCTTTTGAGAACTCTGGTGTTGCAACTGCAGACTCCCTTTGATGTCAGCTCTCGGTGTCTTTGAGGAAGAGGAATCTATCACTCCTGGCCTTGTCTTCTTGGGAAAAGGACATGTGGGCCAGAGAGAGGTCTTTGCCAGTGAACAAGCTCATGAACATGTAGTATCCTCATTGTGGAAGAGCCGAAACACCTCCCCGTACGAGGCCCTGTGCCTGGGAGAGTCCCACAGAAACCCACTTGCGGTGGGCAGTGGGCATTTCCAAGAGGATGCTCTTCCTCCCTGTCCATCAGCCAACACTGCTGTCAGAACCACGAACTCGGCATTATGACCTCTGCCTGCAGTCTGCCGAATGATCCTAAATGGGTGGAGTAACAGTATTGTTATATTCCATATCTCCTCAAAAAGCACCTTGAAGGAGATGGGCTCAGATAAGCTAGCGTGTTGGCTAGCTTCGTGAGAGCCATGCCTAGTTAATCTACCCGAAGGAAAACACCGAAAGGAACTTAATCAGAACCTCCATTGCACTGATCTGATAGGGGGAAGTGTTTTGAGAAACCTTTTCTGCCTTTATCGAGTATTGGAGTTTTAGTTTTCTGAAACTTCCGCCTTGAGCTTCAGCAGTTTCGTGCGTGTGTCACATATATCCTTCAGCGAAGTCTTTGATGCAGTTTGCACATCATATAAGAAGATAAAGTACGCACAATAGGAGACGCCAGACTGTGAATGAAACTCGCTACCAATGCTTACATAAATCTCCTTCTGGAATTCCCAGCAAACAGGGGGGCGCGGAGCTTGGAGCGCTGGAGGTGGGGGGCTTTGCTCATTTGTCCCAGCTGTGGGCCTTTCACGTGTGATTTATCCACAGCTCTAATCTAAAGCTCTGAAGCAACATGAAGCTGAGGAGGAAAGAAAAGAGACTTTTGCCTTTACCCTGACAGAGAACCCAGGTTCACCAGATGTCTGACCACCAGCCCAGTGAGATGCTGTGTTTTTGTCTATAGATCTCACATTTTCCCTGATGTGAGTTAGTCATGCGTGCATTGTAGTCTTGGAGGGCACTGAGGATGGACCAGTCCCTCATCATCAGCTTTGGACCCCCCCCCCCCAAATTTCTCTGGTAACACTAAAGGGAAAAACATCGAATTGTCCCACCTTAGGTCTCTGGACACGGGAAGAGACATGACATCATGGTCTGCTCCAAGCACTAGAATATTGCATATTTTCGTCTCCTCTTTTAGTAATTAACCCGACTGAGATGTCGATTACCTGGCCAAGAGACTGCTCCTTGGGAAGAGTGAGTCACCCAAAGCTGTAGTAAAAAGCTGGGGAGACTAACCATCCTTTTAACAAGACAATGCACTTGTTCTTTACAGAAGCCCCACCCCCGCAGCCCTTTAGGGAGAGCGCCCCTCATTCCAGCACTGTGAAGCCCACCCACTTGGAGAAGTGTAACTTTTCCTACTCTCTATTTTTTACTTTTGGATACTGACCAGAGGCCTAAGCGTGGGATGGGAGAGTTGGCTGAAGGGTTAGGAGCCAGCACTACTCTTGCAGAGGAGTTCACTTACCAGCATCCATGATGGGCGGCTCACAACCCCCTTAACTCCAGCTCCAGGGGACCTGACTCCCTGTTCTGTGCCTTCCAGCACTGCACACACGTGCACAAATCCACACAGGCACATTGCATGGACATAATTTAAATAAAGATGAAATATTGGTTAAAGCCTAAGCATACTTTCCTTTTTCTCTTTTCTTTCTCCTTCCTTCCTTCCTTCCTTCCTTCCTTCCTTCCTTCCTTCCTTCCCTCCTTCCTTCCTTCTTTCCTTCCTTCCTAACTCTTTCTCTGAAATCCACCCCCACCCACCACCATGTGACTGCTTGCTGACCTCTGCTGCTGAACATGCTGGCTTTCTTGGGTCCTAACTCAAAAAGCGTGGCTTTCTCTTCTCTGACTCTTCTTCCTTCTTCTATTTCCCTATACCTGGAAACTGCCGAGATTTAAAGTTTGTTTGCCTGTGATTTTTCTCTCAAATTCTAATGAAATTGTCCTTGCACTTTCTTACTAATTTTTTTTCTAGAATCTCGCATTAAAGACACTAAGCACCCAAAAGGAAGTCATGATATTCCTGGCAATATACGATCTCTCCCTTGCCCTAGAGACGGAAATGGAACTCCACTCTTACCGCACACGGGTTAAGTGTTTGTACCATGAGTTACTGCATGAAAAACTCCACAGGAAAAGCGATGGAAGCAAGCAGGAGCCGTCGCTTTCTCCCTCTGGGGCTGGCATTATGCATGAAGGATGTCCAGCAAGGAAGAACAAAAGAGTGGTGACCGTCCACCTACCTAGGGACACATTTTCCTCTTTACAGTCAACAAGCCTGGAGATGTCAGAAGGGGACGGTTCAGATCAACTCAGTATGTAGGAACAAAAGAGACATCTGTGAGACTTCAGCTATCGTCAGCATACTGCAAGGTGACCCCCCAGCTTCAGTCTTGCAGTGGGCGAAAGCAGGTGGCTGCTGGCATACTTGGCTCTATTATGATTTTAATGAATAGTGAGGAGATACGGAGATTCCCCCTCCCCCACCTCCAGTAACTTTAGTGAGACAACAAGAAGGTCCTGGGACTAAAAGAAGAAATTATCTTAGGACAGTGGGGGAAATAATGTACCACCTACCACAGAGGAAAACTTTGTTATGTGTAAGCGCTATGCTTGGAATAAAATGTGAGAATCATGAAGTCCATAAATCAGAGATGAATATACGAGAGAGGCCGAGGAAGGCTGAGAATTTATAAATGACTGGATGGCAGTTAGGAGAAGTGTAGGAATGCTAAAGTCTCTGTTACAGAGGAAAAAGCGATACTATAGACAGCTCAGAAGAGAGCTGGCAAGAGGAGCACCGGTGACCCAGAGTGGAAACTCCCCGGCTAAGGGAGTGAGGGAATATACAAAGGACAAGAAGAGAGGAGATGTAAGAGATCTCAGGAATGGGAAATCCAGCTTCTGACTGATGGGCGCAAGGAAAGGCACAGCTACAAGAACTGCACAGGATAAGTCACAATGGAGAAGAAAGTGTTCATGAGAAGAAAACAGGAATTTTTAAGTGAATCGGGCAGAACGGTGACATAAACCTGCAAACTCAGTGTCCAGAGAAGCAGGAGAGCTGTTTGTCAGAGTCAGTCAGGATCACACAGTGATCCCCGGTCTCAAAACTCAGGAAAGAAATGTAGACCAGCTGGGTGGAAGGGTCAGCAGCGAACAGTAGTTGCTACTCTTGCAGAAGACCTGAGTTCAAAACCCAGCACCCACATTGGGCAGCTTACAACCCCTTGTAACTCTAACTCCTGTGAATCTGATACTTTCTTCTAGCCTTTGCTGGTACCAACAGACATATGCACGTAAACACACACACGTACGCACACACACATGCACACATACCCACACATGCAGACACAATAAAATAAAAAAAAAGATGTTCATTTTAAAAAGAATTCAGGGGTTTATGAACTTTTCTAGGGAGAGAGATTTAGTTTATAGGAGACAGACTAGATTACCTAAAATCCTTGTCTCTTTTTGGATAATGGGTATTAGAACTAGTCAAAGTCAGCGTTTATGTGTAGAGAACCATAACACACAAGGCCCACACTTCAAATTTTGCTTATTATACACTCAGAGCTGGACTGCAGATTTCAAAAAAAAGAATCAAGTTTGTCTAAAATTAAAAAATATTAAATTTGACAGAACATGGCCTTTCAATCATAACTTTGTAAAAATAAGCACACAAGCATAAGTGAAGGGATGAGCCATCATCCTGGCATACACATATGAAAATTCCTCTTTAACAGGAGAACATAAAGTGATTAAATGTTCTTGACTTTGGCAATTAGGAAAAAAAAAACCAAAGAAAATTGTAGGCTTTGGAAAACTATAAAGAAAACCAGGAGTTAATTTGAAACCGGATATATGCTTCCAAACCACTGGAGAAAATAAAAACAAAGGCAACGTTCCTAAGAAAAGACGGAAGGAAATAGTAAAAGCATACCGAAGCACAAAGCATGCACCCAGGTAATAGAATTAAGAACCAAAATACAAATTATCCTCATACATGTATTAAATCATTCAGGTTAAGTTAATAAATAGAATTCAATTATAGCCAATGTAAAGAGTCTAACACAGAGTAACGTAGAAACAGGCCAAGCAAAAGCAGGCACAAGCGCCACAGTCTCTGCTGCTGCCCAGATCCATCCCTTCTCCAGGCAAGGTGTGGACATCATCTTCATAAAAAGGAGGATTCAGCGAAAACTCTCTCTGCCTTGAGCTGATTAGCAAAGAGCGTTACAGAGATCAGTAACCAGTATGGATAGACCAACCAGCCAAAGAAGACATGAAATAAAGCTGCAGATCCTAGGAAGCCTGTAGGTGGACGGGAATTTCTTTTCTTTAAGATTTCTCGTGTGTGTGCATGTGCGTGTGTGTGTATTATGTGTATGTGCTTTGGGATCCAAACGCAGGTCTTCTGGACGAGCAGCCATCATTTTTAGCAGATGAATCAACCCTTCAGCACCCAGAAGCAGTATTTCTATAACATATCTTGAATGCAGTCTAGAGAACAAAATGCCCTCAAGCAGAGGAAAGGCTTGGGTATTGAAGAAGCAAAGAAGCAATCTCAGTCTCTATGGCTGGTGACAAAAGAGAGGGAAATACACGGGCCCTAGGACAAATGAAGGAAGATGTGAAGGGGAGCGAGGTGGCTCTTTCAGTCCTCAGAGCGCTGAGCTGAGATTGAGGGATGCTTTCAAATGTCTTCAAACTTGGAGTAGATGTGCTGAGTCCATTTCCATGGTCTGAAAGACACTAAAAGCATGACCAAGAAGAGGCCCTGCGGCCTTGCCGTTTTGGTTGTTTCTGATTTGAAGGAGTGGCTGCACACTGGTGGGACAGGACACTGGGAAAGCCACAGGGGCTCAGATGCATATGGGAAGTCAAGTCCAAGGAGGAGAAGACTTAGTACTGCCTCCTCCTCTCCCAACAGGACATCTAAACTTGGTGCTGCACTGTTCTTCTTCCTTCCAAGTGAGCCATGGGGCCAAAAGCTAGGGGTGGCATTCAGCTACACGCAAAGGAAACCACAATGACCAGCAATGTACAAAATGGTGAGATTCTGCCCAAGGGGACCTGAAGTCCCCATGCCTATCAGAGTCTGTGTTTGCGTTTGGGTCGATTTCCATCTCTCAAGCCTAAATTTTGCTGAGAAGCTGGTAGGCGAGAGGTAAATATAACATAAGAACCTTTGGCTCGAGCTGTGTCAGAGCACTGCGGTGCTCATTCACAGAAGGGTACCAGGAAAGGGCCATGCTGGGGCCTTTTCCTGGATGCTGATGTGCTGAGGGAGCATGTGGGTGGTCTGCTCTCTGCTGGCTCTGAGAGTCTATTGCCCAAGGCAAATTAGCTTCTGCAGACCCTTAATCAGCAGGGTAGGAGTCCAGAGTGCCTTTGCTGCCCGGGTTCTCCATCACCATTTAGGGATAATGGGAAACAAACTGTTTGTTTTCTTTTATATTTTAAATCTTCAGCCTACATTTACTGCTGTGGAGAAGACAAATGACCCCACCATTATCGAGAGTGATTGGTGTAAGAACCGAGACGTGCCAAGTTTATGAATGGGACATTAGAGCCAGGGGTCTTCTCAGTGACCCGGATGCCCCAACCCACAATGTCTCTGCTCGGAATTCCTCCGCTTTTCTCATTGGTCCCATGAAAACACATTTGAAGCACAGTTCCGTTGTAGAAGCAATCGTCTTGCCTCTGTTTATTGACATTGCACACAACCATCCGGCCACCATCTGCACCTCGCATTTCTCTTCCCCTACTGGCAACAGGCTGCCATATTCTGTCCACCCTGCAGGTTCCTCTTCCCCCTTCCAATCACTGGTTTCCTGGTCGCAGTTGGCAGTTGGTGATGCGGCACACGGGTGTAAGTGCCCATGTTATAGTGACCAGGTGTTTGGAGTGCCTCCCCCTCCTGGCACAGCCCTCAGTGCCTCTCCTTTGCCTCCATTCAGCAGACTCCAGTTCCCTGCATGTTGCCAGGAGCTCCAGAGAAATGCTTCCTCCAGGTGAGTTCCACAGTAGTCTCCAGAGCCCTGAGCCTGTGCTAGCCCTGCTCATAATACCATCTTCCAAAAGTTTTGGTAGCAGAAGTTACCCTCACTTCCCTTGTCTTCTTGAAGTTTCCATAACAAAATTTTCACTTGAGCCTTGGCTCTAGGCAAGTAAGGATTCAGTTCGCCTCTGCCACCACCTACCATTCTGGTATTGCTATAAGGTGAGATATGGCTTCTTAGCCAGGCTGTAAACTTTTTGGCAGAAAGAAAACATCTAGTTAACCCTATATACATATCCTAATGGAGAAACTGAATATGTTGGGCTTTCAACTTGGCCTTGCGTAGTGAGTAACTCCCAATGCTATCTTTAGCACAGACTTCCCTCAACAGTGGATCTGTTGTCTTCCTCAGTGTCTCCTGTCTGTTGGCCCATAGGCAACATGAACAACACGCCTTCAGACATAAATCAAGCACCTTCTTACCCTACTTCTGCTTTGGGCTTGCTTTGATTCTCCTGTCGTCCTTTTCCAGCGGAGGCCATCAAAGCCCATAGCCCTATCTTTTATCTTCCATTCTTCATCTCCGTTTCCCACCAGCCCCGCCTACATGGCAGAGCCACCCCTCGGCATTTTTCACATTGCCTTCTGCTCATTGGCCCCAAATTTCACCACCCATCTGACTTCTCCATTTGCTAAAACCATGGCACCTCTGATGCTTTGTAAATGTCCAGATGCACAGTGTGAGAGTTACGCATACCCCTGAGAGGTACCGTTTGGGTTTCAGTACACCCGAGATTCTTGAGAGATATGGTGTATTGTTTTAGAGAATAATTTTAGCTGATGCTTTTGAGCATTAGAACAAACACCAGAATATTATAAAATAGTAAATTTGAAATACAGCGGTTCTCTTTGAGGCCCTCCAGGTGTGTGAGCTCAGTGTCCTCACTCAGGACCCCGTTCTGCTCACGACACACACTTCTCTCAGTGCATCCTGCATGGCCCCCACTGGCCTCTCCATCTGACGTGTCTCTCTCATTTTTCACTATCTTTTCTCCAGGCCTACATTCTGCCTCACGTGCCTTGCACGCATTCGTTTTATTTTTATTAACAGTTTCCTTTGCCAAGATTGCATTTGCTTTGTCATTCGAATGCCCTCATGTACCCATGCTGCTACACTTAGCTGAAACCTCTCTCCAGATGGCCCCTTCAAGAGGTCTCTGTATTAGAATCGCCCCATTCCCCCTTTGTCTGTCCTTTCTTTCTCATATGGTACAAAATCACCTTGTCCCTATCTCTCCCTCCTGCAGCATATTAATAGACTCCATTTGGAAAAGTTAACATTTTGACTTTTATGTTCTGAGGCACCCTGGAGAAGGAATTTTGGCTCTTCAATGGGTTTCTATGAAAAAAAAAACGATATCCAGGGAACGAGCCTCCTTGCCTACACAGTTAGAGTTTCTGCTCCTTCCACACTCCCCTTTTGCCCCTCGACCAGGTGTGCATGGCTCTGTCTTCTGTGCCACAGCACTGGGGCCACAGCTAAGCACGGAGACTGTCAGTGTGCAGCTGCATTCTCCAGACGCCACCCAGGCCTCTCTAGGGGCACCTGCTCTATGGTCATCCTCGTTAGACACTGAACTGGCTGCTGGGGGCCTGGCTGCCCCGTCCCATCTCACCTGCGCTTGCTGTTCTTCCGTCTTTAGATGCAAGGAAAGCTCCTAGCTCTACCCCTTGTCTTCTTTCGGAAGAGCATTTGCTCCTGCAGACTGGGCGTCTGCGCTCCACATCTAGAACCTGGCACTGCTTCCTTCTGTAGCAGGGGCTTCCCAAGTGTTGGAGGCAGATGGGTAATGAGATCATGGCAGGGGCCCCTAAGAATCTATGTCTCGTCAAGGTCCTTTTGAGGTGAGGGTAGCCTCCGGGAGTCCCAGCACCGCCCTCCTTCTATAGTTTGGCTGCCAAGGAAAAACACCGCAGACATTCCCAGAGAACACCAGGCTGAGAAGGTGACTTTTGCTTCTCAAGGAATGGGTGCGACCTGACTTAAGTGACCTGACGCCACGTGCACACCTGACATCTAGCAGAGGCCCTGCCCTTCCTTCCCCAGTCACTCAGTGTGTGTGTGTTTTCCCCGGAAAAGCTCCATCCATCTGCCTGGGTTAGCCCACAGTGCACAGTGCTTCTGGGCTCTGATTTTCTCTGTGTTGTGGCTCCCGGGCTCTGACGTTTCCTTTCCAGGACTGGAAACCATCATTATTACAAGTCTTCATGGGAACTCAAGTAATAGCAAACATGGTTTATGAGGATAATTGGTAGGAAAGAATATAAATTATAAAACCATGGACTCTGAAGAAGGGATTCTTCTTGGGAGGAAGGAGAGGGAAGTGAACAAAGGGGTCCTGCATGGGCAGTGGGAAAGGAGACGAAGGATTTGCTCTAAAAGGAACTGGGAAATGTGTGCGTGTGCATGTACTTGTGTGTGCATGCATGTGTGTGTGTGTGTGTGTGTGTGTGTAAATGGTACTGGGTGTGGAATATAGGGTTCTGCACATACTAGCCAGGAACTATGTCGCTGAGCAACACTCATTCCCAGAATATGTTTCTTTACATACATTAGTATTTTTTCTCATTCCAAGGATAATTTTTTGAAAAACTCTTTAAAATATTGCATCTATTATCATTATAAAGTCTAGAAGAGAAATATGAAAATGGTGTGATGTTATCTCAGACAATCCAGGACAGTTTATGGCATCATCTGAAAGTCCACTGGCTGGCAGAGGCTTCTCTGGCTTCCTCTCTTGCTCTCTCTCCCTCTTTCTCCCAGGTGTCCCTTCTGCCACCCAGAGGCACCTGTGTTCACCAAGGACAGGGAGGGAGGTGAGCTGGTTAGCAGGCTGGGCAGTGGCTTGAGATTGGTCGTGGGTCTTCACAGAGGCATAGCATCTGACTTGGAATTCCCCTGCGTGAGGTCCTCCAGGGGTGACATCATGCACATTCTGCAATGTGGCTCACTTTCAGTGCACAAATGCCAACGGTATGCAGAGGAAACGAAGGAAGGAAAGTGAATGTAAGAAAACAATAGTTGCGCTTAAAAATTGCTCCTACTTTAAACAAAAGCGTAGCAGGCCATTCCAAATTTCTGCTTATTAGGAAGGAGTTTTCAAGCATCCTTCGTAGACTTGTGACAGAGCTGGGAGCTACTGGTGCCTGTTGGGCTGGTGATGTTTGCCGAGACAGTCCCCTTGAAGCACAATCAACAGAGTACAAAGAACTGCTTATGAAGGCCCAGGGTGGCTAAGGATTTGCCTACTTGGATAATAGCATCAACTTAGCCATCATCGAACTTGCATGGCTGGATTTATGAGGGGAAAGAACCTTGCCTAGGTTCCTTGGATGCTAAACACTGTGCCAGGGTGTGGAAAAAGAAGAAAGAAGTGGCCATGCAGTCTGGGGTCAAAGTATTCAGTGGTCCCTATACTGACCTGGCCAAAATGGGCTTCATTTAAATATTCTTGACTAAGAGTTAATCCCAATAAGGAGACTTGGGAAAGGTAAAAAAGAAAAATGGCAGTCACATGAGAAAAGTATTAGGGTTTGCAGATGTAATGAATCAACAGAAGAAGCAAACAGTAAACTTGGAAGAAGAGAAATCCTTCCCCATCTCTGAACTGAACGGATTTGCCTTGGTTCAGTCTTCTCCTCTTGAGTCCAAACACTACATTAAGTCAGAATGTTCCTGCCCTGGAATGGTAATCTAATAATCCCCCAAACACTTGGGAGATGAAGTCCCATTTGCTCCTTTCACATTCTGCCCTTAGAAAACACTGCCCTTTGGACGTTTATCTCCGGCTTCTTGGATTTAGTCACCAAGGAGACAGCAGCTTTGCTGCGGTCCATAAAGAATGCACAGGCTCCCTTCAGGCCCGTCCAGATGCAGTTCCAGGCAGCTCTCTCCTGGACTCAAGCTTCTAATCTTGGTGGTTAACCCGGACCCTTAACCTCCTTTCCAAATCACAACGGGTATGTAGACGGTGAGGTGACGCTGTGTAAGCTGGGAACAATGCTCTTGGCCGCGGCTTCTTTTCCTCTCCGGTTTAGTCCTGGGGGATGTGGCTTTTCTACTTCTTTGAACCTCACGAGTCCTGAGGTTTTATTGCAAAAAGAAGAATTCTGTGTGGTTTTAAAAGGCCAGTCACTTTGAGTAATCCAAACCCTCACTTATCCAAACACAGAGGCTGAGGACCTCTTAGCAAACGGGGTCCCATGTGACACAGATTCTGGCAAAGGTTTGTTATCTGTCCTGCGCTCCTGCCCATATTTTCACTTAGCAAGTCCGCTCGTCATGTTCCCAAGTCACCTTGTCCTTGTTAAAAACACCCATGGACGTGCATTTGTGTCCACGCATGCAGGTGTATGACCATGTGCAAGAGAGCATGCACACAGGGTCATGTTAGAGAGAGGAAAGGAGTTGGCTGTTTGCTAAACCCTGCAGCAAATGAGGTTTGGGGATAATTAAGAGAAATCTCCCTTGGCAGAAATGTGCCTCTTTCGGGTCTGCTTCTCATTTTGGACAATTGGAAAAGGCGATCACTCAAGTTTTATTGATGCCAAAAGTTTTTCACAGTCATCAATATAGGCTACGAAAATGAAGCTGTTGACATCTTATTTCTGGCTTTTTTCTTTCAGATAATTTTGAACTCTTTAGCATCATATATTTTGAACCACGGAAGTTTCATCCCATAAGTGAACATTTCCAACACATTGTACATAACAGCTTTTGTGATCTGCCAGTCACATCTGTATCAATCAAGCCCATTCAGTGCCATAAGACTGATCTGTCTGATATTAATCTTACTCAAAGGGGCATGACATAAAACTTGCAATCACACACACACATGCCTTTAGCTATTTGTAACAGAGTATATATATTCTTTGGAAACCGGTTTCCAGGCATTTGAGGATTTGGCCCACTCCTTCAAGCTGTACTTCAGTGATATCTTTTATGCTATTTTATTTTGTCTCTTGGATTCATAGGTTGGGGCTTTGGGTAGAGAGTTTACTTCTCATGTTTCAGCTCTCTGGGTCAGAAGTCTCAGCTCCCATGTGTCTGTCCTTGGTACTTGGCTTCTGCTAGTGTGTGAAATATGGGTACGGTATGGGCTGAAAAGTAAGGGTGTGATACAGTATGGGCTGGGAAAGGACAGCTTTTTTTTTTTTTCTCCAGTTGCAGAGTGAAACTAGTCTTTCATATCCACCATAAGAAGACCAGTCTAATAATTATGGTTTTGGTGGGAACAGAAGACCAGCTAAACCAGGGCAGAGATGCCTCCTGCATGCTCAGGACGGATAGGGTTCGTAGGCCTCAGTATCTGCTCTCAGGTGAGACAAGCAGGATGGTCTCATGAAGTGACACCATTTCCCTCAGGCCACTTCTTGGAAAAATCAGACTGGATACCAGGTGCACAGGAAGCTGAGTCACGGGCTGCACCATGGCTGCTATTAGTTAGTGGGGAATACGGCCTCGGCTTAGCTCATGGGGCTGCCAGAGTGCACACCATAAAAGCATAGATACTTGCTACTACAGGAAGGAAACGAAGTGACCCGCTACAATAATATTAGCTACCGACTAATGGTGCTGGCCATCTCTGATTTAAAATCAGAACAACAAGTAGAATAACGGGATGCCCTGAAGAAATATGTTGGGGCACAGGGACGAGCTAATCACTGTCTACTCTTGCTAAGACTGAGGCCAAATTCATAAACTGAAGTTTCCTCAAGTCAAACCAACCTCTGCAGAGATGCATGCCTTTTGTTTATTAATTGCCCTGTGCTTTTTATTTATTAAATGCTGCTATATACTGCATTTATTACTCTTCTTGGAAGTCCATATGCATGTTGTCCATTCTCTATCTGAGAGAGAGAGAGAGAGAGAGAGAGAGAGAGAGAGAGAGAGAGAGAGAGATGCATGCCTGTTTGTGTGTGTGTGTGTTTGAAGGACGAGCTGAAGTTAAGTAAGATTCTCAGGGCTGTAGAAGAGTTTAACAAAATCTGGACACTTTTTCTGTCTCCTCCATCTCCTATCTAATTGTGTGCCTTTCCCTCCAGATGTGTATAATGGAATATCGGTTGCATGGAAACCTTTCTGGCCACTTATCTCAACAGTGCAAATCAGTGGTGCTGTAAATCAGACATCTCTAAGTATCTCTGTGGGCCAATCCATACCCCAGAGCCCTAGCTCTAGGCACAACTGGAGTAGGAACTGTATCGGGTGTTAGGAGAGCCTGGACGCTCCAGTGTATTGCCGGGAAGGCTGTCCTGGCCGACTGGACTAATAAAACCCTGATGACAGGAAAGGATATTATAAAAGTATACATGGCTGATATTAATAACTCTACCCTAACTCTTTATGACATTGAGATTGGCCTAACAGAGCATTCATAATTCTGCAAGAATTCCATCCAATTCTGTTTGTGGGCTTGCTCTCCTGGTCTTCCAACTTCCATGCTTTGCCCAGTGTTCAATGGTCTGAATAATTTCTTGCTTGCCCTGTCAAGGTCACATCCAACACATTAAACCCCACAAATAGGAATGTGGTGACTACCAAAGGTTAAAGATTTATCTTTTAAATATTGTTTTTACTGTAAACAATGAGACTACAAGTACTATCTACACCTTCAAAATTTCAGTGCAGTGGCCTTCTATAAGAGCCCTGGTGAGCGAAGCTGGTTAAGCCAGCATGCTGACTAAACTCAGCCCTCCCTTTTCCCTGGATTTTAAAGGTGAGACATACATACATGAAATCCAGCACTACATTATTGCTAGCCAGCCATTTGCAGAGAGACTGTGAGCAGAAGCCTTTGGACAGCAGCTGTTAAACCTGAGCGATATTTGATTGGCAGCAACAGGTGATACAGAAGAGATAAAAAGACGCTAGGTTTCCATGAATGGAGCAAGGAGGGCTTGCACCTGCCTTAGAGGGTAGAGTGATGCTCACTGCTGCTGGACTTGGGCAGGGCTGGCATCATCTCCCTTTGAACTACTGCCAACGTGGTACTCTCAGGCCACGGTACTCTCAGGCTGTGGTACTCTCCACTTTCACCGCTACATTGAAAAGTCACTGGCAGAATGAAGCCACAGGTCTGTGCAGAGATAGGCAGAGTATCTGGGCCTGAGGACCACATTCCTCCCCTTTCTTCATCTCCTTCCCTTCTGCGTGACAGCGCATCCTTCTGGTGTCTTATCAGCTTCCTGGTTGGAAAGAGAAAATAAGTCTCCTGGTCTACCTCTCTAAGAAAAAATCTGAGCAATCACATTTTTGGCTCAGAATGAAGCTCGTTTAGCATAATTAGTTGGCGACTTTGTGAGCAGAAGAGTTCTGCCAGAAGGGCTCTGCATTCAGGGGGCTGTCAGAGTCAATTCTGAGCTTGTCTCTGTGCTTAAGGGTAAGCGATCACAGAATTTACGATCTCTGAAGGTCAGCAATGGGGAAAACTGCCTGGGGAGCAGGCTCAGAAGGCCTGGTATGAACAACCACCCTTGTTTTGTTCCTGCATACCCACGCTCCGCCACAGCGTCTCAGGAAGAGACTCTTTCCTAATCCAACCTCAGAGATGAGGAAACCAGGGCTCAGAAGTGCCTACTTCTGTGTGGGTGCAGGGCAAGGCAGAGCTGATCTGGGTACCATTTGGGCCTAGACTCTGTGGCCCTGATCTGCACCCAATCCCCCATTTACATCTTTGCCTCTTTGCCACCTCTGTATCTTTCTTTTCCTTTCATCTGATGAACCTTTGGGTACTTCTGGAATTCTTTCCAGATTCTGTTCCAGTTGATTTGCTTTTCCAGAAGAAAAGTCTGAGATCAATATCTGGAATTGACTTCTGCTTTTTAGGAGGAAATAAGAAGGAAGGAAGAGGAAGAATATCCTAAGAAGAGCCGTGCTTGGGTTTTCAGTACTCTGGACTTGTGTCTTATGTAGTGAAGAAGCAGAGAAGTTGCTCTTGTCCTCCTGGTGTGGTTACCTCTGGAGCTACTAAGGCCTCTACTGGTAAAGAGACACCAGCTGACGCAGAGCTATTTCAGAAGTGTGAGGTCATCTGTTCCAACCAGGAATGGAGAGTGGGGACAGGATGAACCATTAGGAGCTCCAGCCCACCCTTAAACTTCTCTTTCTTCCCACTGTGATGCACATAGGCTCTGTCACCCCATGTCCCACACACAGGCTCGAAGACATCAGACTGCAGAGTGAAGGTGGATGCCATGTTGTCAGTTTCCGCCTTCTAAGGTGGAAAGGAAGGCAAGACTAAGCTGCCCTTATCCTTCCTTGAGGTGGAGCAGACTGTTTCCCGTTCACCCAGGCTCATCTTCACCTCAGGAATTTTCTGACCTTCCAGGACAGGACCTCCTGTTCTTGAACAGCTCAGGCCTCCGTGAAAACAGGTACTGATCTCCCCAGTGCAAACGACAGGGGCTTGGCTGGAATGGAGGGTGGCATAGGAAAGACAAACAGGAAGTGTGGCAGAGTCAGGCAAGCTGGTTTCCCAATTACAGATGCTCAGGGGACCCTTGTCTCTGACTTCTGTTTTCTGAAAGGGTGAGTTGCTTTGGGGCTTCCAGCTGGAAGCGGGAGTCCAAGGACTGGCCAGAGGCCGCTTATCTGTCAGCCTTCCTGGAGAAGAAGGAAGTCTTCCTTTCCTTCCTGATAATCTTTTCCTCCCATTTGTGATGTCAGGAACGCTAGGAACCCCACCTCATTTGGGGGAAAAATCTTACACAACCATCTGGCCTTCAAGCCTCCCAATAAAGAGCATATTAAAACTTAAACAAAAGGCACACCATTTGTTTATTGCCTCCGTATGGCCATCTAGAAGCCAAGAGGCATGTCACACAGAGCGTAGCGAGCTGAGGAGCAGCAAGGAGTGGCTCGGTGGGAACAATGTCCACACAACCAAACCAGACAGTCCCACACTTTATCAGCTCGAGAGGACAAAGGAGGCCACATTTCTGTTTGGATCCCATAAACACTAGATTCCCTTACAATGGCACACCCTCCCTTCCACATCCCCCCTCAGCAGCAGGAGCTCCAGCACTGCCATGGGACTCCACGGCGTAGACATTCCCAGGAGTCCAGAGGCAAGCACACCCGTTCTCTGCTTGATGTCCAGCCAGCTGGCCTGGGTGGGTGTAGGGACCTTGTGCATGGAGTCGGACTCAGAAACTCTGGTCTAAAGGGTGTTTACGTCCTTCTCTGACAGCTGTCACCATACAAATTGCTACAGAGACGTGCTGCCCCCCATGAAAGCATAATGGAGCTACTGTGTGGCTTCCCTGAGAATCCAGATGTGTCCTTAGACTCTCAGGGGCTGGGGCATGTAGGGTGTATTACAGACAATTTTCCTGAGTTCCGAAAAACGGTAGTTTGCTTTTGGTTTGTTTTCAAAGATAGCCCCTTTCCTCCTGGGCTCATACAAGTGACAGACACATAAAGAGGAGACCTAGTGTAAGCAAGGATGAGGAGCCTCCTGATCATGCGACCACAGATAGGTCATACCATGAAGTGACAGGAAATGTCCCTTATAGGAAGGAGCCCATTGCCCTTTTTGGTGTCTGATCTGGAATGGGCCATCTGTGCTGACCTGTATTTCCTATCTCCAAACATCTCTGAAGGCGACAAGGAGGCCATTTTTCTGCATCCTTTCTTTCCAGGTGCGTCACCTGTCTCTTAACCCATGGGAGTAACTGAGGGGAAAGGATTCAAATCTAACCTCATTGGCCCCCATATGAGTTATGCTCACGTAACTGTGACCTAAAATACCAAGAGGAAGCTTTAAAGGTTCCTTTGAAGTTTATTTGGGTTGCTAGTGTCAGAGATTTTGGTTTACGGTCCTTGATCCCATTGCTTCTCGGTCCACGGTGAAGTGAGTGGATGTTCACCAAAGCAGGAAGATACCCACTGCCAACATCCGCATGGTAACAGGATCACACCAAAGGGATGCTATTCTAGAGAGCAAACACAAAAAAGACGGAGGGACCAAGGACTACACAGAACCTACAAAGGCCAGTCCTCAGGTGACCCATGCCCTCTAGCCTGATCTCCCCTCTCAGTTCCGCATCCTCCCAAAAGTGACTCCAGCCAGAAATGAAGCATTCAAATGTAAATTAGGATGTGGAGGACATTTCATATTCAAATCCTGAAAGTGTCCCATGTGCCGGGGACATTCAGTTCTGAGTTAGAGAGCCAGTGCCAAGCCAGGCCTTAGTCCCTCTTGACAGAGTCCCCAGAGTCTCAAGTTTGGTTTGAAGGAAGCTCATCAGTCATCTTCTTAGGAGGAAGGTTGACTCGAGCACCCACCGTAGGTGATGATCTCACTCAAGGTTACAGCGGGAGAAGGAAAGTGTCAAAGCTGGGAAAGGCAGAGAACTTTTCCGCCACTTCGTCAAGGTCGAGGATCATGACACCAGCTCATCTTTGTTAGCTTTGTAACTTGTCTCAGCAAAGCTAAATGCTAAGATCTACTAGTAACTGGCGTGTACTAGAGATTCATGTGGAACAGCATGGCCCTTGATGGGCTGGGAGGAGGGCAATGGCCTCACTGGGAACAACCCTAGTAAGGTGGAACCTCAAGCAGCAAACGCTGAAGAAATAGATAAAGACCCAAAGAACCAGTGGGTTATTTCAGAGTCCCTGTCCTGTGGGATTAGACAGAGGAGACTCTTCATGACACTGCCGTCATGGATGTGCTCTCTGTGCCTGCTCTGGGGAGCATCTGTTTCTAAGTTAGTTCAGTGATGTGACACTATACCAAGAGGGAGAGACTTGGATCAGGTTCATGCTGGTTTCTAGGGGTGAGTGCAGCAGCTCAGTCCCCAGCCAGAGCCACCACACCCGCATTATACTGCATTATGAAGTGTGATGCGGTCAGATTCCAGCTTTCTCTTTTCCCATGCACATCTGATCAAACCACACCGTTCTCCTAGACACAGAATCGGCGGACAACTGAGAGTGTGTGCCTTCATCATTGGCAGAAGCCCTGGTAAGGCGGGAACTGTCTCCCACTAGCTGGCATGTCCTGGGCAAAAGTAACACTTCACCGTCACTGACTTGTGCCAGTGTGAAGATTGTCCCCTTACAGTATATTTTAATCATATTCTTTCCTCTTCCTACCTCCTTCCACACCCTTTCTCAGGTTCATTTTCTCTCTCAAAAAACAAAACAAAACCAAAAATTCAGAAGATCAAAACAGACAAACAACATCTAGTAAGATAAAAAGAATACCAAAACCAAACAAATAACAACAACAAAGCACACAGCAATACGAGGAGTCCATTTTGTTTTGGTTAACTGCTCCTGGGCATGGGGCTCTGGCCTAGAAGGGCTTAATCCTTGAAAGCCCCATTGGTTAAGAGCATTCCAACAATGACTGCATGCAGTATGGAGAAACCAACACAAACACCTTGATTAAAGCATGTCTGTCATCGATTAGAAAGTTCAACCCTGGAAACTACGCATGAAATCCTGTTTAGCTTATCAGTTAGCTAGGGGTTATATTTCAAAACTTATGAGCTTCTTTTCAAAATCCCAGACTCTCCCAGTTCCTACATAAGCAGGGTTGAGAACACTATGCTCTAATGATTCTACTAGTAACAGGATCTTCAGGGGCCTCCCAGACAGTGAGCTTTTAAAATGTGTCTTCAAAACATTCACTCATGGGCATTAGATTTCTCGCTGGTATATTGCCCTCAGGATCAAAACAAGCACAGTGGCTTCCAGTCAACACAAAGGACACTGGGTTGGAGTTTGCCCTCAGCTGAAGTACAGCTACTAGGCAAAAACATCCCATAGCAGAAGATGAGACAAACCAGAAAATTCTGAGGAAAATGCTGGATTTAACCAAGAAGAAAATATTTACACACTCACTTAGTCTTTTCTCTCATGTAGCTCCTTTCCCATCACAGGGCATGGAAAAGACAGAGTGGGTACAAGGCAAGGAAGAAACACATTGTGCACAGGGGAGCAGCTTTCTGACCCCTTCTCCTGTGGAAAGAGGGTCTCCTATATGGGAATTGTGCTTCCCCAGTCTGCAGTTGTAGTTAGTGATTCAGCACTTAGAAAGGTAAATTCAGTATGGTTGGGCATCTCTTGGGTATATTCCCAAGAGTGGAATTGCTGGGTCCTGAGGGAGGTTGACTCCCAGTTTCCTGAGAAACCGCCACACTGATTTCCAAAGTGGTTGCACAAGTTTGCATTCCCACCAACAATGGATGAGTGTTCCAGTTACTCCACATCCTCTCCAGCATAGGCTATCATTTGGTGTTTTTGGTTTTAGCTATTCTGACAGGTGTAAGATGGTATCTCAAAGTTGTTTTGATTTGCATTTCCCTGATCGCTAAGGAGGTTGAACATGACCTTAAGTGTCTTTTGGCTATTTGAATTTCTTCTGTTGAGAATTCAGTTCAGTACCCCATTTTTTAATTGGGTTAATTAGAGTTTTAATGTCTAGTTTCTTGAGTTCTTTATATATTTTGGAGATCAGACCTTTGTCTGATGCAGGGTTGGTGAAGATCTTTCCCCAATCAGTAGGTTGCCTTTTTGTCTTAATGACAGTGCCCTTTGTATTGAGCCTATAATTCATGATTCTAGAGAAGCTAAATAAGAAGGTGAACCCAAAGATCATATAGTTATCCTCCTGGATATTGGAAGTAGACAAGATTGCCAGGCAAAAGTTGGGTGCATGGGGGTCGAGTGGGCATAAGGGGAGATGGGGAGGGAGAAGGGAGAAGAGGAGGATTGGGAAGAGCTTGGGGGAATGGGATGGTTAGGATGGAGGAAGGGTGGATAAGGGAGCAGGGAAGTAGATATCTTAATTGAGGGAGTCATTTTATGGTTGGCAAGGGACTTGACTCTAGAGGGGTTCCCAGGTCCAAGGAGAGGTCCCCAGCTTGTTCCTTGGGCAGCAGAGGAGAGGGTGCCTGAACTGACCTTGTTCCATAGCCACACTGATGAATATCTTGCATATCACCATAGAACCTTCATCTGGCGATGTATGGAGATAGAGACAGAGACTCACATTGGACCACTGGACTGAGCTCCCAAGGTCCAAATGAGGAGCAGAAGGAAGGAGAACATGAGCAAGGAAGTCAGGACCGCAAGGGGTGCGTCCACCCACTGAGATGGTGGGGCTGATCTAATGAGAGCTCACCAAGGCCAGCTGGACTGGGACTGATGGAGCATGTGATCAAACCGTACTCTCTGAATGTGGCTGTCAATGAGGGCTGACTGGGAAGCCAAGAACAATGGCACTGGGTATTGATTTTACTGCATGGACTGGCTTTGTGGGAGCTTGGTTTGTTTGGATGCTCACCTTCCTAGACCTGGATGGAGGGGGGGGGGACCTTGGACTTCCCACTGGGCAGGGAACCCTGACTGCTCTTAGGACTGGAGAGGGAGGAGGAGGGAGGGAGTTGGAGGGAAATGGGAGGTGGAAATTTTTAATAAATAAATAAAAAGAAAGAAAAAAAAAGAAAGGTAAATTCAGATTGAGTTAGGGCATCTAATCCAGCATGACTGGTGATCTTATAAGGACCATACGCATGCATACGGGATGACTACATGAAGACACAAGGACACAGATGATGCCATCTGCATGTCCAAGACAGCTGCCCCAGGGGAAGCTGGCTCTGAAACTTGAAATATGAGAAAACACACTTCTGTTCTTATTATCCCTAGTTCATGTTGTTTACCGTAACAGCCTGAATTAATGCAGGTGCTGACTTATTTCCCTTGGTTTCTCCTACTGCCCATGCCTGGGTCGTTGATGTATTTATGCTCATTTAGTAAAATGACTCTGTACATGTGTGGCTGGCTTTCTTTCTATATCCTGTGATTTCCATGCTATCTATCTCTATCCATCCACTGGCCCATTCACCCACCCACCTACACACTCACTCATCCATCCATCCATCCTGTCCACTGAGTTGTGGGTGTCCAGGCAGACTGAAGAGCAGGCCAGTATTTGCCAGGACAATGATTTGAGGAGTGTTAGGTTTGGAGAACTGACCAGCATCTTCAGGCTGAGAACAGAATGAGACTAGGTCATGTTTTGCACGTGGGCTCCTCAAGGGGGAAATCTTTCATGTTCAAGTGAGACCACTTGCAAGGCAGTCAGAATCCCGAATTCCTCTCCCAGACCCGTGTCATGCAACTCTTTCAAAACCTGGCTTCTGCTTCTACATACAGACCAGATTGTTTCTAGGGTGGTGCTCCTGGGACTGCTCTGTAAGTGTCATGTGGATTTGTAAAGCTGAAAGTTTGCATTCAGTGGGTCTAAGCAAAGTCCATAGCTAGAACATCTAGCCAGCCTTGGGAGCTGCTGTTGATGCAGGGTGGGGTCATATTTGCCCAGTAGGACAGAGTGTTCATGCGTGCCCTGAGTTCCATCCATTTCATGAGTGGCAGTGGACTGGCCTTTTATCTCACATTTTGCTCCACAGGCACTGTGACCAGGGACAAGCAATTTGGACATAGGGTCAAATATAGGAAGAGAGTGCATGGGGCTAGCTGGATGGAAGCTGGACCCAGAGGACACCTCACACAGTGAGTCTTGACTGTCTAGACATCAGTTTATTTCCAGCAAAATGGGTTCATAAACTTACCTCAAAGGGCTTTTATAGGGACTGATGTGATGGCTAATTGTTTTTTGTCAACTTGAAAGAATATAAAATCACCTAGGAACAAGCCTCTGGAAGTACCATTTCAAAAAGTATTTACTGAGGTGGGAAGAATGGACACGTGGGCAGCACCAGTATGGCAGGAAAAGGAGAAGGCCAACTGAGCACCAGCATTTGGCTATTACTGTTTCTTGTTTGCACACTCGGTGTGAGCAACCTCCCCACTACCCCATCCCCATGCCTTCCGAGCCATGATTGACTGTCCTCTCATGCCAATAGCTAAAAAACCTCTTCTTTTAAAAAAGCTTTTATCATTCTTTGAGAATTTTATACAACATATTTTGATCATATTCCTTCTCCTCCCCTAACCCTTCCTACCTTACTTTCTAAAGTTGCTTTTATCAGCAAAGTAACTGGTACAAAGGATAAAATGACACGTAGGGAATTATGCATAAGTGGCCCAGGAACCAGAGGAATGTCTGACAAAAGCTGGATGGACCCTTCTTTTCTTATCTATACTCAGAAAACCACAATTCATGTAGGAAAGTCCTGAAAGTGAGTTACAGAAGGAAATACATGCAGTGAAGTGAAGCTGAGGCTACAGGAGTTGGGGGGTTGGGGTCTGGTCCCCAGGGAGACCTGTGATTTCAGGACAGGGCTCTGTCCAGTTGAGCTATAGCTGCACTGCCTGGAGAATGCAGGGGGTGATGGAGCAGACCATGCAGGTAAGGAGCAAAGAGGTGGGCTTTCAAGGGAGGGGAGACAGAACACACCGGTATAAAGGGTTGAAGGGTATCAATGGATCAATAAGGGGTAAATAACATGGGAGATGGGAGTTAAGGATTGAGGAGAGAATATAGTTATAAATGAATACCATTAAAGACCTTTCAAAGATATTGTATGAAAACCCATGTCTGCTGAACAAGCTTTCTAAATTCACATATATAAAATGAGTTAAAATAGAGGTATCCAAAACTGAGACCACAGTGCTCCTATTAAATACTATAGGCCAACACACAAAAAGCCCAGTGCCAGGAATGGGTTACTTACGTTGGAGTTGTTGACCAGCGAAGTCCTAGGGAAAGTCAAACAGTACAGGCTCTTGCAATGGTACTGGTTACTCTCCACAACTTGACAGTAAGACCCTGTCATCGAAGACCAATGTCCTTGAATCACAGAACATGGAGATTACAAGATGTTACTGACCTAAAGCATCATCTCTACTGCTAGCTTTCATAGTGTTGTAAGGTGCTATGCATGCTACCAGAAGAGAAAAATAATCCTCAGTTTTATCTAGTCATAAACCCTGTGAGTAAAAGTGACAACTGTCCTGACAAGACATGCTCATTGATGCAGCAGTGGCATTAATGTCATGAGAGCAACAAACCACTTTTTGATTGCATGAAACCCATACCTTCAACTATTGTTGGACTACGAACCTATGGCTAGAGAGATCATAGGCCATGAGTGAGAACCTATTACTATTAATCTGTTAAATGGGTACAATATTAAACCGATGCCTAATGACTCACCATTATTCCCATAGATTAATGCATTTCTTAACACCCATTAGAGAAGTTTCTATTTGCAGTAGATGGTGATTAACACAGACCCTTAACTGACCAAGGTGCAGAAAATAAGCCCTAAATGGGACAGTAACTTCACAATCCTCCTCCAAAGGCTCAGGTATCATTGTGAAAGAGGGGCAAAGTCAGAGGCAGTGGGTAAGTTGAGGTGGTGGTTGAACACAAGGGCACAGTGTCCTTCAGACTCACACAGCAGGGAAGTGCACATGCGAACTGAACTCACATCCATTGTACCAGCCTGCGCAGCACGGGGCAAACTCACTGCAGACCAAATCCCGGCATGGAGAGGAGAAGAGGGCCTGAAGTCCCACATCTAGCCAAGGCGATGGATACCTGCGGGGAGAGGAAGAGTCAGTCAGTGTTGTCCGTGGTAAGTTGACCACACTCGAGTGGAAGGCTACACATCCAGGAATATATGGGCAGTACAAATTGGACTTGATGGGGTGTGTGTGGGGGAATGAGAGACAAAGTTGGGTGGGTAGGGAGGGGGGAGATCTTGGAGGAGTCAAGAAGGGTAAATATAATCAAAACACATGGCATTAAAGACCTAACAGAAATATACTTTCTACACTTCCTTAGCCTTAGATAAAATGGAAACAGTGAGATTTCCAAGTGTTCAGTGAGAAGTCTTGACGAAAAGTCGCCTTTAGAGCAGAGTCTGGAGCCTCTCCTGTGGACAGAGCAGAAGACGGAATGTCGGGCTACAGTAGGAGGAGTTAGAGTTGTGGCCTCTGCACCCCACTCAGAGCCTGTCCGGTGAGCCCTTCCTGTAATTGGGAAATAGAAGCTCGGGAATCCTGTAAGAAAACCATTTGCTATCCGAGGAGAGGAAGAAAAAGTGTCGGCCATGAAAGATCAAAACACCAGGTTATACACATAGGGGTGTGCAGTCCATATCACAACCAGGCTGCTGTAGGAGATCCAAGTGGAGGAATTGAATGACCGTTCAAGACCATTAAGTTCTAGATTTTCTGAAGAAGCAAATGTGAATGACTGCCAAGGGGAAACTTTCACAGGCCTGGGGTCGAGAGAGTCCTGTACTAAAGCTAACTGTGCTGATAATCAGAATTACAGACCGCCACCCAAGTGAGTGAGGCACAACAGGAGAGCTGAGGCAGCGGCGGCGAGCAGCACTGTGTCTCCACACCTGAGAGACCCAGCCAGTCTGCAGCCAGCACAGGCACCAGGGCACGACAAAGCACCCCGGAGACAAAGGAACCAAAGGCACAGTCGAGCGTCAGTCAGGGGAAACGATCTAAACAAAGGCAGAAGTCTGTAAATGGAAGGAATTCAGGGGTAGGATGAGGTATCGATTGAGGGCTGGAAGCTTAGAAAACTGGAAAGTAGGGTTCAAAGCATTAGGATGCTGCAAATTAAAAAAAAATAATGGAAGGAACAGCTAAGAGGTATGAGGGAAAGGGGATTGATTCTTTGCAGTATGAAGAACGAAAGGGAAGGCAAAGCAAAGAGAGTCAGAAATACCTAAAGAAATAATGATCTTAAGGATTAAGGGGACAGCTACGTGTTCAGGATCTAAGCAAAGTGAATGAAAACAGAAGTATACGAAATCAATGAAAACTGGAGACTGTTAGAGAAAGAGCTATAGTTCTTACAAAGACAGCTGTATGTGCACAAGATGATACTAACTTATAATTAATATGCTAACACCGAAAGAATTGCCAGTAAGTCAGTGACTGAAAGTGTCTTCCACCAGATGATGGGCTGCAACCGGAGGGAACTGAGTCTGAAGAAGGAGTTGGTTGATAACCACAGCAACATAAATGAAACAAACAAACAAACAAACAAACCAAAACAAAAGCCAAAACCTCACATACTAGAAAATGTATAAAAAGTACTGGGTTGGGGGGGGGGGGGAGACTTGGAATGTTGATAAAGTAGGTGCAGCTGTGGTGTGATGGAGCTGTGGCTTGATACAGAATGTTCCCCATGGGCCCTGTGTTAGAAGCTTGGTCTCCTGAGTGGTTGTGCTGTGGACCTTTAGGAGATGGAACCTGCTGGGAGGTCCCTAAGTTGTAGAGGGCATGCCTTTGAAGGAGGTTGTGTTGAGGGCCCCTCATTTTGCTTACAAAGCAATTAGACTGTTGAACCTCCCAAACCATAATCTGAAGTAGACTTTCCTTTCTGTAAATTAATTGCCTCAGGTAGTTCATTATAGTGAGAGAAAGCTGACTAACGCAGATTCTGATGTGGTAGGTAGAAGGCACAAAGAGAAAGTGGCTTCTTTTATTATATTTGTATTGTTTAGGGTGAAGATGTAACAGTCACCAACTTTATATTATAAACTAAGTACATAAAATGCCAATTTGGAAATAATTAAAAAATAGAATGTAAAGTTCAAATTCATTGAAGGTAAACAAATTAAGAAAAGCTAAATATTTGACAGGAAATAGAAAAATAAAGAAGCAAAGAAGTAATGAATAAAAATCATGAAGAGAAAACAGAGAATAAAATAAATACAAATAGCAATAGTCCACTGTGACTACCAAATTTAAATTACAAATTGAGAGGTTTTTATTTAGTTTCCGTAAAGCAAAACTCTTTCCTAACCATCTTCCTGAAATACAATGGCAGCAAGGAAGAGGGGCAGGGAAGATTGTCAGAGCCAGAATCCCCAGGAGGACTGCAGTGAAACTGTGCCTCCTAGAAATAACTGCATGAACAAGATCAGAACAATGGCAGCACCAATGGGCATATTAACATGGAAAGGGGAAAATTTCACAGGGTACCATCCCTTGATAAAGTCTTACAGGCAACCGATGGTGGCTGGGAGAGGGAGAATTAGCCTCTTCCAGGGATGAGGTCCCTTTTGATTACTCAGTGAAGGGTGGTCAGGCCTGAAACCACACACATACAACAGAGGTGGACTAAATGATTGTGTTTCTTTATTTGTGCACACACATGCATCTACATATGTATTTAACGATAATAATCAAAGAAAAAGTAAAAGAGTTGGGGGATCATGGGAGGGTCTAAAGGAAGGGGATTCAGGAGGGGCTGGAGTGAGGAAAGGTAGGGGGAAAGATGTAATTCTATTTCGATTAAAAATATTTAGAAATAAATAAATAGATAGATAATTCGACAAAATAAATTTTAAAGAGATGGAAAGAAACACCTTGAAGAAATATGCACCAAGCAACAGAAAGAAATCATAGCAACATTAATATGAGCTACAGCCAGAGGATAAGATGCCAAGTTCTCTTGTCGGTCTGAGAAGCGGCCCATTGTGAGGACTCAACATGTTTGCAGAGCTCTCATCTCCCAGCAGGGCGCCCTTTCAGCTCTGTCTTGTTGTAGAGTGTCTTAATAAAGTGAAAAAGTTCGAAACTTTTCAGTCCCCCCTCCTCTGCACCCCAGGCTTCTGTGGGTAGTAACTCACCCTCAAGGTGAAGTTTCAACAGCTCTGCAGAACCTGTGGTTTCTCTTCGGTGCACGAACCTCTTCAACAAACATAGCCGCTTTGTGAGCAACCTCAAATGCTTCCAGCCTTTCCTTGACAAACTGCACTTGTGGGACATCTTCTGACTTCACTGTTTTGCTCACTGCACAGATGGCTGAAATCAGTGTCCTAATTAACATTAAATGGCAGCCTGTCCATTTTGCACAGTTTAGAATCCCTGGGATGAGGGAAGCCCACAGCTGAGTGGTTGTCTTTATAGGTAGCTCTATGGGCATGTCTGCAAAGGAGTTGACTAATTGGTAATTGGCATAGGGGGGCCTAGCCGACTATGGGTGGCACCATTCCCTAGGCTAGTGGGCAGAGTATAAGCCAGCAAGCAGCATCCTCCTTGGCTGCTGCTTTAAGAGTCCTGATTAAAACCCTGCTGTGAATTTTCTCAGTGATGGAGTGTGACCTGGAAGTGTAAGCCAAATAAGTCCCATGCTCCTCTAAACAGTTTCATCACGGTGACTGGAAGGAAACTAGGATGACCAGAGTAACAACGCCATGGCCTGAGTCATCTGCTGTCTTGAAATCCCCTTGGCCAGATAGACAAGCCCATTTCTCTTGTTTTCAGCATCACTTAGTTTTCAGAGCATGGGATGAACTTAGTTGGAGTCTGTGAACGAATGTAGCATGGATGCTGCTGGTCCAATGCCCAGGAGAAGTCTTGCTCCTTGCTGAACCCTCAAGCTATCTTTACTGCCTGCATATCTATCAGTATTCTGGTCTTCAGAGCTCCCATGGACCCAGAATGGTCCATCAACAACCTTCTATGTAACATGACGGCCGGACTTGTTGGGGTATCTGTTCCCATCCGGCACCCCACAGCCGGAAAGTACCAGAGAAAATCAATCACACACAGATCTCTATAAGTTATAAAGCTGATTGGCCCATTAGGTCAGGCTACTTATTAGTTCTTAGGACTTATCTTAACCCATTATTCTGATCTATGTTAGCCATATGGCTTGGTACCTTTTTCAGCTCTCAGCTCATATGTTGCCTCTTCGGTGATCTGGGCAGGAATGGCAGAGGGAGCTTCCTGCTTCCCATAATTCTCCTGTTCTCATTGCATCACCTCTACTTCCTGTCTGGTTTTCCCGCCTATACTTCCTGCCTGGCCAATCAATGTTTTATTAAAATATATGATTGACAGAATACAGATAATTCTCCCGTACCATTTTCCTCTTTTTTTTTTAAACAAAGGAAAATACCCATAGTCCATTTGTTGGGAATGTGGGCATAGTTTTCCAGTCTACTTCCTGCTGATTGGGGGTGCTAATAATCTTATGGGGACCTAAAGAAAATTTAGAGTTATAATAAAGTCCTGACTGGAGTATCCTGTGAGTCTTGATCATCTCAGGCAGCAGTCTTGACTCAGTTCTGGATGTAGAACTCAGACATCCGGGCCATCTGTTCCTACAGGGGATTTCTCTGGTGGTCTTCCTTGATCAAATCTGATTTTTCTTAGCTCAGAATGAATCCACAGCTTCTCATTTCCTGTGGAAGCAAAAGTAAAATCTCTTCTCCAAAGTAACATACCTTTTGACTTCAGTTTTAAAGCCAAAGTATTTTCAAAATATCTACCTTGGATTAGTTCAGCAGCATTTATAAGCAAATATCTTTTAGCAGCTGTTGCTCCTTCCTCAGCATTCAAACAATTCAAAGAAAGCATAATAGCATGCAGTATCAAGATTCTCTGTATATTTTCCATCTTTATTTGAACCTCTATTTCTTCTATTTTTACTTTTACTTTTTGAGACAGGACCTGTGTATATCTTTGTCCTGGAATAACTCTGTAGACCAGGCTGTCCTTGAACTCACAGAGATCCCACTGTCTTCGCCTCCCCAGTGCTGGGATTAAAGGCATGTGCTACCACACCTTGAACTCACAGAGATCTGTCTGTCTCTGCCTCCCAGGCATTGGGATTAAAGGCGTGTGCTACCACATCTTAAAGTCACAGAGGTAAACCTACCTCTATCCCTTGAAGTCTCAGAGGTCAATTTACCTCTGCCTCCCAAGTGTTGGGATTAAAGGTGTGTACCACCACACCCAACTACTCTCTTTCTTTTTTTACTTTAAGAACTTTAACTTTTATCCTGCATATATTTTTAACACACTGTAAACCATTTAGAGGTTTTCTTTCTCTTTGAATCTCTCTTTACTGTATATCTCTCTTTTTCTGACCACATGAGCCTTTAATTTACTAAGCAATATGGAGAGCCATGGCTTTGACGGCTAGATCCAGCCCATTCCATAGTTCTCCAGCCTCATGGTGGAGGAGCCATCAGAGCCATTTTTGTCGTCACAACTCTACAGTGTTTCAAGGTCCCTGCTAGCAAGAAAGCTGCAGCATTCTGCTCACAGACCACACTCAGTCGGACTGCTTGCCTGAAAGAGTCAGAGTTTATCCTGGCAGGATGACCCAGAAAGCTGGCATCTTAAAACGGCACAGCTTTTTTCCTACTACGGCTGACAACCGAAAAGCATGCGTTCAGCTTTTTGTCAACACCGTTTAAGTGTTTCATGGCAGGACCTCTTAAAAGAGCTGCAGGGTTTTGCAGCTAAAGCTGAGTCAGGAAGCCTCTCTTAGATGAGAGCGCTTGCTTGCCTCTAGCAAGCAGAGTAGACCCTAGAAATTGCTGCTACCAACAAAACATGCTTTACTCTATTCTTTCCCAAGCTTTCTCAGGCTTTGTGTGGATTCAGTTATCCACGTGGGTGCCATCTGTAACATGAGGGCTGGCTTGTTGGGGTATCACTACATTCTAGGGCTCTCTAGTCTGCACCACCTAAATCATCCACATTCTCTTGCCAACCTTCCCCAAAGGCCTAATGAACACACCATCAGGTGTATGGTGAGAATACCACCCCAACTACCAAGTTTAACTTTAACACCAATATATTTTCCCACCTTACCCACCCTTGACATCAATTCTGAGGACCACTTTCCTGCTCTGTGGCCACATGTTTATTATTTACAGATGTAATTCTCTGTCTTCAAGCTTACAGAGCTTGAGGCTATGTTGTGAGTGACATTTAGGCCAACAATAATTATGTCTTGCTGAAAATGTGCATTTTTATCACTATGCAATAGTTTAATCATCTCCAAAGTACTGGAGTGATGGGATTTATGCTAAGAATTCAGGGGAGGAAGAGCAGAGAAGCCACATAAAGTGAATCAAAGTTGGAAACCCTGAAGGGCTGAGGTGTGACACAAAGATGAAGCCTGAGTTGCGATGGAGACACCAAGAAGCTGAGTAGAGTCAGCCCAAGGGGAAGGCCACGTGTGGAGCAAATAGCAAGCCCAGGGGTGTGGACCCCAAGCCTGCCAGAGTTATAGTCTGAGACCAAGACAGCAGGTATGATGCCATAGGTTTTTGTTTGTCCTGCTGTGTTTTGTTGTTTTGTTCTTGCTTTAGCCCAGTTTCTCCTCAATATCCTCCTCTTCCTCCCTTTTGGGATGGGATGTGTATCCTGTGCCATTTATTGGAAGTATGTAACTGGTTATTTTTATTTCATAGGGACTCAGAATTAAGAATTCGCTTTGAATCTTAGCAGAGACCTTGGCCTTTTGAGCAGTTTGGGGCAGTTAAAACATTGTAACCTCTTGAAATTGTGCTGATTGCATTTTGTGCTATGACACAGCCAGGGTAGAATGTGCTGGCCTGAGTCTGAAATGCCCTTGGCAGTTCGGTACATTTGAACCATTGGTCCTCAGTTGTCAGTGCTGCTTTGGGAGGTAGTGGAAGCCTGGGGGCTAGGGCTATAGTTCTGTTTGCTCACATGCAAGATAGAAGGAGCTGCACCTCACATTCTCACCACCATGGAAGGAGCTGCCCAGATGCTGGAACTTTCTTGCAACATGGTGGACTGTATCCCTAAACTCACAAACTGAAATAAATCCATCTCTTTGGATGTTTCCGCCAGGTGCTTGCCACAACACACAATAACCCTGACTTAGTGCATAACCACACAACGTCTGCCTCTAACAGGAAAAAAATACACCCTGCTTGTTGTTTTCAAACTATAAACATATGTTTTTCACTGTTAGAAAGTCTTATTTAGAAATTCATCGCTTGTGACACTCATTCCAGTAGGAACAGTGAGGGCTTCTCCTGTCCTAAGAGTAAGGATTCTCCGCTTACTTGGGGATGGTCCCAACAGCAGCAGGTCATAAGGGTAAGTTTGTGATGGAGACAGGAAGAGGTACAGTCAGAGACTACCCTCTGTTTATTTGTAATTCTAACTAAATCATTCAAGCCCTTTGAGCCTCAGCTTCCTCACCTTTGAAATCAGTCTCATAAAGCGCCTACATCTTTGCATCGCGCGAGATGTCGCATTGCAGTACGCAGCATCATGCGTGACTGTGGAAGTGTGCTGTACATTAGCTGCTTCCTAGTCGCTGTAACCATCCTATGTCCTTCCCTCACATGTAAAACCATTTTAGCATACCATATCATACACCCAGTATCTTCTCAGCTACTTCTGTCAAAGATCAGACTTTGAAATAAACACGTATGGCACGGCGTTAGTTTTCATTAGGGAATCTTCTTGATACATTGTAGTACAAAATTAGGGAACTAGTATTTACCTAACAGAAGTAAAAAGCTCTGAGAGAAGATCTGATATTACTAGACGCTAGATCAGTTCTTCAAAAAAGTAAGTCATATTATTGAACATGTGCTAACATTTGCTGAGGCAAATAATCACAAGGTATTTTCAACCCCAATAAAACGAGGAGCCAAATTTTGGAGATATCGCAATCTCATGCAAAGTTTTGCAAGTATGCAAACATTACTAAGTGCAACTAGTGCAACTACAATAACATTGGCACTGGAGAGATGCTGAATTCCCTCCCTCTCCCCTCCTTTTTGTCTTTTTTCTTTCCTTCTTTTCCATTTTTCTTTCCTTTCTTCACTTCTTTATTTTCTGAATAAAGAAGTCCTTCTTTATTTCCTGAATAAAGGGTCCAGGTAGGCTTCAAACTCACAATTCTCCTGCCTCAACTTCTGAGCGATATAATTAAAAGTGTGGGATAGCACACAAAATTCCATATTTAAAACACCTGCTTTGTCCTCCAGAATAACACAAATTCATTTAAAAACAAAACTGTGGGGATTCCCCCCAAAATGTAAACAGCTGGGCTTTCACATCTCCAAGTTCCATAGTCACAGGGTCAGCTAAGTGGGGACCAGGAACTTTTCAACATTTTCGATGATCCTGAACTTGTACAGACTTCTTTCTTGCTACCAGTCCCTCAACAGTGTGGAGCACCAGTACAGCTCACTGTCTTATGGGAAGGATTTGAGCAATCATGGCAGCTGATGTTCTTAGGGCTCCTGGAACCAAAAGCCCGCTGGTACCCAGGATCTCCTCCTGTCTAGGCCCTTCTTCTCCCCAGGTGGATGCTTCTGGCTTCTCAAAGCTGCTGGAATGGGCTCACCTAGGTCTGACCTATGTACAGGTCACTTGAGGTGTCAGGCACGAGCCAGGCAGTAGCCCAAGGGAACCCCCTCTTTGGACAACTCCTTCAAGGTGTATCCCTTCAAAGAGTGTCATCACATGCCCCTCACCAAGCAGATCTGTGGCTCTCCATGAATATGGGAGGACAGCATGCTCCATCCAACCCACTTTGCTCCTTGGTCTCTGCGGCGTGTTTAAAGTTGGGCCAATTCTTAGAAACCTCCTTTGTACAGTGCTGCTCGTCTGCAATTTCACGCCTACCCTCGCTTCAAAAGATCAGCTCCGGCTCTGTTTTTTCTCTTTAGCCTGTAAGCTAAGCTACTAGCTGCCTGATTTTCTCTTTAGCTGTTAGAAATTCATCCACAAGGACTTAAGACCACTGGTTTAACATGCTCACTTATAATTCCCTAAGAAAGATTTGCCTTTTCTACTTTAGGGTTCCTCTGTCCAGAAACTGCAGTAGAAAAGCATAGCTTATGTTTAAGACGGAATCCATCATTTGACAGTCTACCTACCAAAAGACAGTGTCAAATAATTCTCCTCGCAGACTCAGGCATTCCAGGCCCTACTGGTGGTTAAACGTGACTTTTTTGTTTGGTTGGTCTGAGCTAAATTACTCTGGGCATTTTTAATTTCGAGAACAGGAAAAAAATAAACCCTTCCACCTTGAAAAATAAATGGGAGCCATTCTTTTTGGCGGCAGATAACTCCAAAAGATGTGACCTTTCAAAGTTCATACGACCCGAGTGGGCTGTTTCCTGGGAGGAAAATCGACATGAGTTCCATCACGTCATGTCAAGGAGAAATTGTTAAGTGACAAGAGAAGGGAAAACATTTGCAAGACAAGTAAATTTTGGAACCAATCACTCTTCTAGATTTCCTGCAGCTCACTCTGTCCCGGGCTTCAGTGTTGTTCAGAATGTTTTATGTCATTGCAGCATCTAAATTCATTTGATTGAATAGTCAATGGCTTGATTTAGGAGGAGGGATTATGATGGCGGCGTAAAAAATGTTTCCATAGAAATGGGATAATTTGAGAGCTGCTATTTAAGAGATATTTGTACTGAGTTGAACCTTGCAAAAATAAATCCAAATGGCACTTTCTCCCTTGGTAGACTCTTTTGGTAGTCAATCCTCCCAGGTTCTGGATATGGACCATTATGCAAATTCAGAAAATACAACCAGATCTTTTCACCTTGGGATGTTTGTAAGTTTTTCGCCTGGAAATAAGATCTTTGAGTGAGCACCTCAGCGATCATGCACCAGAAATAGCCTATCCAAAAGAAAATAGAGAAAGCAACTCAGTTTCATGGCTGAGATGGTATGAATTCTCATAGGGGCTCTATTTTACACATCTTTTATTACACTGTTCCAGTGGACATTGCTTTGTTTACGGCTCCTGCCAGTCCACTGGTAGATATAGGAGACGTGATTGGGAACAAAGGCTGCTTTCTCACCTTTGAGAAGCACCTATTTCCTGGGTAAGGCGGGTATAGCAGAGAGTGTGCAGGCTTACTGTGGTGTAAGGCCTGGTGAACTACACTGCTGGTCAAAGTACCAAAGCATCATGAAGCTTCTGCAACATCACATTGTGCAGGGGATCATCTCTGAGCTGCTCTCCATACCGTCATTATACTTTAATTTAAAATATGTGTCTCACTCAAAGTGACTTTTGGAAGCTTTCTGTAGAAGAAATTCCCGGTATCTGGAAAATCTAAGCAAATGGTCAGAAGTCAAATGAGAGAGATAGACTTCTGGGAGACTGAAGAGAAAACACTGAGAAAAAAAAAAGAGTCTTTAAGAACAACAATTTGAAAATCAACAAGCCTGAAGCATAGCACAGAAGCCGTGACTATTTTGCAACTTAAATTGCAGGGCATCTTGAGCAATCCCCATGTTTCTACAGATGAACCACAGTTAGAAGACAAGGGACCATTCTAGAGCCTTGGGAACAGAGGCAGTTACAGTAGGCAGCAAAGCCCAGGGCCAAAAAAGGCTCCATGCCTGTGCCATCGAGGACATTGCAAATCTTCTTAGGAAGGCTGAACAAACAAGAAATGCCGTCCAAAGGGCAAGCACACAATGGAAAATCAGCCCCAGATCAAAGGCATCTAGTCAACAGTCTCAGAGAAGTTGATAGAGAGAATCGATTAGGCAAATTAAGGATATGGATTAGCTGAGCAGGCAGGAGGAAGAGAAACAAAAGCTGCTACCTTTCCAAGCCCCAGGTGCCTGTACTCACCTCCTGGAACTGATATGCTTTTGTATTTGTCTAATAGTCAAGTTATTTCCTTGTAGTTATACCTTGTATCCTTATTTTAATTTTAAGGTTAGTTAACACTTTAATGTATAAGCTTAGAGTTCAGTCACTAAACCACCAGTCAAGCACAGATTTCCTTGGGTGACAAATGACTGGGCACATTTTGGAGGGGGCTCCTCATCATCCCCACATGTTCACACAGCAGAGCTAGGCTGTTCACCTGCTGACATACATGTAAATACATAGCTTACATGTAAAATAAATGCATGTATATACATCTCATTGTTTGACTCTCCCAGTACTGATCTGAGATATGTTTAACAACTGAAAAATCTGTAACAGTTGGGAAGGGGTCCTGATGGGTACGGCTTTGTACTGCTACAGACATTCCCATGACAGCTAATTGCAAGGGTGACTGTGTTTAAACATAGCAGTACGCTTATTCATTATCAGTTTCTGTGAAATGATTTGAGTCAGTTCCAGCTTACCACGGGCTCTTCCTAGACTGCTGTACCTATGGAGAGGGGTTTCTGTGTGCTTTGTTAGTTCCTGGTCCATAGCAGAAACTTGATAAATAACAGTTACATGAGAGGCCGGAGAGATGGCTCAGCAGTTGAGAACACTTGCTGCTCCTGGAGAGAACTGCTGTTCAGTCCCCAGTACCCACTGTGGGTGGCCCCCAGCTGCCTATAACTCCTGTTCCAGGGCACCCCATGCCCACTTCTGGCCTCTGTAGGCACTGAATATGATTGTGGTGCAGACATACATGCAGTCAAGTCACTCAAACACATACAATAAATAAACAAATAAGATAAAATAGCAGAATTTAAAGAATCTTTGTTGAATTTTAATCTTTAATCTCTAATATATTACTTAAGTTAACTATGTCAGATATAGTGGGATACAGTTTGGTAAATCTAATAAAACCATGCTAAAAGGGGTACAAAAAACTTGTTATTTGGACAAATAGGTCTGGTATTAGAAGAATTTTGAAATATTAATTTGTTAAAGTAATTAGTTTCTTAACTTTTAAGAACCACAATATGGGTTCTTAAAACCCAGGAGAACTAACTAGGAATCCAGAACACTGGATCTCTCCTGACACAAGTTCAATGTGTAAAATAGTGTGATAAACTGTGTAAGAGTGGCAGTTAAAATGAGGCTGGAGGAATTTATAACAATGTGAAGAAAAGTGAGTTAGTGTAATCCTTTTCATTTCCCATAAAAATAAAGTTAATATTGTCAAAATAAAAAGAACTAAAATTAGAAAATGTATTAACGCTGAGTGTACAGAAAGAACATTCCAGGGAGTAAATGTCGAAAAAGACACTAAGGCATTCCACAAACTTATGGCCAGATGAAGTTTTAAAAAATTTGTTTCACAGATGCTTACAGAGTTAACACTAAGAATGGTGTTCTCTATGCTAGATACAGTCCTATTAAAACCTGTCATAAAGTATAAAACATCTATGAAGTCGGAAGTAGAAAACAGACTAAAGAATATAATGCAATATTTAATGTAATATGTAAATGATAAACACACATTAGCGAAAACAAAATCGGTTCAGATTTCTCGGTAATTAAAACTACACAGAGCAGAATGTCATTGCATTTCATTTGCCAGGCTCTTGTTGACCCCACCTGGACAGCTTCCATTGTAATTCTCCCATGCCTCCGCGGAGCTCTCCATTGATCCAAGCGCTGATCTTCATGTCTGCATTCCCAACTGAGTCATGGAGATGCCAAAGGAAATATTAGAAACTTGCCAAGGTAACCAAGAGGGTCTGGAATCGATGTGGGGTTGTACTGTCCTGAGAGATACTAGAATAACATTTTCTTGTTCTTCCTAAAGGAAAAAAAAAATGCCTCAAAGAGGCAATAAGCCAGAGGCAAATATATTTCAAATCTAAGTGAATTAAATTGTGAGAATTTTGTTTTGCTCCTCTAGAAAACCACAACCCAGGCAGTGCGTCGATATTCTGACCCACTGTGCGGTGCTCTTATTAGGACTTGTTATTGGGTGCATGTCAACTTCAGTGACGGCTGTCACTGAGTCACAGCCAAGTGAATACTGAGAGGGCTGGATGTGTTTGAGAAAACTCTCTGGCCAGGTTCTGTCTGCCTACTTGTCAACCGAAGCCCTGAGACACAACTGTGGGCATTTGTTTCCATGTTGTTCCCATGCCCTTCACAGACATGTGATCATAATGCTTCCACATGGCAGCCGATGAGGCTCAAAGGGTTGCGGGTGAGAACAGCACCAATAACCACATGAAGTATAAGGGTGGGAATGGTAAGCAGGTGGCTGTGGTTTCGACAAAAGGGATCATGGGGTAAGCTTTGTGCTTACTGGGTTCTGCATGGATGTGTTTCTAGCCTGTGGCAGGTTAATTAATTAGGTTAATGTGAGTGATATTGCTTCCTTGATGTCCTCCTCATTGTTTGTCATATGTATATAGGAAGATTACTAATTTTTACCATTATAATTCTTCACTGTATAAATGTGTTAGTTTGAACATAACCCCAAAATTGTCCTATAAAACAGCATATCAGTTTACCCGCTGCCTTGGCCTATGGAAGTTCCCTAGAAAAAGCTGGAATCTCTTCTAGGAAAGATTTGAGCCAAATGATGAGGCCATATGGTGCTAAAGCCATGGAAGCGTGTAGAATTTGTGGAGCACTGTATTTGGGAATCCCTTCGAGTGTGGTTGAATATGAACCTTTAGCTACATAAGCGAGGCCCAAGGGCCTGGTAGCTCATAAGAAACCACGAGTTGAAGGAAGATTGCAGAGAAAACACAGTTCTGAAACAAATTTCGACCACCAAGATTAGGGAGGTGAACTGAGTGAGACTTTAGGTAGGCAATGCTGTAGGTGTGGACTCCTTCAGCCCTTCAGTAAGGGCTATGTTTATTAAGACACCTTGAGTGGGCTTAACATCAGTTCTAGGCACACTGATCCTACTCTACAATAAATTGCCTGCCTGCTACAACAGAATTTAGTACTTCTGAAGAAAAAATGAAATCTAGTTCTCTAATCATATAGCATATCAAAAATAACTAGGCTAGGAAAAAAGCGACAAGACATCATACTTCCTAGCGAGAAGTCAGTGTCAAGAGCGAGAATGTATTTTAGCTCACAGGGAAGGACTTTGGAGCAGATGGTACAAGTGTATGAAGAGATTTCAGGGAGAAGGTGGATGAATGACTGTACAGCAGGGGTGATGTACCAGGGGCACGGAAACTAGAAAGTGGGACAGCTAGATTTTCTAGAACTAAAAATTATTATATCTAAAATGAAAAGTTTAGTTGGTAGGTTTAAGGTTTTATGAGTTAGAAAAGAAGATGCCAGTGGACTGGAAACTGAACTATCCAAACTAAACCATAAAGAGAATAACTTTCATAACAAAAGACTGGGCCTCTTGTTGAGAAATAAGCCAACACTGGCATAGTGAAGACAGAAAGGTCTTGGACTTCTCCTGCTTGGAAGTAAACATTTGTCTTCTATGGCCTGATAACCGGGTGCAATGTTGAGAGGTGGAGAGACAACATGCATTACATGGAAAATTACAAGTATGGAGAGTGAAATCGGAACTGTGCAATCTCATGTGTGAAAGTCAAGTATTAATGAGTAGATTCTCGCTTTTTCTAGGGAGCTTCCACAGGCCAAGCAGAGGGTATACTGATATATTGTTTTATAGGACAATTTTGGGGTTATGCTCAAACTAGCACATTTACACAGTGAAGAATTATGACGTTAAAACTTATTAGCCTTCCTATATGCAGATGACAAACACTGAGATAGACAACAAGGAAGTAATACCATTTACATTAACCTAATGTCTGTCTGTCTGTCTGGGAATAAATAAAACCAAGAAAGATTTACACAATAAACAAAGAAGGCACTGAAAAGAGAAATTGGAGAAGATTGATGTGGGAGTCCCCTCTGTATGCTGTGATTACCGTTAATGAATAAAGAACTGCTCTACCCTGCGTAGAGCAGGGCGGGGCAGAGCTAGGCAGGGAGGACTTGAATGATTGCTGGGAGGAAGAAGGGCAGAGTTAAGAGAGACGCCATGTAGCCCCGCCGGAGACAGATGCAGGAACTTTAGCCGGTAAGCCATAGTCACGTGGCCATACATAGATTAATAGAAATGGGTTAAATTACTACGCAAGAGTTAGCCAATAAGAAACTAGAGCTAATGGGCCAAGCAGTGATTTAGTGAATATAGTTTCTATATGATTATTTCTGGTCTAAGCTAGCTGGGTGGCCAGGAACCAACAAGTGGCCTCTTCCAACAGAAGATGGAAAGACCTCCCAAGCTCACTGATTGGTGGGATTAATTTTTGTGAAAATAGCCATGCTAACAAAAGCAATCTACAGATTCAGTGCAATTTTCATCAAAATTGTAGTGCATTTCTTCACTGCATAAATGTATTAGACAAAAAATATCATAAAGTTTCATTTGGAAATACCGAAGACCCAGTTTAGCTGAAACAATCCTGAACAGCAGCAGCAGCAGCAACCACGACCGCAACAAAATGGCTGGAGGTGTCACATGCCAGATTTCAAGCCATACTACAGAGCTACAGTATTTTTTTTTAAAAAAAAAATCATAAAAATAGACTCATTGGTTGATGGAGTAGACTTAAGTCATATATAAACTTATGCAACGAGTTATAAGCTTATCAATTTATTGTGTTTTTGAACCTTAGATAATGCATATATAAAATGGGCATCATGTTCTTTATGCCCAGAATTTAATGACTATCAGTCTGAAGCTTGTAGGAGCCTCCATCATGTTAGTTGTTTTGAACTCTGGTTCAAGGATATAGAACCCTTTCTATCATCATAGTGAGCTCCTGAAACCTGAGGACAGTTGTTCTATACTTCGTTTATTCTGCAAAACTGAAGCTGGGCTAGCTAAAAAACAGCCAACATGCTTAGCAGTTCTGAACCCCAGTGTCCTTTGGCATAGAAACGTAGGCCAGCCCTCAGTACTATGAGTCTGTACTGTCCAGTGTCCTGCAGGTCCAAATTCACAGACTTCATGCAACAACATACTCGGGCTCCTCAGGGCTGAAGCAGGGACTTCACGCTGATCATCTTTGGAAACACGGGGAGGTGGCAAGACATTACCTGTCAGGTTATCGTCCAACCTGCAAAGGCCTGGTCACAGATGGCCACACCAGTGTCTGTTCCTGGTTCCAAAACCTCAAGAGGAGAGGGGCACACAGTGCACCTTGGTTCTGTCAACAACACTCACTGAGCTAATGTGTTGCCAGGGGCTGTATGGGGACCGTCAGGGAAGGGCAGTGAAAGCCGCACCCCATCCTGGCTCTCATGGGCCGTCACAGGTAACCCTCTAATGGCCTGGAATTCTGGTCCCAGCAACAAACCTGTCTTCCAATATGCTTTCCTTCTTGTTAGATCCATAAAAACACAGGGCAAAACTCAAGTGCTAAGCATCAGTTTATAAGGATTCGGAGGACCAAACCATTCTGACCCCATACCCCTGGACCCACTGCACTTGGCCCATGTTACTGCTCCTATGGACCCTGTGCTGAAACCTACACCGTGACCCTCAGTTCCATCCTCTGTGTCTATCAATGCTGAGATCAAGCTCTGTGTACCCCAGGCTACCCCTTCAGCACTGGACCTCCAAAAGAAAATGTGTGCGATGAGAAACATGCAAAGGCTGACCTACCCAGAAAAACATGTTGTGGCATGTGTTCCACATCGTGGCTGTTTGTCTGACCTAAGGAGGGCTTAGCATCAGGAAGTTCATCCTGTTGGGGCCTAAGGGCCCCCTCATCCAATGCCTTGCCCATATACGGCTGTCCCCAGAGTCCTCCATTCTCATCATATCACTGCCTGCAAGTTCAAGAATTGCTCATCTTGTCAGGCGAGGGAAGTAGATAAAGCTCATCTTCCTTGCTGTGATGCAGAAAAAGAAACAGAGCAGAGACAGAGCTCAGGCTTCCTGGTTCCACGCCTCGGGTTCTTCCCAGAGTTCCTTGCTGCTCCTAGCGGTGGTTCTCTTTTCCCAGGCCCAGGATCTGCAAAAGACAGCCCAGTTACGTTGGTGCCGGTTTGGCAAATCTTCTGAAAGAACCAGGGCCTGCACTTTGGGCCTCCCGGCCAGGTCCTATTTTGAATCCTTATTCCGGGTGCAGGAGTGGGTGCTTGCGCCTGTCCTGTTGACTCTGATGACTCTGAACTTGGGGCCTGCATGGCTGTTGGCTTCCATTGTCTTCTCACCAAGGGAGTCAGCGATGCTATCGCAGGCCCATTGTGTGCTGGGCGGGCTGCCAGGCGCCTGCTCCACACAGGGCTGTGCCACATCCCCGCTTTCCTGGAATTCAAGGAGTAAGAATCACACCAGCTCCTGATTCACTCCCCAATTATTTCTAGCTTCATATTTTGAGCTCCCCTATGGCATTGTTTTCTCAGGAGCATGCTCTGGTGCAATGAAACTACGGAAAATCCGAACGCTGGGCATGGGCTGTTTACCAAGAAAACAATTGTAGAAAAAGATTCTGCAACCTTGCCTAATAAAATTTCAGTGTGGGAAGGAGATGAGAATGACCACATAGAAGATCAGGTTTCCTCAGCAATGCTGACTGCCTGCCTCAGACCAGGGGTGACAATTTCCTAGGTTCATAGGTCATTACGTGTCCTGCTGTCCACATAGCACTTGGACAGTTAAGAACTGGAGAGATTTAAAGATGTTTCCTTAGATAATTTATAAAATATACTTTTAACCAGACTGATGTGGGATTCCCCTTTGTATGCTTTCAATATGTTCTTATTATCATTGGCTATTAAAAAAAGCTGTTTCAGTCAATGGATTAGTAGAGTAAAGCCAGGCGGGAATCAGAACAGAGATAGATAGATAGATAGATAGATAGATAGATAGATAGATAGATAGATAGATAGATAGATAGTAAGCAGAGTCAGAGGGCTGCCATATAGCTGCCAATAAGGACATGTCAGAACCTTAGGAACCTTACCAGTAGGCCACCGACTCGTGGTGATACACAGATTGACAGAAATGTGTTAATTTAAGATGTAAGAACTAGAACTAGTTAGGAATGCACTAGAGTTATTGGCCAAACAGTGTTGTAATTAATATAGCTTCTGTGTGATTATTCGGGTCTGGACGACCAGGAAAGAAAAAGCAATCTCCGCCTACACCAAATTCACCTCTCTAGGCAAAGTATGTCAAAGTAACAACCTAACTTTTGGTGGTGGATGTTTTGGGGGCAGGATATAATTTTAGCATCATTATAATTTGGTTAAGGGGAGTAGAGATGCCCAGTATGGTCAGTGGAGAAAGTTTTGACTTGGATTGACTGATAGAACTGTAATCTGCCCTTTTGGATCATTTCTGGGTTGCTTCCAGTGGATCATAAGGATAGCGTGCCCTCTTTAGACATGTCAGACATATGAGTGGACTTCTCCTGTCTTCCCTCCCCCAGGTGATTCTTATTCTTCTCCTACTTCTTGATAACTTTAAACCAAGGTGAACATCAGGGCCTTTGGAGCAGGCACACCTCCTCACCTGCTGGAGAAGGAGTGATGGGGACAAGGCAGACCTAGGGGAGCTCCAGGGGTGGCTGGACAGACCATTGGAAGTTCTGATGGTGGAGATGGTGGAGTTGTCCGACCTTTTGTCCTATGACTTGCTTATCTGCGTTCAGCCCTTAGCAATGCTTTTTTTTTTTTTTTTTTTTTTTTTTGCAAACAGCTCGGTGGCCTGACTGTCACAATGATCACAGGGGTGCCGGGGAGGTTTTACTGGCTCAGCATGAGAATCCAAGGGCTCCCCAAATTAGAGACGTGAAAAACTAGGGCATACTCATGAAAATGACAATACTTGCTTGACCACCTCCAGGGCCACTCCCTTCTCCTGCTGTCCTTCATCTATTCTCATTCACCCCCTACCTTCAGCCACACCCCACTTGCCACTACTTCCCTACTATAGCCATCCATCCTCCCTGAACCCATTTCCTCACCCGCACCATCCTCCATCTGTATCTCCCGTCTGCTTATAGCCATCCGTACTTGCAGCCATCTCCATCAGCCCGACTGGCTACATGGGCGCAAGAGACTCCAGAGAAACACACATTTCTTTGGTCGATTTCCACCTGCTTTAGCAGGGATGTGGGACCTTGTCTTAGAGGCACGTCCAGATGCTGGTATGTTACTCTCAGGCCCTGTAGCTCCACGCTACCTGAATGGCTACTTTCCTCTTCTGGCAGACTGAAATTGAAAGCATGGGCCTGGATTGTCCTGGGCCTCTAACTGGGTCAACAGTTGTCCTTTAAATCACCTTGGCCTTCTAACATTAATGGGGGAACAGCTACTTCTCTAAGCTTTCATTTCCAATAGCGATGTAGTAAAATCCCATTTTTAAAAGCATAGAGTAGCATAAAAACCCCCAAGAGAGCCGTCCAAGGAAATCCAGTCATATTTCCTTCCAGTTTGAAGGCGAGGATGCTAGAAGGGTGTGGGGGTCTGGGAATGGAGGAGCTCCCCTGGTGCCTGTGAAGCTCCATTTCCTCTTCTACAGAAAAGAGGGAGGATTCATATGACAAGGGTGAAACTGGACGACATTACACCCAGTGACCTCAGCTGGCCCCAGAGAACAAATAGCATGTGTTCTCAAACCTGTGAAGTACCCAGCATGCTCAACATCAGGATCAGAAAGAGGAGGGGCGGTAGAGGCTATGGCGTGTGTGTGTGTGTGTGTGTGTGTGTATGTGTGTGTGTGTGTGTGTGTGTGTGTGTGTGTGGCGGGATGTGTGTGACTGTTCCATGGGGACAGATAAAAATAATCTAGAGATTGTATAAAATGTGAGCGTGCTTTCCTGAACTCTCCAACTTGGTAGAATGGTAAATTTTATGTCCTATCCTTTCTTTGGCCATAGTTTAAATAACAGAGGTGTGTGTGAAGGGGTTGAATTTGGCCCAGTCATACCCTGCTTTACTGAGAGCTGTGGAAATGCCACAGGGTTTTCAGTCTTTGGCTCCGTGGACTTCAAGCAATTCGCTGCTTTCCACTTATTCCCAAGGGTGTGTTGATAGAGCAAGTGCTCACTTGTTAGGAATATGAATTCATGATTCTTGCATGGAGTAGAACAAGCATTGCAGGGACCCTTGTGAAGACTGGGATCAGGACATGGTTTTATCATCCCACGTGCCATGCCTGGCTTAAGCATGTGGTCACTAGCCAGCCAGATGAGTTCTACATGCTTCTATTTACTTCTTCCTCGGGTATCTTGCAGGCAGCTCGCCCTTGGAACAACTTTGGGCCACACCACTAGGGAAGTACTGTGGAATGCCTTGGTCCCAGCAGGCAGGAAGGGATGCGAAGTCTGGAGCGCAGTCCTACGGGGCCGCAAACATTATGACTTCTCATCTGTCCCTGGAAGACACACAGTGCTTTAGATGAGTGTGGGGAGCCAAGAGCGTGTTTCTGCGGGTGCTGTGTCTGGTCTACACGGAAACATACGCAGACGGCAAGTTGCTACTTCAACTCTACCCCAGACTTTGTTCTGGGGAGCAGCAAGGGTGACCAGCTTGTGAGGGCCTGGCGTTCTTCTCAGGAGGAAATGGGTTTGGGCAGAACACACAGAGAGGCGTCCAGGTACACTTTGAGGGAGGGACATGCTAAGTTGGTACCACATGTTTAGAATAAGACTCCTAATTCCCCAAGAATAATGACTTGTTCAGTGAGTGGATCCAGCAGAGCCTCAGGCAGGCTCTATTTGGAACTGGCATCTGGTCAAGTGGAAGAGTTACTTCTTAAAAAAAAACGTGAAAAGTGAATAACAGAAGGTGAACGTACTGCTTTCCCAGCGCCTCTGTCAGGCTGCAGCTCCTCCATGTCTTGGGAAGAAGGGCAGAAATTCCTAGACTGTTTTGATGAATCTATTCTGATCTGCTTGCTCTGACCCCATCAGGACACAGCTCCTTGTCATTGCAGAGTCGGAAACACACATCTCCATATCAGGAGGCAGCAATAGAAGCCTCAAGCCCTCACCTTTTCAAGCCTATAGAATAGCAGTGTTTCTATTCCACGTGGACCTCATCTTCCGGACACATGAAGACAACGTCCTGAAGCCTAACCGCCCAGAACAGCTCAGTAGGGAACCCCTACTTCAGGCAGCAGTCTCTGCCACTTGGAATAGGAAGGTCGCTAATGTTTATGCTCTTCGAGAAGACCAAAGGGTCTTGCAGAGCTGATGTTTATTTTTCTGGCTTGGGAAGTAGAGTCACCATTATAATAAAATAGGTAATAGAATAAAAATACTTTCTAAATCAAACGCTCTGTCCAGCTCGGCCCATGCTCTGTCAGCTCGGAGATAAACACGCCGGAACCCTCACTGACTGCACTTCCTCCTCAGCTGCTGTGAGAGCCCTCCCTGGTTTGTTTTCCTTCATCCTGGCCCATCTTGCCCCAGGACAGCCTGCAGCAATTATGAGTCAACCTTGTTGTCTGCAGTGCGGCATGGAGGACTGCATTTCTCTTCTTTCTCTGGGTGGGTGGAGTGGTCAGGGCTATGCATCAGATGGTGCTACTGGGCACCTCACATACATGGCCATCTCCCTGTCTCAAGAAGGACCTTTTCTCACAATAGCGCTGTGCTTGGTAAAACTGATTGTCTTGCCTTTATGACAGCCTCATTTGTAAGTGGCATGTTGTATAATGGGTGGCTGCTCTGGGGATTTTGGATCCTGCTATAGCTAATTTTATGTGTCAGTTTGACTGGGTCGTGGGGTGAACATGTTCTAGTCAAACTTCCTGGTTGCTTCTGTAAGAGTGTTTTGGGTGATTATCATTTAAGTTGCTAAGATGAGTAAAGGAGATTGCTTTCCCATTGTGGATGGGCCTTAGCTAATCACTTGAAGGGTAAATAACATTGAAAGGTTGACCCTTCCAAGAGTAACAGAAGTCAGTCTGGTGTCTGTCAAACTGAGATGCTGGTCTTTTCTATCTCCAGACTCTAACTGAAACACCAGGTTGTCCTTCATTTCAAACCTGCTGATCATCATCTTTCAACCATTAACAGCACTGAGTTCCTGGCTTGCTAACCATAGCTCTCGGGACTCAGCTTCCACAACTGTATGGAGAAATTCCTGCGCAAAAATCTTCCTATTCTATTCCCAATGCGAACTGCCTTAGTAACTTTTATGTTGCTGTGAAGGGCCACCGTGACTAAATCAACTTACAGAAGAAACAGTTTATTTGGGGCTTACAGTCTCAGAGGGTGAGTCTATGACCGTCATGGTGGGGAGCATGGCAGCAGGCAGACACGAAGCTGGAGCAGTAGCTGAGAGCTTACACCTTGAGACAACAATCATAAGGCAGAGAGAGAGAAGATAGGGAATGACACGAGCTTTTGAAACCTCAAAACCTACTCCCAATGACACGCCTCCTCTAACAAGACCATGTCTTCTAATCCTTCCCAAACAGTTCCACCAGGTACGGTCCAAGTATTCAAATGCACGAGCCTCGGGGACCATTCTAGTTCAGGCCACCATAAGCACCTTCTCCGGCAAAGGTGCCAGTGTGATCTCCCCACCATAGTAGAGTGATATTCCTGGCAGTTACCCTTAGTCCATGTTGAGCAATGCGTGTGGTTGGAGAGTGCAGAGGAAGAGCTTTGAGCATAGGATGGGCATTCTCTTTGTGTACGAAGCGCCTGATTGCTTTGAATTCCTTTCATTGCTTCCACACCTGCTTGTATCTGCAGGAGCTGTCCTACATCCCCAGTCTTCCTCCTTTAGGTAAGTGGCATCCACACAAGTCAGCACTGGTGTCTGACATCACTCAGGCAAATATTCACAGTGGGGTTCATGGTTTTGATGCTAAGCATCAATATCTCAGGATCGTTCTTCATCTCTACTAGGGTTTTCAGACCATTTTGCAAATTATGTATTTAGTCCAAGTCAGCGAGTTCATATGAGGAGAGAGCAGTGTCAGGGCCTGTCACAAGAGACAAGGAGAATTGTCTGGGCACAAAACATCCAGGCAGTTCTTCTAACTCCCAACGAGGACAAAACAAAACTTTCATAGTGTCTGGGTCTGCGAGGCAGAGTGAGATTAAATTTCCAGTCCTGAGCTGGCTCATCCAGCTCCCAACCTGCAATAACAAAGGAGCACTGGTAGTTTCTGTTTGGTTTTCATTTAGTGATGACCCAAGTCAGGAGCAGGAGGAAGGGAGAAGGGATTCACTTATGCTGATGGAGCCATCTGCTGTGTTTGCCTCTGTGCATCTGAAGTCCTGCCCCGGGTAAGTCCTCAAGCCCAGGAGCACTGTGTGTGCCCAGTGACGCTGCTAGCTTCAGGGTCTGCACTTTCCTCTTGGAGAGGGTTTCAACTTGATCCTGGAAAAGAACACTAATGACACCAGGAACTGCAGGGCCTATCTACATCTGTGACGCATGCAGCAAGCACATACTCTGTGATCTTTGGAGTTTCCAGCACAACGATGGTGTGGAGCGTTATCCAGCCACGGCACGACTCTGCAATGATGGAATTAGTACCAACAGCAGCATGATCCGTCTCAGCTTCCCAGATGAGGTAGCGGATGTGAACCATGTAAGCCACACAGGCAATGAGAACCTTGCCGTGAGACTAATAGTCCCATGGTCTTGTAGGATTAGGACTGCCTCTGGCTATTGCTGTCCCTCATTCCTAATGCCAAACACCCAGACCTAGCCTGTCCTAGCCTCCAAGGCAGGAGAACAGGTCTGCAGCACACTCGGCGAAGTGAAAAGGCGATGAACTCTCTGTGGTCTCTGGTGCTTGTGGTGCTGCTCCTGACGCAGCTGAGTTAGCAGCAGTGGCTGGGCCCTGAGGCACCATACACCATGGGTCACACTCTGTGGAAGGTCCAGTCCTAAGGCACCATATATTGTGGCCCACACCATATGATCTCCAAGTGCAAGCATCTGACAGGTGTTTATTTGCTCCGGAACGGAAGACTGAATTTAAAGTCTCCCTGGAAGGACCACCCAGAATCCCCCTTCTCTGGAGCTCCTTTGCTGGGAGTCGCCATTGCAGGGGATGTCGGCCAACGGGGCAGTGAATTTGGCTTCCCTCCAGGCCTTTCAAGCAGGAAGTACTTTGACAAGAATTTAACTAGTTCTTTCTAATTTCCACGTTGTGGGAGAGACGTGAAATTTGTAATGGGCTTCTCTTTGAGGGACAAGCAAGAATCAATGAAAGAGGCATCCAAAGGGGATGGGTCACCTCTGCATGAACCTTGCATGAGCTTTGCACCAAGGAAGTGAGCACAGGGAGGAGCAAACAATGGGAACAGGCCTCCTCTGAGGGTGGCAGTGGCATTGGACTGTATGTGAATGCTGTCAGTGAGAACGTATTGTGAACTGTGAACAAGCACAGTGAATCACTTGGTTAGCATGGATTAGTTGGGGAAACAGCCTAGAGACAACAGTATCTGCAGGGGAGTGTGGGCAGCTTGCCGTTCTTTATGTCATTTGAGTTCTGTGGGGACAGATGAGAGCAGGCAGCATGGCCCAGGAGACCATCAGAGAGATACCTGGTGACTGTGTTTAGGCAGTATGATTCTCAGTTTTAAAAAAGAAAATCAAGTAATTCTCCACCCTGGGGACATTTAGTGATGCCTGCTCTGGTTGTCACAACTGAGGAGGAGGTGCTGGCAGCATCTATTGAGTAGAGATGAAGGATGCTGCTAACAGTCTATTGTGCTCCGATGGTACCCACAGCAAAGGATTGTCAATGTGTCAGCAGTAGTCAAAAGTGGAGAAACCGAATCTGTGGGACACAGTGCTACACTTCTGTAATTGCAACAACCGGGAGGCAGAAAGAGGTGGGTTCTGAGTTCAAGACCAGTTGAGGCTGCATGATAAAACTGTGTCTCAAAAATCAAGATCAAAACCAAGTAACAGCAACGAGATCATGTCAGAACAGACTGGAAATAAACAAACACACCCCAGGCTTAGACAGTGTTGGTAAATGCTCATAACCACCTTCATTTTTATCCATCAGTTACACTGTCCGGATCTGAGATTTATGCTCTCCTTCCTGAGAGAAGAGAATAACAGTTTGGCGGGAGAGCTTACTGCCAGACACGCTCACTCTGCTGTGAATGGTACAGCTCTTTCTCTCAAGCCAGCTCCGGAAGGGTCCATCTGTCCTTCTGAAAACCGGGAAAGTGTCATATCATCTGGGACTGATTAATTTGTGTCCAGTCCCTCATGGCGACCAGCTCTATGCCTCGCTGATGGAAAGCAGTGAATGGATATTTGAAACAGGGCTGTGGCCACTGCGGCCCGCCAAGTACTCCATTCTCAAGTTTATCTTAGGCTCGGGCAGATAAGTTGCTAGGGCATTTTCCTGCTGGAGAATCTCCTAGAAGAAAAGCCAGAGCTCCATTAGTGACCTTTCCCTGTCTCATAATTCGCCTTCCCCGAGACTCCGGCAGTTTCTCATGTTTATGGCCTTCAGATGCCACTGGAAGCGCTTCCCACCCGCCTATGCTGTTATCCCTGCTCACATCCCAACCCTTGCTGTGTGCTTCTGTGGACTCGGTGGGTGATACTGAACATAGGCTACCCCTTCCATAGTTGGAGGGACACTGTGTGGTGCTGCGACCCCACTCCTCACGTGGATTATGGGGCAGGTGGGCGTCCCCACTCCTCACGTGGATTACGGGACAGGTGGGCGTCCCCACTCCTCACGTGGATTACGGCGCAGGTGGGCGGGCGTGCACCGCCCCGAGAGCTGGACTGTATGTATGCTATTGTGAAAACACGCAGGTGCTGGTCTGAGTAGGGAGACAAAAGGCTCACTGTGCCTGCCAGAAGGGGACGGGACAGAGTTGTGGGGGGCTACATTCTTAACTAGCTTCAAAAAGCACAGGAGGTGACCAGATGGACTGGCGTGCCTCGAGGGAATTCTTTCTCCACCTTTTAGCCAGGAAAGGAAGCTGTGGCATCCACACGGCTTCCCACAGCTTTCACATTCTGGAATTAGTGGAGAAACACCCAGCTCCCTGAACCTTGAGGCTCCGCCGCTGGGATCCCACTCAGCCCCATCATGCCCACATCTGTGAAGTTCTAATCCTCAGCCCAGTGAGGGGTACTCAGCTTTTCTGTGGCTTCTTATTTTGGACAACACCCTCACCCAGGAGTCAGAACGCCAATGGCTGTGTTCCCCAAAGAATGTTTCCACAGTGCTGGGGGTGGGCTGAAGGCAGGGGTAGGGTGGGGCCCTTGCTTCTGTGATTTCTCATCACACTGCCACTTGGTGGCTGATTAAGGAGGATGCTCAGTTGAGTCTTCACCCTGACTCATTCCTTGAGGCCACGCACCGTATTTGGAAAACAAGCTTGTGTGTTTGTGCCACCCTCTCTACACAGATGCCTTCAACGAGTGAGGCAATAATAGATGCTGAATTAACCCTACGATGGGAAACAGTACAGAGGCTTCTTATGCTTCCCAGAAGCAGGTCTGTCCCTTCCCCAAAAACGTATGCATAAAACTGAAAGAAGTGAGTTTAGCAGTGAGCATGCTCAGTGTGAGCAAGGATTTTTGGCTCGATACCCTCAGCACAAAAAAAAAAAAAAGTGAAAAAGTAACCGAATCCTTTGGAGGCCCACCAGCAGTCGGCTTTTAGTGGTCTTCCTAAACACATAGGTTTCCATGGTGCGGAGGGGATATTAAAGTTCAAAGCGACCTAGGAATCAGGTTGAAGATGGTAAGCGATCAGGTCTTAAGGGAATACGAGAAATTTTTGGATTGAAGCAGAAATGTCTGAAATCTAGATATTTAACCTCGTCTGGGTGACTAGGTATAGGGGTTTCACAGAACAGCCTGGGGTAGGGTCCTCTGGGATGAAGTTTATATGATCATGAAGGTCACATCCAACGCCAGTGGTTGGATTCCATGATAGCACATCTGCTTTTGATTGTGGTGGGTTCTGAGCACAAGACTTAGGGCACAACGCCACCTGAAGGAAGAAACACTAAGCCTGTCTGCGAGTCTGGATGCCCCTGCGATGGGGGAGCAGCTGGACCTGTGACTCCAGACAGACCCTGGAGATCTGGACAAACACTGGAGCTTTGTCTGCGGCCTGGGCTTCCTCTCTCTGGCCCCACACAGGGAACCCTCTTCAGCCTGCTCAGGATCCATCAGGACCAGTGAGGCAGAGCAAGCAGGGAAGGTGGAGACTGGGGATGACCTCAAATGAGAGATACCACAGATTTTCTATCGTTCAGATAGAAAATGCAAGGATCAGAATCAACTTGATATTTCAATCCTGTTAACTCTGCCCTGGCCCTCATGTAATCTCAGGAGTCACTACTCCTAGCTAAGAGGGAGATGTGTGGAGACACCGCAAGCCAAGGTTGAGCACTGTGTTGAGAACCTACTGGTGAAGCACGCTGGGCTATTATTATTTTCCAGTCGAACTCTGGCTTCTTCCACGTGGGGAGACAAAATGACCCTTAATTTTTTCTTTTCTACAAGAAAGAAGAAAGGGAAAAACCCACCTGGGATTATGTTTAGAATAGAGGAAGCCTTGCTGGGGCGGGCAGTGCTTGTTCCCTGCTGGGCACAGATGTGAGGTTTTGCAGCCTCTTCTAGCAAGTGCCCTTGAATCCCCGGCAGGCATGAGCCACCGCCACGGTCACGTGAGCAGAGGCTGGAAAAGCTGCAAAAACATACAGGGCAGAACAGGCAGAGGAGGAGAGTCTGGCCCCAGGAGGTCTCCACGACTGCCTGGGACACAGATTCCTTGGAACACTGCGGAGTGCAGGGCTATGTAAACAAGAGATCAAAACAACGGCCTGCCTGGCCTTCAGCATGATAAATGTTTGTCCTGTGTGTGCAACAGGGTCGGACCCACCACCATCTTTTTGTAGTTTGAGCTTTATGAGGACACAGGAGAAAACTCTCTGGCGAGGGTTGGGAATCTTTCAAGCTGGTGTCTACTTGGTGGCTAGACCCACCTTCTAAGGGCAGACAGCCCCCTGCCTTTCCAGAGCTCAGTTTGCCCTTGTGACCCCCTCCTAAGCCAGGGACTGGGCAAGTTGCTCAGACTTTCATCATTTCAAGGCAGCTTGGGACCCCTCCCCCACAGCGTGGGAAGAAGTGATTCCTTGTCTAAACTGTGCCCCTGTTGTCCCCAGACCACTGAAGGCCTGCCCATAATCTCTGCAAAGGGGACTTTAATGAGAAGGAAAACAGTTCGGCCAGGTGTGCTGGGCTCCGAAAATCCAAGAACGTTTCAGCCACTCTTCCTGTCCCATTTGCTTCTGACCATGACCACAGTGAGACCAAAGCCTCTTCCTGTGAGCCTGGCTGTCCCTAGCTCTGCCCTGTCTCAGAGGTCTCCAGAAGGAAGCAAAGGCCGGAGACTTCATGTCTGAAGCGCTGGGCTTCTTAGGTCCTTTCATCACGTGAGATTGACTCCAGCCAATGTCCGCAAACAGACAGACTGACAGAGACAGACACCAAACACACAACAGGGCCTAATGAGGAGGCTCAACTGGTAAAGGTGCCTGAATTCAATCCCTGGCACCCACACGGCGGAAGGAGAGAACAGACCCCTGCAAGTTGTCCTCTGACCTTCAGGCACATGCCCTAGCACATGCACCCACACACAGTGGCTTCTACTCTCACACAAGCATACACACACACACACACACACACACACACATACACACACACACACATGCACCTCCCAAGTAAATAAATAAAAATAAATAAATGTAAAGAAAAATTGAAAGGAAATGATATCTTTAAACAACAACAGTATCGGGCAGCAGATCAGTCGGTCGTTAATCTGGCCAAGTCGCTCCCGGGGCTGGAGCTGTCTGTAAGATGTCGCCACTTTCCTTTCTCTGGAAAGACTGAAAGTCTTATCGTCTTTCTTTGACCATCTGTCATTCCATCCTTTTCTGTCACAAGTGCCGATTTGTACCAATTCAAGTTCTTTATTTTATTACTGAAGTGCCATCAATAAGACCAAGCCTTTCAGCTAAGTTTTTGGCTTTCTGACTTTGTCGTCTGGGACCCATGCTGCTGAGATGTGATGTCTACAGACAGAATGTGACTACCGAGCTCAGAGAAAGCCATGGATCCAGTGCAGTGAGCGAGCAAAATGGAAAGCAGAGGACAGTCCTGGGGGCCTAGAGGACAATGTTGTGTTCAGGCTGTGCAGTGGAGACATTGTGCAGGTAGTGCAGGCGTCTCATAGGTGTGTGTGTGCATGTATGCATGTGTGTGTGCATGTGTGTGTGTAGGTGTGTAAGTGTGTAGGGTATAAGAGTGTAGGTCTGTTGGGGTGTATAAGTGTGTAGGTCTGTGTGTGGGGGGTGTAAATCTGTAGGTCTGTATGTATAGGTGTGTAAGTGTGTAGGTCTATGTGTGTAGGTGTGTACACAAGGTTTCAGGATGACTTGTGTGTGTATGTGTGTGTGTGTGTGTGTGTGTGTGTGTGTGTGAGAGAGAGAGAGAGAGAGAGAGAGAGAGAGAGAGAGAGAGAGAGAGAGGTTTCAGTATGGCTTGTGTGTATTCAAGTTTCCTTTCTGTTGCTGTGATAAGACACTCTAAGCCACAGTCACCCAGGAAAGAGAGGGTTTATTTCATCTTATAGATTTCAGTCCATCATTAAAGGAAGCCAAGTGAGAACTCAAGAAGAAATCTGAAACAGAAACTCTGAAGGAATGTGGCCCACTGATCCTCAAGCCCCTGCTTAGTTGACTTTCTTGTATAGTCCAGGATCACTTGCCTAGGGATGGTGCTGCCCACAGTGGGCTCAGGACCTCAACATCAAACAGTACCTAGCGACATGTCCACAAGTCAATCTGACCTAGCACTTATCCAGTCATGTCCTCCCTCTCAGATGACCCTAGGCCAGAGGTTCTCAACCTTCCTAACACTGTCACCTTTTAGTACAACTCCCAACCATAAAATTATTTCATTGTGACTTCATAACTATGATTTTGCTACTGTTGTGAATCGAAATGTAAATATCTGGGAGTCACAACCCACAGGTTGAGAACCACTGCTCTAGAGTGTGTTAAATGGTAATTAAGGCTAAGTAGCATGATGTGTGGTTGCCACTCCTGGTAGATTAATCCTGGGTATCCAGAAGTTCCACCTCTAGGCCTTCAACTCTGAAGTTCTTTCAGCCTTCTCTGTCTCCCCATGTTGCCTGGCTAAGCACCCTTGGGACCAGATGTTTTCGCACCACCTTTGTGGATGCAAATATGAAGGGGAGACACGGTGCCTAAGCTCCAGAGTTTCACCATTCCCTTGAGAAAGCTGATGGTATCTTAATTTTTTTCTTCCAAGAAAGTAGGAGATGTGGCTTGTCACCATCTGAAGCAGCAATAACCCGATGAGTGCTTTGATAATTCTTGCACCTAAGTCCTGACCCTAGCACCTCAGAGAGAAGGCCTTTACAGAGATGGTCAAATCCGAAGAGATGCTATGGGTAAACTCTTTTCCCACATGACTATCGCTCTTTCTGAGGGGGAGATCAGGGCATAGAGACATGGAGGGCAGACGTGGGAAGAAGGCTCAGGAGAAGCTGACCCGTCTGATATCTTTAATTTGAACTTTTGGTCTCTAAGATGATGGGATGGTGCATGTCTTCTGTATAAGCCTCATTCTGTGATATTTGTAATGGCAGCTAAGCTGACTTATACAAGGCTGTACACTCCTCTGGGTCTGGCCCTTTACTGGTTCACGGATGCAGTAAATGGGAGCGGTCTTGCTCACAGTAAAGCAGGTGGGCGTAGGAGCAGAGCAGGGAGTTTGCTGAGGTCTGTGGGGAAGTGAGCTCAGAGAGCTGATCTGTGGAAAGCAGCCGCTGGTTTCTATTGTGAAAGTTTCTTAAGCATTTTCTGCAACAGTTGACATCACTGGGTCTGGACTCAAAAGGAACTGTGGTGACAGTTTGTCAATAAGGATCCAAGGTTCATCTGGCTCCAGGGTGGACTCCTTGGGGCTCAGAAACAGGAAGAATAGACTCAGAAGGCCTCTGCCAGTCTCCCTATTCCTCCTATGCGGGAAACAGAGTTTGAGAAGAAATCCTACATTATGATCTCTCTGAGACTGGCAGATACAGGTGAAGGGTAGGCGGGGCTGCCAACCTAAGGCAGTTCTTGATCAAATAGAAGCCAATGCAGGGGAGATGTCAAGGACAGGGACAGGCCCCACATAGACTGATGCTGAGAGCCAGGAGGTTTCTAGGTTTGGCAATAAGGCTGGACCCTGGTGTCAGGAGAGCCCAAGGAGGGCACACTCAAGTGGAGCCTGGGAGCCACCAGCTACTTCTGTCATTTGTGACTCTTTGACATTCTACAAAAGCAAAACAAAAACTGCTACCTCTAAGCCAAGGAGCCTAGGGCATGCCCCTTCTAAATAAAGACCATACATTTCTTTAATGTAATTAGAAAGGATTTTGTTTCTGGCTTCCTTCTGAGGTTCTGGTGACTGGGTGGCACTCCGGCTGCGAAGTCTTCGAGAGAAAGGAAAACTTTTGGGTTGGGAACATGAGAGCCGCACCAATACTGTGGCTTCCAAGTTAGAGGGCTTGGGAAGGGGAACATCATACTCTGAGTTTTTGAGGTTTCCAGTAAGCGGGACACCCATGTGTTCACCCAGGACTGAAAGCCCTATTACAATGCATCCCTTGTTATGTTTAGAATTTAAGATGATATTTTTTCTATTTTAGTTAATGGTCTGAGAATGAGATTTTGGTTACTGGCAATAAATTGCATATTGGGGGATATTGGTGCAGAGGGACTCTAATTCAGTCCTTTTATAGCATCCTTTCCCCCCTCTGGTCTGGAGAATTCCTTTAAGGTGGTGGGGGTGATTAATGACCCCATGTGCCTGTGTACACACAGGGTCCACACGTCCTCGGAATGAGGAGCCCAGGGATCCTGGAGAACAGCCCCACAGCAGAGGAGGGAATCGCAACACCACTTTCTCTGCCAAGTCCCACCCCAGAGCAAACAGGGATGAATAGATTAATCGATGGAATGTGCTCGGGACTGCTTCCTCAAATGTGCAGGCCTAGCATTTTTTCTGGCTCAGAACAATAAGGAGACAGAAGGCATAGAAAATTCCCCCCTTTAAAAATCCTCTTCTGCCTCCTCTTCCTCTTCTTCCTCCATCTCCTCCTCCTTTTATTTTATAAGGAAAATACTTGATATCTAAACAATGTGCCAGACACAAGCTAGAGAGGATGGACACCATGTGCTAGTCACTTCTCGTCTCTGTGGCGCAGTGCCTGAGGAAAGGACCTGTAGGAGGGAAGATTGATTTTGGCCCACATGTTCAAAGGTTTCAGTCTGTGTCTGTGGTCCAGGGTTATGGACCTGTGGTGTCACCTCAGGGCAGACCAGAAGCAGAGAAAGCAGCAGGAAGATGAGCAGGCCCCACCTCCCACAGTCTATTTGACTATGAACTCATCAATAAACTGATCCTCTGATTAGTTTGCATAGTTCTGGTTCAACTTCAGAATGTGCCACTAACTGGGAACCAAGATTTCAACACAGAAGGCTTCTGAGGACACTCTTCACATCCAAATCAAAAAAAGATATCAAAAGAATCTTCTTGTTGGGTGCTCCTGCACTGCCAAGCAGAAGGGTAAGGTGCTCCAGGCCATACTAAAAAGAGTCACGGCTGCACCATCCCTTGACGTCACATGTCTAGAAGGTAAAGTTATGGGGTCTAGTCAGCCCAGAAGACAGACAGGAAACATGGATAGGATGGAGTGGAGGGTGGTCTAGATATAGTAAGTTTATATGTCCAGTAAGAGTTTAAATTCACGTCTACAGAAAATGGAGCTATGGGGTGTTCTAGAGCTGGAAAACTGAGAAAGGACTGATATGTAGAGCTGCACACACTCTGTGCCAGTGTGTGGGATAGAGAAGCATCAAGATTAGCAAGTCCAGTAAGACAATGGACAGGACTGGAAACCCCTTTGACCTCAGGCTACATATAACAAAACAGATAGGTTCAAGCTGTTAGGATCTCCCAGCTGGTGCTATGCAAGTGGCTTAGGAGAACTGTTTGTCTTTATGCCATATTGGATAACCAAAGAAATTAGTTTCTGATGTCAGCAGCAGCAGTAGCAGTAGCAGTAGCAGCAGCAGCAGCAACAACAACAAGACAGATGCATTTACGAGCAAGAGGAGAAGGCAGGTAGGCGAAAATCTTTTCCCTCTCACCTCCTTAAATTTGGGAGACTGCCACAAGACGACGCCCAATCTGGGAAAAGTTTCCCCTCCCCCAACTCCACATAATCATTTCAGGAAATACTCATACCGATTCCGGGTAGTCTCCATGGTTCTAGAGCCAATAAAGTTGGCAACCAGGATTAACTATCACATTTCTGTATTGGTTACTTGTCTATATTGTGACAAAATACCTGACAGAGAAAGTCAAGGAGGAAGGTTTTGGGGAGCTTACGGTTCTCGGGCACAGTCCATCACGGAAGAGAAGTCATAGTAACAGGATTTTAAGGCAGTTGGTCACACAGCATCCACAGTCAAGAAGCAGATAGCCATGAATACAGCCCCTTTGATTCAGTCCAAGACCTTATTCATAAAATGGTGCCACCCACTGTTATGGTGAGTCTTCCTGCCTCAGTTCACCTAATCTAGACAATCCCTCCCAGGCATGCCTAGTTGAGTCAAGAGTTCTCCTGGTTGACAGTCATTATCAACCATCACATGCTGGAGAGTCTTTGTCCACAGACTTTTCTCTTTCAAACACAGAGACCTTTTCTTAATTGAGAACCTACTACCACCGCCATTTTACTAGAGCAGCACAGTTCCTTACCACATTCTTACTACTTACACCCACAGATAAATGTAACTTGTAATCCTCCTCAGAGAAGCTTCTCTCTGCAGCAGACAGAGACCATCACAGAAAACCACAATGGTCAAAATACAGAGAACAACTGATTGTGGGGGAGGGGGCAGCCCCAACACTTACATCTACAGTACAGCTCCTGGGCCAAAGGTGCAGGGAACATTATGGAACAGGAGGGAGTAAGGATCCTAAGAGCCAGAGGACCAGGAAGGAAGTCTGCTGTGAGACTGTGTCCCCTAAACATGGCAGGGATGCTACATCCATCATCCTTCAACAGCATGCCTTAAACAAGACCTGAATGGCAGCAGCACCAGCTGACATACTGGCATAAAAGGGGAACTCTCAAGGAGCCCCACCACAGGCCATTGACAACTTCTTAGAGGCAGAGTTAATCTCCCCAGAAGGAGTCCCCTGATTGGTTACCCAATGTCATGCTGTCAGCCTTGAAATCATATGCAACTAAACAACATTAAATGTACTCATCAGGTTGTATTTGTATACTTATAATAATGCATAGATGTGTGTATGTGTATGTGTGTAAAATAATAAAATAAAAAAAAAGGAAGCCAAGAATTTGAGGAGTAAGAAGGGGGACCTGCGTGGGGTTGGAGGGAGAGGACACAATCAGAGTTGGAGGAAGGAAAGGGAAGAGAGGAAATGATGTAATATTTTAATTAAAAAAATATTGAAAAGCTTTTTTTTTCCAGCCCCCGTTTACCTTGGCTCAGACTTAAATAAAATACTGTGCTGTGGTGGAGGACAAAGGCAACCTGGGCCCTGTCCTCTTCTCCTTGGAAAAGATCAGTTAGCCCAGCTCACAGCTAAGTTCACATGTGGTCTAGCTTTAGTATTGGGGGCCATGGTGGGGAGAAACAAAAACCCTGCTCCTTTGGCAAAACTGGAAGTAAAATGTTTTACTGTACTAATTTCTGTTTCTTAATTCATTGGTAATTCAGAGAAAATGATATGAAAGGTTTATAGACCCAAGTGTTCAGAAAATATCATGCCTTTTCCTATATATAAAAATATAGTAAAATTTAATTTATAAGTTAGACAAAATAGAAAATTAGCAAAAGTAAATAAAAATAAAACCAAAAGTTATAACAATATTTCACTGGTTAGGTCTTTCTTCTCCTCTTCTTCTTCTTTTCAGATTGAGACAAGCAAGAATCATCTGGAAAGAGGGAATGTCAATTGAGAAGCTACTTCCATCAGATTGGACATTTTCTTGGTTAATGATTGATACTTGAGGGCCCTGATCACTGGGACTGGCACCTTTCATGGGCAGCCGGTCCTAGATTGTATAAAAAGGAAAACTGAGAAAGCCGTTGAAAGTAAGCCAATAAGCATTGTTCCTCCAGGGCTTCACCTTCAGTTCTTGCCTTGATCTCCTGCTCTGACTTTCCTTGACAATAAACGCTAACATGTAAGCCAAATAAACCTTTTTCTCCAAAGACTGGTTTTAGTCAATGCTTGAATATAATAATCAAATTCAAAGTAGAACAGAAATACTTTTGTAAAAGTTACACAAATGCACTTTTTTTTAAACTTTAATTTTTAAAAATTAAGTTTTAAATTTAAAAAACTTTAATTCTAAAAAAGAAGTATTTATTCATCTTGGAAGGGAGGAAGCATGCCGTAGTTCCTGACAATCAGAGAACAACTTGTGGGAATCAGCCCTCTGCCGGATGGACAGGGCTCTGGGGAGAGAGCTAAAGTGGTGAGGCTTGGTCGCAAGTACCTTTGTTCTCTCTCTCTCTCTCCCTCCCTCCCTCCCCCCCCTTCTCTCCCTCCCTCTTTCTCTCTCTCTCTCTCTCTCTCTCTCTCTCACACACACACACACACATACACATAAATAAATGTACATTTACTCTAGTTTTATTTCTTTATGTGCAGGTACACATGCCACAGCACATGTGTGGGGGTCAGAAGACAACTTGAGGGAGCTGGTTCTCTCCTATTATGTGGTTCCTGGGAATTGAACTCAGATCATTAGACTTGGCAGCTTGTACTTAGTCTAATCCATCTCCCTGGCCCCAGCAAATGTGACTTAAGAAAGGTCACTGGGGATGGCCTGTCCCTTGCCATCAGCTTTATGCCCACTAATTTTGGAAGGGAAAAGGAGAGGTGGCTAAAGGGGGGCAGGAAATGTCACCATGGCTCTTCCTTAAACCCTGGAGTGATGTGTGGAGGAAGAGTAGATAGTAGAAGTTCTGGTTGTCCCATGTTAGGATGTACAGTACCATATGTATGGGAGGAAGGCATGGGCTACATGGCTTTGTGGAGGCCTATTAAGGAAAGGCCATCTTCTCCCAGCCAACCATGACTGGTTTTTATAGATTTATTCTTATTTTCTTTATTTTTTTAAAATCTGTTATGTTATATGATTTAAAGTTCAAAGAATGGGACCTGAATTATGTGTGGTCCAGTGTGGAGACTTGACTTTCTCAGTTTATAATCCAAGAGAATCATAAAATTACTCTCTAACAGGACACATTCTGGTAAAGAAAAAAGACATAATATTGTCTCTTCCCTTTGAGTTAATCCAGAAGGGCCTGACAATCACCCACACAGGAAAACTCCCCCAGGAGGCTGTCGCTGAGACTTTAGAAAACAATCCCAACCCTAAATGTGTAGGTCAGCTCATGGGTCCCTTGGCCACTGGCCACTCTCACCTTTGAGAGTGTTCTCCTATGCAATGGTCTCTCAAGCTACAGTCAGCCCTCGCTCTTGGTAGCTTTGCAAATTGCTCTGAACAAACCTTCCCTTCCCTCTGCTCTGCACTCTGTGTCTCAGATGGGCTCTCCCAGGGCAGATCACAGCGCTGGAGAGCTGAAGGCCAGCTGGAGCAAAATCCAGGTGACAACATTTGCCGACAGCGATGGTAAAAGCAGTTCAGGCATTCTTGGCTACACCAAGGTCTGCTTAAAACTCTCTTCCCACAAATTCAACCTTCACAAATGAAGCTCACTCCTTTTCGCAACTGAGACAAAAGAATAGGATAGACACTGCAGAAAAAAAGTAGCCTATGAAAGAAAACAGGAAAACTCTCTCTCTCTCTCTCTCTCTCACACACACACACACACACACACACACACACACTCCACAGTGTCTGCAGCTGACCCATGGCTCATTACAATAATAAAGTTCACACCCCCACATGGACACTTAACATGCTAGTGGGACATGTGACTCGGGAAGCTTTCCAAAGCCTGTTTGTAACAGAGTGCGCTCTAGGAAAGCCACGGCAGAAGAATAAGCCTGAAAGTCGACACTGACCAAACGAGGCAGAAAGCCCAAGCTAGATGAGGTCAAGGCCCCAGCTCTCTGTAGAGCTATGCACACCTGCTCTGCCCCCTTCCTTCCAGCTGCATTTTTTTCTGGTCGAAGTGTCCCTGTTGCTGCTGTAATAACATGTCTCTGCTCCATTCTTTGTTCTGGAAGAGAGAAATCTGGAATCCCTCCAGAGGTGCCATCAGCCCCTGACATCGCTTGTTAGCACAGTACTGTCAGGATCTTTCCACGCTATGGTAGCCGTCCTGGCAGGAATGAAGATGTTCCAAAGAGACATTTTTGTCCCTCTCTTTGGCTATTGTGCAGTTGAGCGATACTTTCAAGAATTGGAATTGCTCCAGGAGTTTCCCATTAGGATGTGTAAAAGCCCAGGACCAGCGCTGTGGGGACTTTGCTCTAAGACAGAGATTTCACAGTCAGATCCTTGTGAGAGACCAGAGCTGGGACAATGATGATGGGCAGGACCACACCTTGACCAAAACTGCCGAGTTCCACATTCCTCTTGCCCTCTATTTAAACCTAAACTCCTGTCAGGAATCTGAAGATGGACAACGAAGGGGCAGAAGAACTAATATTTCCTCTTCCTGATGCGGCCTTATTAAACACATCTCCTTTTCCTGTTTTCACTAGTCCTTGTATAATTGGTCTACTGAGAACCCGTGGCCAAGCATTGCTTGTTAGGGTTACCAGAGCCCGGTCTAGGATCCTAACATTAACAATGTTGGTGAGCCATACATATGTATTCCCACTCTCCCAACACGTGCATGCAGCTTCCAAAGCCTGCTTTCTCTTCTGAGTTATCCAGAAAGTGGAGTGTTCCCTTTCTATCATTCTCTTTTGTAAGAGTGCGTTCCCCAACACACTGGACTTCTCCCCACCTTTTCTAAAGCCCCCTCCTTGTCGTGTGGATGCCTCCCACCACGTGGCTTTTTCCTCCCTTCTCTCCTCCATTATCCTTGTCCAGGCAGCTGCCTGCACTGGATTTTTTTTGTTTTGTAAACTCAAGCAAAATTGTCATGGAGTTTCTGTTTGAGTTGATGGTCAAATTCTTTTAATAATGAGACCGAGAACCCTAAGAAGGGAACTTGGGTTTCTATTTCATCATCCAGCAACACAAATGGAACACCCCAAAGATTTTAGGCAACTGTTATGACAGATCTTATTGATTTGGAAACATCTTAGGGGAGATTTGGAGTTTTAAACTTGGTGGGTGTGTGCTGTAGCAGAGATTTGAGTCCTTGGAGTTCGGCTGAAAGAGGATAGAAAACTGAGACCCAAAGACACTGAGGGGGATCCCTAATGTTGTATTTTCCATCACATCCAGAGCTCCCACCTGCCGTCAATATTCAGGCAAAATGCTTAGCCACCCCAGCAATTAGCGCTTCCTGGCCATAGGACTGACAAGCACCATCAGTGCTCAGGCAAACTGCCCGGCACCCTAGGGCTTTAAGCCTTTGCACAGTGTGGTTGTGTGATCTGAGGTAGCTACTGTTAGTCCCTGTGCGCATGCACTAGGCGGCCTTTCAACGCGGACACGCCGGCTCTACCTCTCTCTCACCATGCTGTTTTCAGACAGGTCTGCACAGGTATATGCGCTACCCTCAAGTGGATTTTGTTGTGTATCTTGTGATCCATTCTCGAGCCAGGAAATCTCACCCATTGTGACTGTGTAAACGTGGAAAATACCGAGTCTGTACCGTCGTTGTAAGATACAGCATGAGAGAGTTCCTTGGCGGGTGACGACCGCGGCCAGGAAACAGAATATGCCCTGCAAAGAGAGGGTGATGGGAGGGTCGGGAGAGGGAGAGAAAGAGACACAGAGAAAGAGAAGAGGGAGCCTAGATGAGCTTGCCTTGGCAGGAAGAGAGATAGGGAGTGGGCGAAGCTTCTCCTAAAGGGACCTTTGTGCCTGCTAGTGCTGTAGCAGTCATAGGCCCCTGGGCTGAGGAGGGTACTGCCTGGGTTCCTCCAACAGGTGACAGTCGGGCCCCAAGTCTGTACTGTCCAGAGACTCCCACTGACTAATCTGAACGTGTCATGGCTTCTGAAGCAGCACAGGTCCATACATAGTCTCCTTCTGGAGTTCCTGAAAAACACCTGACTGACAAATCTTTTATTCAGTTCACTTTTGTGTTCCTTTTATGAGTTTATGTCTCACTAAAGATTGCTGTCGTTGAAGAGGTTTGGAGAGGCAGGAAAGACAGAGGAGCAAAGTGGTTTTGGATTGTTGTTTGTTTTGTTTTTAATTACTATTTAAAAAAATTTTCTCTTGGGGGGATACTGCAGGACTGATAGGCAGATGTGGAGGGACTGGGAAGTAAGCAGAATAGCAATGCATGACGTGAAATTTCCAGGGAATCAATAAAAGGTTATGTTTATAAAGCAAAGAAAACCAGCCTACAAACCGCAATCCCAGAGAACTTAGACAGCAATGAGGACACTAAGAGAGACTTACTTAGAGCTAATCTTCATGGGAAGTAGAAAAAGACAAGATCTCCTGAGTAAATTGGGAGCATGGGGTTCTTGGGGGAGGGTTGAAAGGGGGAGGGGGAGAGGCAGGGACGGGAGCAGAGAAAAATGTAGAGCTCAATAAAAATCAATTAAAAAATTATGTTTAAAAACAATTGCTGTTTGGTGTGCCAGGTTTAAAATGTGCATGAACCTATGTGTATGTATGGATGTAGGTGTTTGTGGAGACGATGCCAGGACTGCCTTAGTATGAATGAGCTGCATCCTCTGATTTTCCTCTCTTCATCTCAGAAGCAAGCTACTATGGAGGCATTGAACTAGTTTCATGAGACACAGCACGCTCAGGCCTACCTAAAATGGCAACGAACTGAGATGTTTATCTTAAGCTTGTTGCTGGTTGGATTGCTCGGGTCTAGTGCTTTAAAGTGTTAATTCTGAGAGAAAAATCTTATTATTGAATTTATAAAAGATAGCTGATTTATTAGCAATAACTGATAACTAATTTATAAAAGATAATACTGGAGAAGTGGTAATCATGTAAAATACTTTACTGAGAATAAGGTTTCTTTATGTAAAACAATATTAATGGAAGACATGGATTAAAAGTTAAGAAATCCTGCAATGCCTAGGTATGCATTGATAAGGATTCTTTTCCAGAACAGATTCTTATGAAATAAATTTTATTCATTTTTTAATGGTCAAGAGTAACAAGAAAAAAAGGCAAAATATGCTTTCGTTAAATGTTCATAAAACTTATAAACCTTTTTTTTGGTGGGGAAATCTAAAATAGAAATTTAGAAGATTAGTTTTAGGATTGGCCCATATGGAGAGACTCAATAATTCTGGGCTTTGGTCCACACAAAATATGCATATATCCTTTTAGTGCTGAGATGCTGGATTTGCTATTGGTCTATTTACTTGTAGATAATACTTTTTCTTTAAATAATGTTATGAGAATGGATTTTACTTATTTGAATGACTATGTATGTAATGTGTACATGCGTGTGAGGCAGTGCTGGACTACGCATGTGCGTGTGGAAGTCAGAGGGTGACATCACGTTTTGTCTCCTATAACTCTCTCCACCTTACATTCTGAGACATAGCCTCTCGTGGAATCAGGAGATCATGGATTGGTGAGATAAATTGGTAAATGGTTTTATTAAGATAATTGCTTATGTTTTTATTGATTTTATTCTTTTAAAAGATCTCTCTCTCTCTTTCTTTCTCTCTCTCTCTCTCTCTCTCTCTCTCTCTCTCGTGTACAGAGGCCGGGACAAAGTATTGGGCATTCTCCTCTACTGCTCTCTACCTTATACCTTTCAGGAAGGTCGCTCACTGAAGCTGGAGTCCTTAATTTATTAGATTCTGGCAGGCAGTAATTTCAAGCAGTCCATTTGTTTCTGTCCCTGACAGCAAAAGCTACAGGCATGCTTGTGAGACCATACCTGACTTATCTGGGTGTCAGGCTCCAAACTCAGGGTTGTACAGTGAATGCTCTTAATTACTGAGCCATCTTTCCAGTTCTTATCAGGCTTTTGGCTATGTAGAAAAATTCCCTGAACAAAGTCAAGGTTCATTTAAGTATTTGTTTATGTTAAAGTCTTTTAAATGACCACTTAAGCCACCATTTTGAGATGATCTTAGTACATTTAATAATATCTATGTATCTGTGATTATAAATGTTTAGAGGTGTATGTCTAAAGTTTATACATTGCATAAAGGTTTGCAGAATTAAAGACATGTTTAACACACGCAAAGTGATTGATAAGTGCTCTGTTTTATACAGTGTATATTATATCTGGACTGTCATATAAAATGCTCTTTGCAGTCAGGTACCATGGAACTGTAAAGGCTGGCATGTGGGTAAGCCTGCTGTTTGAAGCTCTGATCTGCCCCTCTTAGTCTTGACTAAATGACTATTTATTATCATACATATAAGGTGCCGATGGACAACAGAAAAGGACTCCCCTTAGGCTCACTAGCACTGTTCTGTAGATTTGAAAGATTTCTTCAGTTTGTATTTTAGGTAGTGCTCTGGACACATTATCTCACCGAGTCAACAATCTTGAATTTCATTTCTAAAGTAGAAGCTGGGCTAAGATATAAAGGACTTTATGTTGTTCTTCTGTGTAATGATTCTAATTGTTTCTGTCTCCTTTATGTGGTATATGACTTTATGTCCCTGGTGTATAATATATACGCCTTCTAAGGCACAAAGCTTAGGGGAATACTTTAGTAAGCTGGTGCCTTTGGATTAGAATTGTTAGTGATATTAAACTTTTATGACTCTGTATTCATGTGTTCCTAATTGTGATGTGGATATTTTTAAGCAAAGACGATTAAGCATGTCCTTATACAGTGCTCTCCTAACAGCATGTCCCAATAACTAAAAGGCATTCGACGTTGGTCACCCAAGGAAGACATCTGTAAACAAGTACTTAAATTTTCAAACTAGTTTTCTTTAAATATTTGTTCTTGTTGGTTGGGTTTCTGTAAAGTTTTACAACTGTTGTCTGTTGATATTCTGCAGAAGAACAACTTCTAACAAAAGAACCAGAGCAGTGTTTTGGAGATGTTCGGACACCACTCATAGGACAGGCAGAATTAAATTCAAAAATGAACTCCAGCCAGGCCTAGCCTAAGAGCCACTCATTCTATGCCTTTTCTCTCTCTAAAATAAAAGGCTCTAATACATTGAAATTTTGTCTTCCCAACATGGAATCTAATCAGACCAATCAGGAAAGATCGCATCCCAGCAATGGGGGAATCTGAGAACAACCATCACTTCAAAAGTCCAAAGTCTCTCAAATGTGAGCTCCTGTAAAAAATTAGATATTTTCTTTTTCCTAGAGGGAAGACGTAGAACACATTTACAAACAGATCAAAGCAAAAATCAAAACCCAACAGTGTAAATAGCTCAGTTTCTGACATCTGGGGCTCAATCATGATCTTCTTCTGCACCTCTTCAGCTTGAGGGGCTCTAGTGATTTGTTCCTCGAGTCAGCTCTGGAGCATATCGTACTACAGTCCCGTACGCCATGGGTGGGTAGTGTGTATTACACGGGGATGCGCATCATTCACCCTTGCAGAAGTCCAACCGCCAACACAGCGCTATTATGAGCAGTCGCTGACCTGCAGAGATGAACAGGGTGAGTGGGCCACCTACTATGGAGTCCAGATGCTCTTCTCCTGGGCAAAGCAAGAGAACTCTGACTTGCCTTTTCCTCCACGTCCCAGTTTCTCAAACCCTAGTCAGTTCTGGCCTCTCTTGTAGAACTGGGTGTGCTGGGTTCTTCAGCAGATAGGGACAAGGCAGAGTCGGGTCAGCCAATGTCTCCCTGGGGCTGAGCGGGATGGTGAGTGTCGACGACCCAAACTTCCCCACTGGCCACTGAAGCAGGAACTCACTTTATTACATCAGGGCAGGAACTTATATAGGGCTGAGGTAGTGGGCGGGAGTCTTGGGATGGGGTGAAGTGGAGTGAGGAATAAGGGCCAATAGTATCCTGCCACATCAGCAGTGGCTGGGCAGAGGCGGGCCTAGGTCAGGCCTCTCCAAACTCAAGTTAGGTTCAGGAAGTTACTCTGAGCCTCATGAGGCCCAACATGGATGGATATCAAATCCGGAGCATGATGTCTTCCAGACTCCAGGGAAGCAGCTCCTTAGGCCAAGAGGCATCAGGATGGCTTGACGGGAATCTCTCCCTCTCTCTCACGCATGAGCAGGTCAACGATGCCTACAGCTTCTCTAAGAGACGCAGGAAGACCCTGCTTATTTGCGGGTGAGACAGATGGCCTGTTCGTTTTCAGAAATGTCATTCATTCTGTGCAATTCAAAAGTGGACGAGCTCCAGTCACGACCTAGGTGACAGTATGTGTATATTCAAGCCCTGCATCTCTGCCGTGTGTGTATATCTCACTATATCTTTATATTGAAAGACCCCCGAGGATGTCTTTAACACTTGGAGACCCTCGCCCAAGAACCAAGTCTGAGCCACTGGATGCAAGAGCAAGAGGCAATTTTTATTGTTCACACAGGGCCTGTGGGTGCTGCAGTCACGTGGAGGACTGAGCGCCCCGGGCTGGGTTTAGGGGCAGATTATATGGGGTTGGGGTAGGCAGAAGCATTTTACTGACGCACACTCGGCAAGAACCATGACTCCACCGGGGCTGCCCGTACTGGATGCTTCACATGCGCACTGCAGCCCTCTGCGACATGGGTGCCCAAACTTGAGCCAGGAAATTGCCATCACCCGAGGGCTTGACAGAGCACAGGAGTCTTGGAAACCCCACAATTCTAAACCAGTAGGAGCAGGTGAGGCTGCAGTCACTGGTCCAGGAACTCCACCCTGAGACACACAGCATTAAGGTATGAGACTGAGTTTTGGGAGGAGAATTTGAGGCTCAGATATGTAAAGTTACACAGCTCGGAACAGAAGAACGAAGAGGGCCAACCACCTTCTGCAGGCCCTACTTAGCACAGTGACACCCCAATGTTTTGAAATGTGTAAATTTAAGTAGACTTCCAGGCTGCACAAAGTGGTGCGCTGTACAGTTTAGAGGTCCTGCTGCGCAAGCGCACTGGTTTGAGGTTGTACCGCTCTAGCGTTATCCTCTGGGTTGCTTACAGTTCTGCAGCCTTTCCCTGGTAGTATAGTGGCTGATAAACAGCTACGGATTTTTGCTTTCTTGTCTGTGGGTAGCTCGACAATCCTGCTGTTTAGAGCCAGGCTCAGTGCTTGGGGGTTGGACTGTGTCAGTGATGAGCTAAGAGGGGGTTCCACCAGTCTCGGGGTTTGTTTTACTAGTCTGGAGATTGCTGTTATTTTGGCTGAGGCATAAACAGTGGAGAGTGGGCCGTAGGCTTCCTGTAACCCAGCAGGTGACCTAGCCTTGTCCACACACGGTGGCTGCAGGACTCCAGGGTCCAGTGGAACCTTTTGTGGGGTACTGAGGGCCTGGTACTGAGGGGGCACCCGCCAACTGTACTGTTGTTTTAAATATTAGGCCTGCCAAGATCCACTGGGTAGGCAAAGAAATCCTGCCTCTTGATGGCAAATACCGGAAGTGGGAGAATTTGCAGCTGTTCAAAACACGGCGTCTGCTTTGCGCTCCTTAGTACAGTCAGACGGAGAGAGCTCCCGGTGACCCTGTTTCTTTGCTGGCTGAAGAGCCAAAGAGGACAGACCTGCTGCTTTTGTGAATGTCAGAAAGACAAAAGCATTCCTTAACATCAGTGCCACCAGGACTTCACCCCGAGCAATGTGCTTCTCACTCTCCATGAAAGGCTTTTGAAATGACGTCTCCTTGGAACCGCTGGCTAGAAGCATAAATATGGAGTTCAAATGGAATACCAGTTTTCACAGCTGTATCTGTGCTAAATTAAAAAAAACAGAAAAAACAAAGAGGAAAAGGAGGAAAGACTTTTTTTGCAGCAGCAAAATGTGGGCACTGGGAAAGCAGCCTTCGGAGACCTGCTGCCTGCTCAGCGACCCCATCATTTCCAGATCGGACTCTTAATTAATCATGGCTGCGGTTCTGCACTTTGACTCTCGGGCTGGTGTTTTATTTTCTCGTTCTAGTGCCCACATGAGCATCCTCTGGCAATAAAACATCCAGGGAGAAGTTATAAAAACATGTCATCCTGCTTACAGCATATGGCTAATTGATTTTTGAGAATCGTTTAATTGTGTGACTTTAGTTAACTAAACAACAATGCCTGTTTTCACACCCCCAATATTAGCTCATACTATTTCATGGCCTGCCCCCGCTGAGACGCACTCCATATTTTCGGCCGTAAATCTGGCCTCTGCCTAGGCTTGCGTATTTGTCCCAGCTTTGTTGTGATGGTTTTACTACATCGGTTGCCTTTTTAAAGAAATTTATGGAGGGCAATAAACATGGAGAAAGGTTTAAGGGTAGAAAGTGGGGGTTTGGATCACTTTTTTTTTGCAAGCCAAATTTTTAAATTTCTTTCTTAAATAAAATAAATAAAAGGTAGTTTCCTCCGGCGATTGGCCGTGTGCCGGCCTCTGTAGGTTCCACTTAAATGGCACATGAGAGAAACCTGGTGTGGCCTCTTTAAACAGAGGTTTCCAAAGGCTCTGCTGGGTTACCGTAGTTGCCTGGAGTTGTGGGGGGCGGGGGGTTAATGTGGGAAAGCCTAGGTGATAGGCGTGTAGGAAGGACGGAGAAGCCTTATTTGAGAGAAACAGGCAAACCCAGTTGGTGTAAATCAGAAGAGCAGAAGACTGGAAGTTTCACCCCAAATTATGGTCTAAACTGCAAACACGGGCAAGGAAGGTGAGCACACCTCTAGAAGTCGGTTGACTCAATGATGCTCTTCCATGGTGATTCTACAGTGTCCCAGTGTAAGGTCCCCAAAGAAGGTAAGACTTCCTTTCGAGAGTTGAACTACAGCTCCCAGCACCTTCACTCGTGACCACTGACTTTATTTTATTGTTGTTATTAGTGTGTCTGAGTGAGCAAATGTGTGTGTACAGTGTGTGCGTGCACATGTGGTCCACATGCATGTGTGTGCCTATACAAGTGGCGACCATAGGACAACTTGGGATGGCTTTCCTTCTCAGCCACTGTCATGTGTTTTGAGGTCTCTCACTCAGACCTGGGGCTCACCCACAAGGCTTAGACTTGGGGCCAGCCAGCTACAGGGGCCTGCCCATCTCTATCTCCTCTACTCTGGTATGTGCCCACCACCATGCCAAGCTTCTTCTAACATGAATTCTGGGGATCAGCCTCAGGTCCCAATGCTTATATGGCAAGCACTTTCCCAAGTCATTTCACGACTTAAGATAATCTGAGTTATAAAAATCTATGCTAGCACTGATGCTTGCCTTCTCACATGGCAATGCACTCCCTGTGGTTTGGATAGGGTTTGTGCCTTCTGACTTGTATAGGAATTTAATCACCAAAGTCTTGTGTTAATGACACTGAGGTTAGAAGTCTAATCCAGCTATGAGTTTAGTGGCAAAGGCTCTGGGAAATGATTAGATTAGATGAGTTTATTAGCATAGAGCCCACAGTTTTTGAATCCTGATGGCTTTGTAAGAGAAAGGATAGAGACACACATGTTCCCTATATTTGACTATATGATGCTATCTGTGCACTGCCTAGGGACTCTGCCAGCATGAAGACTGGCACTGCGCACTTGAACCTACAAGCCCAATAAACATCTTTTCTTTATAAAGTTAGCCTACTTTGGTTATTTCATTATACCAATAAGAGTTGACCAATGCAGCAGTGTTCTAGGGTATTTTGATAATTCTTTACAGTCAAATCAGACCCTATACACAGGTACTATTATTACACTATATGATGGAATAACTTTTCCCCTTCTATTTAACATGGTGGATTAAATGAATTGATATTTCAATACAGGACTAACTCTTCAACCTTGGGATAAACTCACTTGGTATATATATATTTTTTTACTATATGCCATTGGATTTTATTGGCTATTATTTTGTTAAGGGTTTTTTTTTTTCAGCAACAAAAGAAGGAAAAGAGTATTCAGGATATGGGCATTTACCTGAGCCATGGGAAAACCAGGATTGCTCATAGTTTCTGGCTGCCCAGGCTTTGTCTAGGTCAGATCCCACAGGGTAACCCCACTGTGTCACTATGCCAACATGGCTGGGCCACATGGAAGAAAAAATCACAGAGAAAAAACCCACAAGAATGAGGAAAACCAGGCCATTCTTCTGGGGGCCATTCCATTCTTAAAAAGACAAATAAACAGAAAAGTCTAAGGCCTCGGGTGGTTCTGGGGGTGAGGTTTCAGGCAGTGTACCCATGCTGGGTGCCAAGCAAGATCCATAGAAAAAAACAAATAGGTCTCATTTTCTACCCTTTGAATACCAGGATGAAAATTCGCAGCGGTTTTCTTCAGGCAGGGGCCACACACATGTAGGCCTGTAATGCTTGCTCTGTCCACACAGTTTTGCCATGACCATCACCAGGAGGGTAAAGGGTGCCCCAGGGAACCTCAGGCAGGGGACCAAGCAAAACTTCATCTGCGTCTAACCGGGCATAATCTCTTCCACACCACAAAGGTAGCAGTTTCGATCATGAATGACAGGACATGCCTATACTGAACCTGTGTGGGGCAGACTGTGACATACAATAGTCTTTCTGGAATGGGCTCTGAATTATTTTTGCCTCATATGGTTGGTTCCCCGTTGTGAAAATCCTGCTGGCTCATAGGGCTTCTTGGTCACACCTTGGACTATGTCCCACCGCCTCCACCCTTTAGATTTGAATCAGTGGGTGGGCTCCTGTGAGCTGTAGAGTTTTACCTCAAAAGTTGTACTGTGTCCCTACGCAATTACTGGGTAGACCCATTTGGCACCTCCACACAGACACTAGCTGCCTCTTGGAACATATCTTTCCTTCCACTAGTTGGGAAGCCTGGCAGTCTCAGCAAACCAGCTGTGATCTTGTCGTGCTCCTGCAGCATTTACACCAATAGAATATGTGTGTTTTCAATCCACACATCTCTGTCATGCACTTATATTTCACTACTACTTTATATTAACTACCTATACACTGTGTGCACGTATGCATTTTATTGAAGTACATTCAGCATATATAAGAGATCCAGAACTATGCTGTCCCTTTACTAGATGCTATACAAGGACACTATTAGTCCATGTTCACAGAAAGGTAGGCTACCTGTGCCCTCCTTCCCACCCTCCATGCCTCCTCTCTAAGGCACCCTCCTCCTTCCTCCACCACCCACTAAAGCCCTCTCTCCCAGCCCATCTCCATTCCCTTGGAACTTGCAGCCAGCTTGGCCAGACCAAGGAACCCATAGTTTGACTCTGCCATTCTCTGTGGAGCTGAACCCAGAACCCTACTGCAGACCCCTCCCAAACTGCCAGCCTATCATCACCACCCTCACCGATCTGGGCACCCATCTGGAAGTATTTGGAGTCTGAGTTCATAGTGGCAACTAGAACTTCAGACCTGGGACCCATGAGAGTCTAAACCCAGAAATTCAAAGTGGTAAAAGACTGAAAGCCAAGCATCAATTCTAGTGGTTGACAGCCTGTCATTTGGGATAACAGCAGCTGAGGAACTGAACATCCACCAAACATAGGGGAGACCTTAATTTTCACAATGCTTTGAATGTACTATAAAATGGCTACTCTAGGATCTGGGGGCTTCTTGGTCCCACGCAGCTGGACCTACCCTTACCCACGAGAGTCCGTGCTGCCCTGTGTTTGAGGAGTGACAGCAGGCTCCAGGTGAGCGGTAGCTGGGGATTTTTCTCCCCCCACCGCTCCCCTAGTGATCCCACTACAGCAACTAATTTCACAAGAGGAGCTCTGAGGCACTTGAATTTCCAGACAAGCCACGTCTCTCCCTTGTGTTCTTGTCCTGCAGGTAGTCCGGCACCCAGGGGCAGGATTCTCTTTCTGTACCAATCTGTCTGAAGGGTCTCCAGAAAGGCGGAAGAGGGATGCTGACAGCTGCACAGCAGTTTGGGCCTTGTGGATCCATCACCTCTGTGCAGAGGAGACTCCAGATAGTCCTGAACCACTGCAGGAGTGTGGTGGTGACCAGCCAGTAGGTTGGAGAACTCTGAAGGTCTCTTAAGTAGGGTTCTTGGTCCAGCTCCTAGGAGAGCGGCAGAGTTAGACCTAGGGGTTCCTTGGGTCTGACCAGGATGGCTATAAGGTATTAGCACAGGCACAAACAGCATTCATCTGAACTGAATCCTAGTTCAGTGTTCCTGGTGGCTAACTCCAAGGTCGTGTGCACTTTGAGGTCCATATATAACTGGATTTATGAAGTATTTCAGGGACTTAAAAGCTTTTATTTCCTACCACAACCAGGCCATGCAGGTTTTTCCTTTTATTTCAAATGTTCAAGTTTTCTAGGGAGCACCTAGAGCCCAGAATGAAATATCTTGGTCTTTTCACTCTGCTTCATAGCATCTATCAGGCAAAAATTAGAAGAGTTCCAGTCATGCCAAAGACCAGAAAAACATTCATGTAAGTCTGGTCCTGTGCTCTCAATTCTGTGTGACTCATGTGAACTCCTCTTGATGCATATGGTGAAGAACTAATCATTGCAACTCTCTACAGAGAAGTGAGTTATTTCTATTAATTTTTCTCTTTTGGATAAGTTTTAGCTATTTCATATAGATTTCTATGCAAATTACAGACAGCATTAAGTATACCTATATGGTCTATATCTACGAAGATCTTGGAATTTTCACAAATCTGTATATCAGTTTAGTAATTAGCATTATTACCATGTTAGGACTTCCAGTCAAGACACTCAGTTCATATCTTCATTTTAGGTCTTTGGTTTCTTTCACCCACACTTTGTGGCTTTCCAGAACAAGATCCTGTACATATTTTGTTAGGCTTACATTTTGATATTTTATTTTATTTCATTGTGCTTTTCTAAATGATGTTTCAAGACCGACTATTGTTATTTTAAGAATTGGCTTGCTGTCTAAATATTGCCTTCTAAATATTTGTGGTTATACCTGTAGGTCTAGGCTGTTCTTGTTCCTGGTCCCCTAGGAAAGTTTCCCTTTGTAGCCAGTAACAATTAGTACAGACTCAAAGCTTTTTAAAGTGCTAAGAATACACGATTTTGGATCCCCAGTTCTAAATGTATTAGCTATGTCAGCTCTCCCCTCTCCCTGCAAAGGCTCAGGGAACATCAAGGAAGAGGAGGCAGGAACCGTATATGAGCTGGAGGGTGGGGTAGAGTGCAGTGACATCTTTGGGACATGACTTAGCTATTACCCTCAGGAAATCAAATCGACTATGGTTACATGTATACAAAAAGCCAATCAAAATTTCCAGCTCAGATCAGGAAGGACTCGTGAGGCCCTATTTCCTAGCTGAGATACTATTGGCAATTAATGGTGTTTGGATGAGGGAGTCATTTTAATTAAAGGTCATGGTCACTTGTCCTAGGTAGGTTCTGTTGCTGTGACTAAACATCAACCCAAACAAACTTGGGGAGGAAAGGGTTTATTTAGCTGCCAGGTCATAATCCATCACTGAGGGAAGCTGAGGCAGGAGGTCAAGTCAGGAACCTGGAGGCCAGAACTAAAGCAGAGACTGTGTTTCTCATGGCTTGCTCAGGGTGCTATTATTCACACCCCAGCACCTCCTGCCCAGCGGCTGGTGATAACTGAACTTTATGGTAGCAGAGTCCCGAGGTGGCACAGAATATCTCATGGTAAGTAAATGTGACTTGTGATTATGTGGTCCATGTCCTGCTCCCAATCGTGAGAGACCATTGTTGTGACCTAACAGCCTGAGATGACTCTCATCAGGATGTCGTCCTACATTTATGGAGCTCTGCTGAGTGTTTTCAGCTAATTTCTCTGTTGCTCAGGTCTGTTCTGTCTTCACATTAGCTCGATTTTCCTTTGCTCTTTCCTTTCTTTTATTACATCATTTATTAAGTTTTATAATTTTAGTTACCATGCTTCTCAGTTCCTCAATTTTTATTTGCTTCTATTTTCTCTTTTAGATGAGAGTTTTAATATTTCCTTTCTGAAACATCTATATTTTTATGTGTTTAAATGCTGTGGGAGCACATTCTGCTCCTTCAGCCAATAGGCTTTAACATACCAGCCCACTTGGGCGTGGCCTCTTACACTGTTAAAGCAGCTGTCAAGTGTGTGGCCCACTCTCTCTTGCTTCTGGTTCCCACTTCGGGCTGCTAGACTCTGTTCCTGTTCGCACAGAGGACTGTTATCTAGGACAGTGATCAGTAAGTTTTTCCTTTAAATAAATAGGACAATAAATTATATTGTTCATAATTCTGAACTGGTGTGGGATTATTTTGTGATTTCCATCATCATCTGGAACCCCCCCCCCCGGTTTGGTTTTAGAACCCCCTTCCCAAGCTCTGCTACAGGCTGCCGGGTTTGGAGCGCACCCAGCTTGGTGTGAGTCTTCCCTCAGCCTGCCTCAACCGTGGCCTAGAATTACTTCCCAAGCTCTCTCAGGCTTTATGTGGATGCAGTTGTCCATGGTTGGCACCATTCTGTTGACTGAGGTTTTCTGTCCCGCCCAGTTCTGCAACCATTAAGTCCCAAAGAATCACATAGAGGTCTACATTAGTTATAAACCAATTGACCCATTAGTTCAGGCTTCTTATTTACTAATTTTTATAACTTACATTAGTTCATATTTCTTGTCTGAGTTGGTCACGTGGCTCAGTAGCTTTTTCAGTGAGGCAGTCACATCTTGTTTCCTCTGTGGCTGGGTCATGACTGCAGACTGCAGAATTCTCTTCCCAGAATTCTCCTGTTCTCATTGTCCTGCCTCTACTTCCTGCCTGGCTACTGGCCAATCAACATTTTATTAAACAAGTACAAGAAACAAATGTTTACAGGGTAAAAACATTGTCCCACAACATTTAAACTTTTAAATTGCTAATTTAGGCATTTTGAAGACTGGTCTCATTAAGGTTTCTCTCAGACAACTCTGATGCTGTGCCAGCTCACAGTGGTGCCTGCTCATTACTTTCTTGCTCCCCTTTCCATTGAAATCCGGGAATTTGAGATGTTTAGGCTAGAGTTCCTACTTAAATTATGTTTTAGTAGGCTTTCTTTTGTATCTGTTTAATGGTTGGAATAGGAACTGCCTCTTTATGGCCGCTCAGAGATGAACATACAGGTTCTCCATTGTGTTGCTATGTACATCTGAGTTGGGATGGGGCTCTTTGTTGCTGTTGGGCAGCAAGGGACAGTGCTCCACTTCCTGGCTTCCCATTTAGCCTTGTCACTACTGCCAGCAGAGGTGAGGTGAGTTGCACCTGAGTTTGACTCTCTCTCTCTTTTTTTTAATTCTTCTCCAGAATGCTAGCTTTTAATCCTTTCTTCCCCACACTAAAGAACTAAAGCACCCATGGACTTGCACTTGATAGGAAGAACAACAGCTTCATTCACCAATAGCCCCCATCTTAGAACTGTTACTTCATTAAGACAGGGTCTTGCTATATATTCCAGGTTGGTCTTGAACAAATGATCCTCATCCCCAGCTTCCTAAATGCTGGGGTTCTAGGTGTTTGCCCAACATGCCCTATAGTCTATTCTTGAAAATGATCCTGGAGCTGGACACTTAAATGCTAGCAAAGTGTTCTACTCTTGAGCCACACCCTAGCCCGAGTGTGTTAGCGTTCTCACTACTTGATCCAGGGCATGAACAAGGTAAGAAAGCCAGGAAAGCTCCTGCAGGGCCAATCATTTTTCCAGTCCAAGCTTGGGACCTTGGACTTCTTTTCTCTCTCCCAGACCTTCTATTTGCTTTCTATAAAATTCTAAGAGTCTTGGATACGCTTTTTTACTAGGAATAAGGAGATGTGTGTATTCCATCTCCTTGGAAAATGATATCATATGGAGAACTTGGAGTTGCTGGAAGTCTTTTTTATATTGAAGTAACTTGGATCCGTGAGGAAACTGAGATAAGCCCTTGACAGAGTGTAGCGTGTGAGTTCTGTGAATGTCGAGCAGACAGAGCTGTCCACTCTCTCATTTCACAGGTGCCCTGCTCGGTGCCACACACTGCTTAAGCACTCAGCATAAGGAAGCAGTTCCTGTTCCGAAGAACCCATGCTCTAACTGCTGACAGACTCTTAGCAATCTATGACCCATACATGGAATGTGTATTTTATTAAATGTTGTCAAATGCCAATAAGAAGATACAAATCGGGGTGGCCAGGTGGTGGTGGTGCATGACTTAAATCCCAGCACTTGGGAGGCAGAGGCAGGTGGATCTCTGTGAGTTCAAGGCCAGCCTGGTCTGCAGGAACTAGTTCCAGAACAGGCTCTAAAGCTGCAGAGAAACCCAGTCTCAAAAAACCAACCAAACAATAAACAAAAAAAAAAACAAGTTGGGGAAGCAAAATCTAAGTACTAAGTTAGAAAGTGGACTGGATGGTTGGGGTGGACTCCACTCAAATACTACAGAGGAAATAGAGAGACTGCTGTGTAGCTGAAGAAGCAGCAATTGCAAAGGCCTGAGTCTGGCACTGACATATGCAACAGGCCATACAGGAGAAGGAGTCATCGCTGCTGGGTGAGTGAGCAGGAAGCCATATCTGACCTGAAAGCAGGCTGGGCATCATCCAGCACACTGCTGGTTCCGGCTTCTGTGAGCAGAACAAGCTGAAGACACCAAGGCGGGGACAAACTGGAGAGGTGATGCTCTACTACAAATGCTCCAATGAGGGGCTGACTTGAGGTTGGACAGTAAGCTGTAGGAGGTCAAATTCTGGGTGTTTATTTTTTACAGTAGGAGTTATTCATATTAATATAATGAAAGATAAAATAGGTCCACTGGTAGGCTGGGGAGCTTGGCCTGAGTGTCTGGCTGATGGAGCAGCCTCACTGGAACTGAGTCTGGAGCACATTAAGCCAGGATGTTTCTCAGACTCCCCAGAGAGACCTCCAACCTCATGTGAACATATGTGTCTGGAATCCAGGGTGGGGAATGTTAGCTTGCAAGTCACTGGTGGCCATAAAAACTGATCTACAGAGATCAAGAGAGTGAGGATAGACAGAACATGGGATACTTCAGATTGGGGTGCTTGGGGAGATCCCATATTTGGAATGCTCTTATCCCATTATATCCCAGAGTTATACCCCCTGGTGGGGTATAGGATGTTCATACTCTGTTATGGGGGTGGGGGACATGTGGGATTTTCTTGGGTTAGACTTCTAACTTCTTACCCCACAATATGCTCCTCTGTTCAGACTCCTGTGCAGTCAGGTCATGGCACCAGGGTGGCCCCCACAGCCACCGTATTCTAGGAACATGGATAAAGCATGCGGGGCAGTTTCAAACTCCTGTTGGTTGGTTAAGCACACAAAGGAAACAAAACTCCCCCTTGTTTGTTTTCTTACCCATTTGTTTGGCCTCTTGGTAGTTTACCCAAACCCAAAGAGGTGGATTAAGGATTTTGTTTAGCAGAGGAGGCCAAGTCTGAACTTATTTGGAAATTGTCATGTTTTGAAAATGAACCTTTATGTCAAAAGATTTAATATGTGCCAAGATCACAGAAAGTTCCAGATTGGGGTCATAGGAGAAAAACACATGGTGTATTTTATTTTCAGGGCATATAGCCAATGACATAAGCCATGGTGTCTCTAGAACTGTCTTTCATGGTAACTGAATTAGACTAGGTTAAGTCTTCTGGGAGATGCAAACTGAGTTTGTATAAACTGACAACGTGGCCATTCCATGGTATGATTAAGGGAAAGATTTTTATTGTGGATGTGTGTACAAGTGTGTCTGTGTCTGTGTGTGTTTGAGAGAGAGAGAGAGAGAGAGCGACAGAGAGACAGAGAGAGAGAGAGAGAGAGAGAGAGAGCAAACAGAGCAAGAATAGCAGGGTTTTAAGGAGAATGAGTGGATGGGAGAGGCAGGCCCGTGAATGGCAAGACGCTTAGGGTAGGGGAGGAGTTGAGAAAGGCTGGATGCTAGTATGGACTTTGAATATGTAATAGTACTTTGGAACTAAGGGAGCCTGAGGCCAGAATGAGCTTTGATATGCTGATAGGCATCACAGGTAGCCATCATCTGTTCCTTCCGCCAGAGGTAAGGGAAATGACTCCATTTGGTAGAGGGTGGGATTCCCTCTGAATGCTGTGAATACCATTGGTTAATAAAGAAGCTGCTTTTGTCAGAATAGAGCTAGGCAGGGTGGGGGGGGCACTAAACTGAATGCTGGAAGAAAGAAGGCAGAGTGAGGAGAAGCAGTGTTGCCGCTGCCAGAGACAGACATGCTGGAACCTTGCTGGTAAGCTACAGCCACGTGACAGTACACAGATTAATAGAAATGGGTTAACCAAAGATACAAAAACTAACTAGCAATATGCTTAAACTATTGGCCAAGCAGTGATTTAAATAATATAGTTTCTGTGTGGTTATTTCAGGAATCTGAGAGGCCAGGAAACGAACAAGTAGCCTCTGACTTACAGGGAACCAGATTTACAAGTTCCTGAGGAATGTTGACTTTTATCTAACCACCAGAAAACCTCCTGTAGTCCAGGCTGAGCCAATTTCTGGATATTTGGACTGCCTTTGGAATCAGCATTTCCTTTGAACCTAACAGGCTTTATGTGAATTTCTCATATTGCCACCCAAATAAGATGGTCACTCACCATATCAGCAAGCTCCGTGGCTGATGCTCATGTGGTGAAAGACTTCAGGTTAATTCCCAAACCCTCAGAGGCTGCATGGAAGGGGCAGAGTGAGTACTGCCTGATTGAAGATGCACCAATGCCTGGCTTGTGCCAGTTGATCTGGTAAGCCCGCAGGCCCAAGTCGAATTCTTATGGAACATAGCTGTCTTGGCTGCAGGTGATATTTTCCAGCACAAGAAGCCTGGCTCTCTGACCCATGCCACCCTTCTGCAACTCTCTCTCTCTCTCCCCCTCTCTCTCCCTCTTTCCCTCCCTCCCTCAAAAAGTTGAAATAAGTAGGCCAATCCCCAAACTTCTCCATCTTAGTTTTCTGTTTTTATAAGAAAATACATGTAGGTGAGCAATTTATGAACAAAGATTTATTTGATGCATAATTTTTGTGGCTGAAGATTATAAACAAAATTGTAATGGCATTCTTTAAAGACTTCTTATTTCATTACACATGGAGAATGACATCACCGTAGGAGAAACTACGAAAGAGGTAACACGGTGAGACAGGAAGCCAGAGAGATTCAGGGACCAGGTTTAACCCTTTATAACAGTCCACCTGTTCACTCTTAAAGGAACTAAAAGAAATCCTGTAAGTACTTTATTATTCATTCCTGAGGCAGGGTTCCAAAGGACCTAATAAAAGGTTTTCTGCTTCTTCCCCCACCCCCATATAAGTTTCTTGGCCCACACAGTAAGCCAGATCAAGCTGAACTGAAAAAGTGTAACAACAGGTATATTAAGCAAAACAACTCCTGGGTAGTTTCTCTAGTTCTAGAGATTGAGGCCAGAGAAGTTGCACACCCAGGTCAGAGCAGGGAAGTTTTATAGATTGTAGGTGACGGGTGATGTGTCCATTACAAACTGGGTTTGCACTCACCCAGGCATGGTCAAAAACTGAGCACTTAGGTGTGGGGGGCGGGGGGCATGACTTGGGTGACTGGCGGCCTCAGTGGGAAACCTGCTATAGTCACCAAGAATGCGGAACTAGACTTGCAGTGCCTTTCCTTTGTTCAGAGACTCTGAGCAGATGAGGTTTGGGGAGAGAGAGAGAGAGAGAGAGAGAGAGAGAGAGAGAGTGAGAGAGAGAGAGAGAGAGAGAGAGAGAGAGAGAGAGAGAGAGGAGTGGGGCTTTCTATATTGTGCAGCGGTGAACCAGACCATGCTCCAGCTTTTTATGGCTCTATTTCTTAATATTTCCCTATTGAGGATCAAGCCTCCAACACATCAACTTTTTTTATTTGTTTGTTTTTAGAGACAGGATTTCTCTGTGTAGCCCTGGTTGTTCTGGAACTCACTCTGTGGGCCAGGTTGGCTTTGAACTCAGAGATCTGCCTGCCTGTGCCTCCAGAGTACTGGGATTAAAGGTGTGAACCACAACCACCACCAGGCTCCAATCCATATCAAGACATACTCTCCAAACCTCAACAGCTTCCCAGGCTCTGGAGTAGAGTGAGAACTCAGTTAACCATGACGGAGGAGGCTCTTTGTCTTCGCTTCACTTTTCCTCACACTGCACTCGAATTCTGTAGCAGGAGATGAACTGTAAAATCCGAGCCCTGGCATAGGCTCTTCCTTCAGAACAGGCGCGTGCTTGGACACCTGTGGAGACTAGAAGGCAACAGGAAGATTGGAAAAGTATAGGGCTCTGGTGAGCCTGTTGTCTTCCCAGACCTCTGAAATCAAACGAAAATGAGCTTTGAAAGTGTAGAGCACTTGTATTCAAGTAGCCAGAGGTGGCTTTGGAGTCTGGGAGGAGTGGGAGCCTTAACTTTGACAATTGTTAATTGTCAAACCCTCCCACTGCCTTGTCTTCCTCAAGGTTCTCAGAGCAAACCAAGAAGCAGCAGCACCAGATGCTGTGGCAGAGAAAGTGGAAGTTTAGAACCAGTAATTCTAGAGCAGAATTAAGTAAGAGGTACTAGTTGTGGCCAATTAGGAGCTCTTTCTCCTTGACACACGCACTCATCATGGTCGGCAACATGAGCACTTGGGTGCATAGGGGAAAGACACTGCTTTTTGTTAGTTGCTCCAAATGCTTGCTGACATAGGCAAAGGGATGAATGCAGCAGTTCTTGGCTGTATCTAAGGAGAGTCCAGCAGCCTGTCTCAGAGGCACAATAGCACAGACTGCTTTCCTGGGCTCTGGGCTCCATTCCTGGCTGGGTGGTTCTCACGCTGTGCAGTCCAAAGACGACTTCCACAATCTCGTCCTTATCACTGGCAAAGTGGGCAGAGGGACTGCTTATCTCACTGGAATGTGGCAGAGAACACTGTCAAAATAACCAGAAGGCATCCAGTCAAGTTGATAAAGTGCCGTGCAGAACAAACACAGACCTGCCGGTGTACATGTCCTTTCTTTGTGCGACCTTTGCTGTTTTGTGGGCTAAGAAATGAGTCAGTGAAGGCTTTTGTCGATGCTCCGTGTGACTTCAGGGCATGTCCAGTCCCTTGTGTGGCCTTTACTTACAAGCCAAATCATTCTTCCACAGTTCGCAGACGGGAGGTCACTGAAACCTGTCGTGTGTCTGAAACGTCGTTGCAGTTAAGTGCCCCGACAGAGCATACTGTGTATCCGCTTTCTGTGGAAACTGTGCTCGGATTTTTAATTCCCTTTGACCTGTAGGTCATTCTGCTTCTTCTGGTTTTAATCAGACATGTTGCTGATTAGTCCCTTGGTGTTCTTTGCTTCACCTTTGACATGGCAGAATGTCCAGAAAAGTACAAGTGCATCTTGTTGTGTTTATGGATGTAACGGGTCCCGAATATTCGGGAGAGGCAACGATCCCTGTGGCCGTTTGAATTTCGCTTTCACATTCTGTTTTTGCAGTTAGTTGCTTCTCTATAATTTCCCCTGTTTCCACTCACAGGAACTATAACACAAGCCACAAGTTCAATCTGCCCCTTTTTTGTCAAGTGGATTTTAGTGCAGACTGTGGGCCATAATCGGGCATTGCTGGAGAGAGGAGCCTCCGGCTTCCCTGTTTTTGGAGCCCTGTCCCTCTTTGATCACAGAGCCCAGGCCAAGAGACGAGGGAAGGGAGAGGTGTGGAGGAAGATGTGAGCTCCTGCACCAGAATCAGTGCATCACACACTTTATCAACCAAACAGATGAGAAGCAAACCTATTTCTTTATGTAAAAGAGCTTAGGTGATTGACACGTTCTGTATTAAATGAGGGGATTTGCACAGATGCTCACATTTATGTGTAGGTCTGAAAACACCAAGTCAGCGTGCAGGTGTAGTTGAATGATGCTGTTGAAGTTGGAGATGGACCGAATTTAAAGTTATCTGAATTAACTATGGTATTGTGTTTCTTTTCCCTCACCCTCCGCAGATACACACACAACTTTCAAAAGCTGAAATCGGAAATAACATTAACAATTCCTTTAAAGTTTAAACTTGTTTCTGTTTACAGGTCCTGTCCTTTGGCAATTTGATGATTACTTTGGTTTGATTTATATGAATTTAAAAATGCTGGATCTTACAGTAATTATTTTTTAAGATTTATTTTGCTTCTAATTATGTGCATTTTGTGTGTGTCTGTATATGCATGCATGTGTGTGTATGTGTGTGTGCATGCATGTGTGTGTATGTGTGTATGCATGCATGTGTGTGTATGTGTGTGTGCACCTGAGTACAAATCTACTTGGAGCCCAGAAAGCAGTGTTGGATCCCGTAGAGCTAGAGTTAGTTATGAGCAGTGTGAGCCACAGTTCACAGGTTCTGGGTACTGAACTTCTGTCTTCTGCAACAACAGTGCGAGCTGGTGCCCCTAACTGCTGAACGTCTCTGTAGTCCTCTAACCAGTAACTCTTACACTATAAGGATTGCACCGGACATCTGCACACCCACAAGCCCAGCTCCAGATGCATGACCAACAAACCCTCTTTGTTCAAGAGCCATCTTTGCCTGGAAAGTTACTTCTACCTTCTCCCACCTTTCACCCCTGCTTGTCACCTCCACACCTGCAGACCCAGCTTTAGATCAATGGTCTTGGAACCTACTGTGTTTGTGAACCACCTTTGACTGGCCGCTTTCTCTCCCATGCCATCTCTACACCCACAGGCCAAGCTCAAGAACCATGTTTTGGTAGCCATCTATGCCTGGTCCAGTTAAACAACTCATTCACTCATTCACCAACTTTACCTGGCCTATCTCTGACCACACAACTCCAATACTGGCGCAACCTAGGGCAGCCAGATTCTCACATCATCCGCGCAAGCAAAAAAAAAGAAAAAGAAAAAGAAAAAAAAATCCCCGGTCAAATTGTAAAAAAGAAATCAATAGAAATGTCCAAGAAACCCACTAATCCCCATAGAATTGATCTTTATTAAGAACTATGTAGATGAACCCCAGAACGAGAATTTAAAAGAAAATCACACATTTTTTTAAATCAAAGATTTCAAGGAATCTAAAGATGATGTGAACAATCTATATTGCATTTGAAGAGGGCAACAATAAGTACATGAGTGATATACAAGAAAATACAAAAACAAAGCTGGATGAAGTGATAAAGACAACTCGGGGTTTGAAAAACAGAATTCAATAAATAAAAGGAAACATCAAAGAGAACAGAAGCTGGCATGATGATAGAGTTGGAGAACTCAGTATCCCAACTAGGAAAACACACGGGAAAGCCTCACAAGTAGAGTGAGCCAAGCAGAAGATGGAACATCATGGCTGGAAAACAACACAGAGGATTTGATCAGATATGCAAAGTATGTGAAAAATTAAAAGCTCAGGAAAGGAACATGCAGGAAATGAGGAACACCATCAAAAGACCAAATCCTTGAATTGTAGGCATAGACATGGGAGAACTCCAGTTTCAGCAGAGTTTAGATCCTTAACAAGATCATAGAATAAAACTTTCCTAACTAAGGAAAGACCCAAACAGGGAACACACAGAACACTGAGTAGATAAGGCCAGAAAAAAAACTCCCCCATGGAATACCATAGTAAAACACTATCTATACAGAAAAAAGAAAAGAATATTGCAATCTTAAAGAGAAAAAAACACAACTTCTTTAAAAAATAAAGCCCATCAGAATAATAACTGATTTCTGAAAGCTGGAAGAGGTTGGAAGAATGCTCTCCAATTTCTGAAAGACCACAACTGCCAACATAAACTACTTTTCCCATTAAAACTACCTGCCATGTTGAAGGAGAAATAAAAACTTTTCATGAGCCAAACAGCCTAAAAAATTCATATCCAACAAAAAAATTTTGACCAAAACACTGAAAGCAATACATTGAACTGTAAACAGGAATAAGTGCATCCAAGACACTCTAGAAATAAATAAATGAAGCTATAATTAATGAAATGCAAAACACAACTAACAATATAAACAACCAAAACAAGAAAAATGACTACAATCTGCACACACCACTTAATAATAACTCCAAATATTAATGTCCTCACCTATCTAATTAAAAGGCACTGGTTAGCAGAATGGAATAAAAAACAAAATCCATCTATATATTGTCTACATGAAAGTTAGCTTTAAAGGTACACACGACCTTAAAAGGATGGAAAAAATTATTCTAAGCAAATGAGATCAAGAAGTAAGCAGGCATGGTCATTCTAACATCCATAACATCTGATAAAGTAGACTTTAAACCAAGACTCATCCAAAAGAACAAAAATAGGCCACTTCATCCTAATCAAGTAATTAAGAAAATATTACAAACATATATGCACAAAACTTTGTGTGTTCAACTTTATCAAAAAGGATAGTAACAAGATTAAAACACAGATTAACACAAAACCAACAATAATTGGTGATTTTAATACTCCATTTTCTCCAATAGATACATCATCTGGATGAATAAATAAATAAAAAAATAAATAAACAGAAATCTCAGAATTCATAATTAAAAGATATTTCAAATGGACCCAACTATGTACTACTATATTCTATAGAATATTCCATTCAAATGCCAAAAAAATATGCATCCTATTCAGCAGCATGTAGAAGCATAGATGACATGCTGAGACATAAAAAAACCTTAACAAATACAGAAACCCTGAAATAATTCCATATATCCACTCTGACCATTATGCAATAAAACTTAAAATCAACAGCAAACAAAATGTGTATTAACTCATAAAGGTCAAACAACTCTCTACTGAATGATGAATTGGTCAGAGGAGAAATGAAGAAAGAAATAAAAATATTGCTGTACAAATGAGAAGAAACACAACACAACTAAACCTGTGAGACACATTAAAA